>NC_083100.1:5777500-6081898 GCF_949774975.1 Lagenorhynchus albirostris
TTAACTTCACTTTTTGAAAAGATCATATATTTAGCTGATTTAAATATCCAAACAATACAAAATGTTCTGGCCTAAAAAGTCTTGCTACCCCCTCTGGACACACCCATTTCTCCCTCACCTTGCGGGTAATTATGTTTATGAATTTCTTATTTACCCTTCTAGTGTTTCTTTATAAAAATTTAAGCATATATGCATATATATTAATTCTTCGTTTCTTACATAAATAATTGCAGACTCTATACAACAGGCATATTAGTTTTCTGGGCCATGCAACAAATTAGCACAAACTTAGTGACTTAAAACAATGCATGTTTATTATCTCATGGCTTCTGTGGGTCAGGAGTCTGGGTGGGCTTAGCTGGGTTCTCTGCACAGGGGCTCACAAAGTGTCAATCAACATGTTAGCTGGGCTGCATTTTCATCAGAGGCTCGACTGGGGAAAGATCTGCTTCCAACCTCCCTCAAGCTGTTGGCTGACAATTTCTTTGCAGCCATGAAATTGTGGTGGGTTTCTCCTTCAAAGCCAGTAAAAGAGAGAATCTCTAAACTAAAGAAAGGCCTCTTTTAAGGGATTTTACTTAATTAGGTTAGGACCTCCCAGGATAGTCTCCCTATTTGATTAACTCAGAAACAGCTAATTTGGGATCTTAATTACATTCGCCAAATCCCTTCACCTTTGCCATACTGCATTGGCCAAGGAGCAAGTCAGACTCTGTGCGTTCAAGAAAAGTAGATTTTTATACAAAGTTGTTGCTCACTGAGTTCACCTTAGGGAGTGTCTGTTATGCCAGAAATTGGCAAATTATACCCCACGGGCCAAATCCAGCCTGCTACGTGTGTTTGTAAATAAGGTTTTATTGGTACGCAGTCACGCTCATTAGTTTATATATTGTCTGTGACTGCTTTCTTGCTAACATAGCAGAGTTGAGGGGTTGTAACAGAGAGCGTGTATGACCTGCAAGCCTAAAGTATTTACTATCTGGCTCTTTACAGAAAAAAACATGATGCAATGTTCTGCACCATGTTTTTTCTCTTACCATTAAACCTTGGTGTCCTCCGTGTCGGTGCACACAGATCTTTATCATTTTTCACAGTTTTGTAGGCATAGTATTCCCTGTGTGTGGCTATACCATGGTTTACTCAACTGGTCCCTGACTGCTGGACACAGTGGTTTCCAGTCTTTTGCTAGACATGATCTTGGAAGTAAGAAATCTTAAAATCCTGATTGAATGAAGTCGAATATATTTGTTTCTCTTTTTATTATGCTTTAACCAAAGCTCCTTTTGGTATTAAAAATATTTATTTTTTTCTGATTAAAAATGTAATACAAAATTATACAAAGATCAAAACTTTAGAATAAAAAGTGTGGGACATTTTGGGGAAGGTGGTGGTGAAAAAACTTACCCCTGATACATTTTTCTCACAATCTCTCAGTTCACCTATCAACTACCTTTCCTGAACTCAGTGGAGGCAAGGGCCACAAAGTGTAAGGGAGGCCCAAAGGCTATGGAAGGCTGGAGTCTGGTCCTCTCTGGGCCACAGAGAGCCTGGGCACCTAAGGAGAGCCCTGGAGTGAGCCTTGGGCTCGACAGTGCCAACTCATGAGACCCTTGAGCGCATCTGGAAGGATGGAGCTAGCCAGTGTTGTATGGCCCATTTTGGGGGACCCACTGGTCTCCCTGGTCGCATGGAGCCTCAGGGAAGCTGATCAGGTGAGCTCTGGCTCTGAGACGAAGAGAGCATCAGCCTTGCAGAGGGAAGGTCAGGAGCCAGGTGCTACTTCCCAGCTGCAGGCAGGGACCCGAGCACCTCCAACTCTACACCATGGGCCCACGGGAGAAGAGTCTGCTGTGTTCCCGCCATCTGTGGGCGACTACCACTGAGGTCCCCCAGCAGCTAGGCATGGCTCCAAGGGTGAAGGGAGCTGCAACTAGGCAAGGGAGAAAAACAAGGCATCTTAGCAATAACTGGGGGAGGAAGAATGAGCCATCAGCTTGCTCAGAAATGGTCCTGCTGCAGAAGGCAGATGGCAGCTTGACTAGAAACCAGTAAAGGCACTTAAGAGATTCAATTACAGCATGGACTGGAACCAAAGAATTATGTTTGAATTAAAAAATTAAGTACATATCTTCAAAGGGATGTCATCCTCCATTTAGACACAAATTAGTGGTCTGAAAGATGAAGTGGAAGACATATATCTCAAAACCCAGGGAAACATGTTTAGAGATAAAAATCATAAAGGGGAAAATAAGATAAAAATCATAAGGGGAAACAAAATAAGAAACTTGCCTGCTAGAACCATGAAAGCTAATACACAAATGATAGAGTAAAAGCATAGGGGAGGCATTAACGGTAAACATGCTGGAAAAAACTTCCCAAGCTGTGGAAGACTTGAATCTACAGATGAAAACAGTCAACTGAGATACGCATAGGTCTAGGTTGGCCACTGCCCTTCAGGACTGAGTAGAAAATCTTAGAAGCTTCCAAAGGGAAAGAACTGTTATTTACAAAAATAAAAGAAAATGGGATTGCTGTCAGATTTCTCACTCACACCAGTGGCCAATAGAAAGCGCCGGAAAAGTGTTTATGTAGTATTGAAAGGAAAGGGGTGCTAATGAAGCCCGATGGACCTGCAGAGTCATTTGTCTGTCAGGTTGAATATATCAGTTAGGACTGCATTCAGCTGAGAGTGAGAGGAAACCCTCCCGACCTCAGAAGTGTAATCAAATTGGGGTTTCAGTCATGCACGGGAAGTCTCTGGACAGGTGCCCCTGGGCTGATGTGCAGCTCAGTGATAGAGTTTGGAACAGCGATATGTTTGGGAGATGCTTCTACTAAAAAATGATTCTCTCTTTATTTGAAATTCAAATTCACCTGGGCTTCTTGTATTTCTTTTAGATAATTATTAATTATTATTATCATTTTTGGGGGCTAAATCTGGCAACTCTATTCTTTGATGCCCTAAGGTACCCATTCTGCCTCAGAAATGGCTGTGACTGCTCCAGGTATCACACGCACAGTAGGAAGAGAGAGGAAGAGAAGAGTTACTAGCAGATTTCTGCTTATATCTAACTGGCCGAATCATGTCATGTGGCCACACATAGCTGCAAAGGACACTGAGGCATCAGCTGTAGCATTTATAGCGTGTACAGAAAAGGAAGACAAGGGAGAAGAGCTGGTAATGGGATCAGACAAGCTAACATGCCTGCCTGCTTTGCAGGGACCCTGCTTATGGTGTGTAGGTCACACAGTAAACCGTAGGGGGCTCCATTTTTATTGTAGCAATAGTTTATGTGAAAGCCTCCCCTGGGGGTTGTTTAATCAGTTAACTATTTCTGGTATCAAACTATTTAGCTTAGTATCTTGCTTTTTTCTTTTTTTTTTTTCGCGGTACGCGGGCCTCTCACTGCTGTGGCCCCTCCCGTTGCGGAGCACAGGCTCCGGACGCGCAGGCTCAGCGACCGTGGCTCACGGGCCCAGCCGCTCCGCGGCACGTGGGATCTTCCCGGACCGGGGCACGAACCCGCGTCCCCCGCATCGGCAGGCGGACTCTCAACCACTGCGCCACCAGGGAAGCCCTAGCTTAGTATCTTAAAACAACAATTTATTATTGCTCATGAGTCTGTGGGCCAGCTGGGTGGTTTGGTCCTGGCTGGACATCTGCAGTTGACCCTTCACTTTTGTTCATTAAATACATTTTTTAAGTGAAAATATAATATACACACAGAAAAGTGCACGTGCCATGAGACTGCAGCCTGGTGAATTCCCACAAGCTGTTCACACCAGTGCAACTGACACACGGATAAGCTGCAGCACAGCACCAGCACCCAAGACTCCCCTAGTGCCTCCTTTCAGGCATTTACCTTCCAAAAATAGCCAGTGTTCTCAATCTGTCAGCCTAGCTTGGTTTTGCCTGTTTGAGAATTTTATATAAATGGTTGTATCTGATTTATTTCATTTACTATTATATCTGTGAGCTTCACTGATAGAGCTGCATAGAGCTGTAGTCCATTTGTATCGATTATTGTATCGATTATTATGTAGAATTTCATTCTGTGAACACACATCAGCTTCACTGATAGAGCTGCATAGAGCTGTAGTCCATTTGTATCGATTATTGTATCGATTATTATGTAGAATTTCATTCTGTGAACACACATCAGCTTCACTGATAGAGCTGCATAGAGCTGTAGTCCATTTGTATCGATTATTGTATCGATTATTATGTAGAATTTCATTCTGTGAACACACACCAGTTCATTTATCCACTCTAGTATTGATGGGTACTTGGATACTTGTTTCTGGAGTGGCGTTATTATGAATAACATTGCTATGAATACATTTGTACATATCATTTTGTGCACATTTGTACAAAATCAGTTGGTTGTACACTTGGTAGAAGAATGGCTGTGTCATGGGGTATGCATATGTTCAATTATAGTAGATACTTCTAAAGAAATTTCCAGACTACACTTCCGCCATGTGCTAAGGCACATTCCCACCAGCAGTACATGAGAGTTCCAGTTGCTCTACATTCTGGCCAACAGTTGTCCTGCCGTTTTAATTTTTGTCATTTTGATGGGGTATAGGGCTATCTTGTTGTTTTAATTTGCATTTTTTTCCTGATGACTGACAATGTTGAGCACCTTTTTATACATTTATTGGGCATTTTATATCTTCTGCAAAGTTAAATTCAGTTTTCTGCCCGGTATTCTATTAGGTTGTCTGCTTTTTACCTTTTTCTTTTAAAAATGGTTTTGAAAACTTCCTTAACTATTCTACATTCAAGTTCTCTGTCCAACATGTGTATTGCAAATGTTTTCTCCATTCAGTGGCTTTCCTTTTCATTCTTTTATTGTTGCCTTTGTTGAACAGAATTTCTTAATTTTAATGTAGTCTAATTTTTATTATTTTTTCTAGTATGTTTAATACTTACTGTAACCCACTAAAGGAATTTTTGCTACCCAAGATCATGAAGATGTTCTCTTACATTCTCTTAAATTATCTTCTAGAAAGATTTTTAACCCTTCACATTTATATCTATAGTCCAAATATAACTGATTTTTGTTCAAGATTTAAGTAGGAATAAAGACTCGCTTTAAAAATATAGACACCCGGACTTCCCTGGTGGCGCAGTGGTTGAGAGTCCGCCTGCCGATGCAGGGGACATGGGTTCGTGCCCTGATCCAGAAGGATCCCACAAGCTGCGGAGCGGCTGGGCCCGTGAGCCATGGCCGCGGAGCCTGTGCTCTGCAACGGGAGAGGCCACAACAGTGAGAGGCCCGTGTACAGCAAAAAAAAAAAAAAAAAAAAAAAATATATATATATATATATATATATAGACACCCAATTGATCATTTATTGAAAAGATCATCCTCTCCCCCTGCTTTGAAATGTAACCTTTCTCATAAATAAAACTACTTTGTGTGGTCTGTTTTTGAACTTCTTATTCTGTTCTATTAATCTATTTGTGTCTTAGGTTCCTGAACTTTATAATAAATCTTGATATAGCTGGTTATTCAAGTCTCAACTTTGTTCCCTGAAATTGTGTTTGCTGCTCTTAGACCTTACATTTCATAAAAATTATATAATTGGTTTATCAGTTTTCATAGAAATAAAACTTTCTGGGGTTTTTAATCAGAATTGTCCTGAATCTGTAGATAAGCTTGAGAAGAACGGACACCTTTCAATTTTTAGTCTTACAATTCATGAACATGCCATATGTTTCATTTATTTATCTTCTTTACTGTTTCTCAGTAATGCTTTGTGATTTTCTATGTGGAGGGCTTGCAATCTTTTGTTTGAGTTATTCTTGGGTATGTAATGTTTCTGAATGCTGTCACAAATGGAATTGTTATTATACATAATGTTTTTCACCTTTTGTAATTGTCCCACAGTTCTTGTATATCTGTTCCATCTTGTTTATTCTTTTTCTTCTTTTCATTTCCGTTTTGGAAGTTTCCATTGACATATCTTCAGGCTCACTGATTCTTTCCTTGGTCACGTACAGTCGGCTGGTAAGCCCTTCAAAAGCATTCTTCTTTGTGTTTTTGATTTCTAGCATTTCCTTTTCGATTCCTTTTTTAGGGTTTCCATCTCTCTGCTTATATAACCTAGCTCTTCTTGTGTGTTGTTTACTTTTTCCATTAAAACTATTAGCATATTAACTATAATTATTTTAAATTCCTGACCTGATAATTCCCAAATCTCTGCCACATCTGAGCTGGGTCCCCACGGTTGCTCTGTCTCTTCAGACTATTTTTTGCCTTTTAGCACATCTTGTGACTTTTTGTCAAAAGCTCGACATGATGTGTGGGGCCAAAGGAATACAGATCTTTACTAGGAGGTTTATATTTGGTGGCACGTGGCGCCTGCCATCAGCTAGGAGGCAGGCCATGGTACTGTTTGTTGTAGCTATGATGGCAGAGGTTAAACTTCATCTAGCGTCCTTGATCGTGTCTCCCTGTTGTCTTTGGTTTTTCCTAGAGACTCCTTAAGTAGAGTTGAAGGCTTGCAGTTCTTTTAGTTTTAATCCGCCATTCTTATACAGGAGCCCCATTGATGTGGTGGTTCCATGGGGGATGGAAGGTGGGGAAACATCTTGTAGTCCTGTGATTAGCTCTAGGTCTTTCAGGGAGCCTGAGTTGGGTATTTCCTTTCCCTTAGGCTAATTAGGCCCTGGGAAAACAGAAGTTAGGCTCTGGTTAAATAATTTCTTTTGAAGGCAGCAAACCTTCGGTAAGAACAGAATGCTACGGGAATATTTCAGAATGGTTACTTTTTACCTCTCTTTGCTGGAAGCAAGAAGCCATGCAAGAAGGCATCTTCACAGTGAGAACCTGATAACGGCTTCTTCCCAGTCATGCCAGGCAGGGGGGTGTCCCCCTAACACTGGGCCCCCTTGAAGTTTTTTGTTTTTTGGGGGTTTTTTTTTGCAGTACGCGGGCCTCTCACTGTTGTGGCCTCTCCCATTGCGGAGCACAGGCTCCGGACGCGCAGGGTCAGCGGCCATGGCTCACGGGCCCAGCCGCTCCGCGGCATGTGGGATTTTCCCAGACCAGGCACGAACCCGTGTCCCCTGCATCGGCAGGCGGACTCTCAACCACTGCGCCACCAGGGAAGCCCCGCTTGAAGTTTTTAACTCTGGAACATATCCACACGGAGCCCCCAGCAATTCATCAGTTACAATGTAAAGAGTTCCTACTGATCTGGCTTCCAGCTGTGGGCTTCTGCTCCTCCTAAGCTGTGCTTTTCTGTATCTGCCTGTCTGTTTCTCCATCTTTCAGGGCAGCAGTTAGCCCGGTTACCTCAGTTCTCTGCTGGATGTAAGAATTGTTGATTTTCAGTTCCTTCAACTTTTTTCTTGTTTTGAGGATGAGTGAAGACTTCCAAGCCCTTTGTATGTTGAATCAGGAACTGGAGTCTCTGTGCATGTGTGTGTATGTACACATTTCATTGATTTCTTTTTTTTTTTTTTTTTGCGGTACGCGGGCCTCTCACTGTTGTGGCCTCTCCCGTTGTGGAGCACAGGCTCCGGACACGCAGGCTCAGCGGCCATGGCTCACGGGCCCAGCCACTCCGCGGCACGTGGGATCCTCCTGGACCGGGGCGCGAACCGTATCCCCTGCATCGGCAGGCAGACTCTCAACCACTGCGCCACCAGGGAAGCCCATTTCATTGATTTTTGAATGGTCAACCATTCTCGCACTGCTAAGACAAACTCGAGTTTGTCATGGTGTGTTATCCTTTTTATGTATGGTGGAATTCAACTTGCTAATATTTTGTTTAGGATTTTTCATCTATATTCGTGTGGAAAGTTGCCTGGTAGTTTTTCTTTCTCATAATGTCCTTGTCAGATTTCCATATCAAAGTTATTTTGTCTCATCAAATGAACTGAGAAGATGTTTACATTCTATGGGAAGACAATGTTTAAGATAAATGTTAAAATATTTGAATGAATTTGGGCCTGGAGTTTTCCTTTAAATGTTTGACTTAGAGAGTCAATTTCTTTAATACATATAGAACTATTCATATCTATTTCTTTCTCTCAGTTTTGATAAATTGCGATTTTTCTAAAATTTGTATATAATTTTTTCATAATATCAATCTTATGATTCATGAAATGATGCCTTTTGTTGATATTGATAATCTATGCCTTTTTCTTGATGAGCATTTTAAGGATTTGTTGTTTATTAATTTTTTCAAAGATCCACCTTTTTTTTTTTTTTTTGGGGGGGGTACGCGGGCCTCTCACTGCTGTGGCCTCTCCCCTTGCTGAGCACAGGCTCCGGACGCGCAGTCTCAGCAGCCATGGCTCACAGGCCCAGCCGCTCCACGGCATGTGGGATCTTCCCGGACCGGGACACGAACCCGTGTCCCCTGAATCGGCAGGCAAACTCTCAACCACTGCGCCACCAGGGAAGCCCAGATCCAGCTTTTATGTTGACTTCTCCACTGAATATTTGTGGTTTGAACCATTATTTCTGAGTTTCTCATTTCTCCTTCTACTTTTGGAGAGCGTAATTTGCTTTTGTTTTTATTACTTCTTGAAGTAGACAGATCACTTATTCAGCCTTTCTTCTTTTTTAGTATATACATTTACATTATAAATTTCCATAAGTACACCATTATTTAGAGCCTATGAATTTTTATGTAATTTATTTCAAAATATTTTCTAAATTCCGCTGAAATTTCGTCTTGACACCTAGGATGTTTAGAAGTGAATGGCTTACTTTTCAAATATTGGGATTTCCTAGTTGTTCTTTTTATTATTATTGATTTCTAACTTAATTCTACTATGGTCAGTGAACATCCTCTGAATATGTTCAAAACTGAAATTTGTCAGGACTTACTTATGGCTTTTGTATGGTCAATTCTGGTAAATGTTCTAAATCAATGATTCTCAAAATATTTAGTTTCAAGATCCCATTACACTCTTAAAAATTATTGAGTTCCCCAAAGAGCTTTTGTTAATATGGGTTGTTTATATATCTGTATTTACCTTATTAAAAACAGAGAGATTTTATAACATTTATTTATTAAAACAATAGTTTTAATGTTTTAAAACATTTATTTATTTAAAACAATAGTCATAAAACTATTCCATGTTAGCTTAAATAACATATTTTTATGAAAAATTTCTGTCTTCAAAACCAAAAGTATTTAGTAGTAAGAGTGACATTGTCTTATATTTTTTCAAATCTCTTTGATGTCTGCTTTAATGAAAGACAGCTAGATTCTTATATCTGCTTGTGCATTCAGTCTCTTTCAATACGTTGTTTTGATTAAAGTGTGTGAAGAAAAATCTAGCTCAAAATATGTAATTGGAAAAGAGAGGAGTATTTGAATGCCCTTTTCAGATCATTGCCATTATTCTACAATACTGCACCAAAGCTTAGCAAGTGGTAGTTTCTTCAAGATTAAGTGCAATGTGGAATTTAAAACCATATTAATAAACTTTTAATGTCCTGTAACATTAAAATTCATTGTTCTGTCTTACATATTGAATAGATATTTTGTCCATGCATGAGTCTGTAACATCATGCGTTGATCATCTGGAAAATATTGGTCTTGAATTATGCAAACCCTCCAAATGTTGACACATTTTATTATACAATATCAAAATATCATATTCATTACAATCATTATTAATCTTGTCAGAAAAGTGTTTAAGTATTGGGTAGCTATGGAGTTCGTGGTCATAGATCGAAGTTTTTTCAAAATTCTAATTTTCACTTAAACTTTATCAATGGCAATATATACTGTGGTATTTTTCCTTGAAAAGACAGGCTAAAGGAAATTTGAAAGGCATATTTTAAGACAATATCTTACAATTCAAGTCTGAATAACCATAGTTTGTCAGTTGTTCAGCTTGCAACTCAGAAAACACACAATGACTTTTCCTTGAGACAACCATTGTATTTCAGTTTGCAGGAATGCTGTATATGTAATTTCCATTTCTTCATTCAGAATATTAAAACAATGTGTAATCAAGAGTCAAGGTTTAATAAGATTAATAATTTTTACTGCTTTGTCATGGAACATTCTTAGGTGAAACTAGCTTTTTTTGTTTATTTTCTGCACATACCTGATGGTAATGGATACAATGACGAATAGTACACTTTGGTGCCATTGCCTTGATTTGTGAAAGATATCTGTCATCAATTTTGCACCAAAAGGGCAAATGCCAACATGGTAACACAGACAAATATTGGGTGGCCAAAAAGTTCGTTCAGGTTTTCCCTAGCATCATATGGCAAACCAGAACGAACTTTCTGGCCAAGTCAATAACATCCTAATATTACTTGAAAATAGTTCTGACCGCTTGAACCTCCTGAGAGGGTCCTGGAAGCCCCAAGGACCCGTAGACCCCACTTTGGGAAACACTGTACCAGGAAGAGGTTTTTGGGGGCTTCCCAATTGAATGCCTGGGGTCTTTATCGGGCAGCTCTTACCTGTCAGGCCAGAATTCCTTTTTTTTTTTTTTTTGCGGTACGCGGGCCTCTCGCTGCTGTGGCCTCTCTCGTTGCGGAGCACAGGCTCCGGACGTGCAGGCTCAGCGGCCATGGCTCACGGGCCCAGCCGCTCCGCGGCATGTGGGATCTTCCCGGACCGGGGCACGAACCCGTGTCCCCTGCATCGGCAGGCGGACTCTCAACCACTGCACCACCAGGGAAGCCCCAGATACTCTTTCACATTGCTGTTCCACTTCTCAGGAGGTGGTCCGAGGTGCTACAAGCTAGCTACATCTTCTGGGCTGGGAGACACTCCTCTTTTGTCCCCCACTGCCACATTGCATTTATCATGGCAGTCTGCGCATGTCATGTCACTTCCTTGCCTGCACTATTTACTTGTGCTTGTGGAGGATACAAAATCTTCAGTGTAGAGAGACTGTACTCTTTGCCTTTATATTCTTACGACCCTGCATGGAAACTAGCATATAGTAAACCTTAAATAAATGTTTCATGAGTGAATGACTATTTGAATAAATGATCATAGTAGTTCATAGGGGCTGGCAATACAAGACATGCCTTAGGAATGGGTTTGTTCTGCTGCAGGGAGAGGAAAGAAGGGAACTCATGTCTATAGAGCACATATATGTGTCAGAGCATCTTTAAGATACTTTCGCTTATTGAGTTGGGACTTCATCTGATAAGCAGAGGTTGGAGGCCATCTAGGGCTGGCAAAAGAGATGTGACCACATGGCTTGTCATGATGGAACAGGTCACCGGATAAAACTCTCAACAATATAGTCTGATCACAACTTTTCAACCTACTGCCTACTCTGCTCCTTTGGGACAAGGGTGATTTTTTTCTAGCTGCCAACTGGGGTAAGAAGAAGAGGATTGATACATGCCCATGCACCATAATAAAGCATTTAAACCTGTTACTTGAATCTCATTGGAACCACTGTGTTAGTTTTCTAGGGCTGACATAACAAAGTACCGCAAACTGGATGGCTTAAAGAACTAACTTATTGTCTCACAATTCTGGAGGCTAGAAGTCGGTGTTAGCAGGGTTGGTTACTTCTGAGGCTGTGAGGGAGAATCTGTCTGATCCTGTCGTCTGGTTTCTGGAGGTTTGCAGAAAATCTTTGGCCTGTAGAAGCATCAGCCCAATTTCTGCCTTCACCTTCATGTGACCTTCTTCCTGTGTGCTTTTTGTCTCAAAATTTCCCCTTTTTATAAGGACACTAGTCCTAGTGGATTAAGGGTCCACCCTACTCCAGTATGATCTCCTCTTAATTAATTTCATCTGCAATAACCATTTTTCCAAATAAGATCACGTTCTGAGCTGCTGGAGGTTAGGACTTCGACATATGAAGGGGATGGGAGGGGACATAATTCAACCCATAATACCTGTCTTACATTCCCTTAGGTACCACGTCTATCGATATCAATATAGTCCCATCCTCCCCTCCGTGTGTGTGTGTGTGCGTGTGTATGTAAATCTCATTCATTTCCCTATCATGCACAGCTGGGGATACCGGGAATCTAGGAGAAAACAATCTCCAACAGGGTCACTGCCCTCAAACAGCTTACCCTTTGTCAGGTTAAGGTAGACAATAAACTGCTAGGCAGATGAAAGAGGATTCATCTAGAAATCTATGTGTCCCAAAGAAAATAGGATTAGCTAATGAATTAGAGTCTGGCTGGAGGTGGAGTGGTGGTGTACTAATTTAGAGTTGATCTGAGAAGTCCCCTGTGAAGAGGCGAGGAAGAGAGGGTCCGTGGGAAGAGAGCCCCAACAGAGGGCACTACCCAGGAGAAGGTGGATGCCCTGTGGCAGGATCAGCTCCATCTCTTCAAGGAACAGTGAGGCATATGGCCAAAGAGTGTAAAGAGCAGTAGGAGATGAGCTGCAGGGGCAAACCGTGTTCAGAGTCTGCAGGGTCTTAGAGGCCATGGCAAAGTTTGCATTTTATTTTCTCTAGAGCGGGCAGCCCCCTGGACGGGTTTCAGCAGGGTTTGCTGTAGTTTGCATTTGGAAGCATTTTTTGAAGTGTCCTTGAATACCTTATTACATAACTGAGACAGAACCCAGCAGGCAGAAGGTTGGAAGGCTTCTTTTAGGTCACAAGCTTTTAGGGGCAGGCTTTGACTAAAATAGACATGTCTAAATCCTCCTCTTGTCAAGCAGAAGGGAGAGACCTGCCCTCTTCCTCTCCCGGGGTGCCGGGAGGGGAACTTGGTAATGTATGCAAAGTCCTGTGTGTTTTTTGGACACAGAGATCAAGGCTGTAACCTCTAAATTTGTTTCCCATCGAAAGCTTTCTCAGTGGAAGACGATGAATTTTCCAACCCAGACTTTCATTCCCTTCACCACCCTACGTTGGCTTCCCACAGAAAAACAAGTCACATGTAGAAAACGGGCTGGTATCAAACAGAGGCGCTGTTTGGTTTCATCAGAAAGCTAGTGCACCAAGAGTCTACAGTAGCTGAATCTACAATCTAAAATCTTTGTGACACAATGACATTGAAAAAAGCACACTTTACCCTGAATCTCCCTTCAGCCGGCTCAACCTGCATTATGAGATGGCGTGAAGACTTGCTAGCTTATGGATTTACATACGGGTTTGAAGCCCAGACAAAGATTCATAACTGTGTATGTTTGTTGTCACTTTGTGCCTCCCTGAAAACACAGATGCTGATCTTTGATATGATTCTCTTAAGGGCATGGCTTAGGGGTACCAGAGCAGGGACTCTGGCTAGAGCAAAAAAAAATATCACGTCACTGAACCAAACACACGAGACCCTAATGACATGCTTGTGTAAGTAAGAGTCAATTCCATCCTGCTGTCCCTCTGTATACCTAGCACTGGCTAGATATGCTGGCTTCAGGTGGTCAGAGCAAGGTCCTCAATCTTAGAGGAGCCATCCCCAATAGAAATAGAATACGAGCTGATTATGTAATTTAGAATTTTCTAGTAGCCACGTTAAAAAAAGTAAAAAAGAAGCCCGGGAAAATTAATTTCAACAATATGTTTTATTGAATCTAATATATCCAAAAGATTATCATTTCAATATGTAATCAATAGAAACCATTATTAGTGAGATATTTTCATTCATTTCCCACTATGTCTTGGAAATCCATTGTGTATTTACACTTACAGCACATTCCATGCGCATTTCAAGGGTCAATAGCCACACGTGGCTTGGTGGCCACCATCTTGGACAGCCCAGCTGGCCAGTGAATTGGCGCCACTGCTTTGCCCTTTGTGTCTGTGCTCCTGGAAGAAAGCCTCAAGAGGAATTTGCCAGCATGCTGTAGCAATGTTCTGTCGCTGAGGAAGATCACCTCCTCCTCCAGAGGCCTTCTCTTCCTCCCGCTCCAATCATGGGGTTCTGGTGGGGCTGCAATCAGAGTACCCATGCTCCCAGTCTTGGTGATGGGTCCAGCGGTGGGTTTGTGACCTCAGCTGCCCAACTAGTCTTTCCCTGTGCTTTAAAAAACTGTAAGTGGGGAGAAATCTTTGCCTTCTCTGGTTAGGAGGTGTGAGGCTGCAAGGCATATGGGGGATAGAGAGCTCTGAGCTGTACGATAGACTTCCTTGGCCAGCTGACCTGAGGGAGTGAGGGCAACTCAGAAATAGAGATGGTGTGTGTGTGTGTGTGTGTGTGTGTGTGTGTGTGTGTGTGTGTGTGTGAGAGAGAGAGAGAGAGAGAGAGCGAGAGAGAGAGAGAGAGAGGGAACTTGAAAGCAGCATAACTATTGCTGGCCTCACTCTGTCCTAAGGGTTTGTGAGCTATTAATTTTCCTTTTCCACTTAAGTTATTTAGAGTTGAATTTTGTCCCCTGCAAAATCTTGGATCTGTATACTTTCTGGAGGGGCACAATGCTCTTCTCTAAAGACTCCTGTCTTCTTCCCAAAGCTGTGGGGCTAAAGATGATTTGAACCGTAGATTGAAAACACAGCCTCAGAGCCATCTTGTATTCAATTAACGTCTGTGTTAAGAGAAGAGTAGCCTTTCTCTAAAATGACAGATTTGATTATGGAATCCAGTCTGCCTTCCTCCGACGCGCTCTTAGTGACATGGTGTTTTTCACTATTACAGTCCCAGCAATCTCCTGGGCAGTGACTGTCTTTTTAGCCAAATGGTAGAGTGTTTTTGTGCCGTGTTTACTTGCTTAATTAATCAAACCCTCTCTAAACTCAGCTGTTTTGTGCTTGAGAAAATTTTAGCTTCTAATTTTCATTTGAAAAGAAATAAACATGTCACTTGAAATATAATAGCTGGAGCAATGAGGGCAAATTACATGGTTCACGTCCCTCTTTTAGACTCTTTTTAACTCCATCCTGTTAAAAGAGCTTCAAGTCAGCCTCATGGTGATGAGATACTTTTGCTGCAGCATTTCCCTTACTATGAGGCAGTAAATTTGAAGACAATACTCTTTTTATACCCATCTAAACCGTGAGTAGCGACATAAACCCCATTTTCCCTGTGCTATTGTATTCAAGGATCCAGAAAATTGTATATGGCGGAGTTCTAAATATTGTTACTCAATCTACTCTCTGGAACTTCCAAATCCCATTTAGCTGTTCTGTTCTTCCTCACCTTGGATCATTGGAAAGCCTGGCTTCACCCTGGAGTGTGCTGTTTAGAACCCTTTATGAAGCTCAAAAGTTATATAACCCAGTTTTCCAGACACAGGGTAGGTAAGGGGAATGCACAAAGTAAGACCCGGGGTGTTAGCGACACAGAAAGGTCAAAGCATTGGCTTTTCATAGGGGGTCCTCAGTGATGCTTGGAATCTCTGCACCAGAGTCTACTTCTCTTTTAGGCCCAGGCTGAGGGTGCTCTCATGTTGACCATGACCATGAATTCTGCTCTCTGAAATCCAAGTCTCCGGGTGTCCTGCTGTTGGTCCCATGATCCCTGGATGGTCACTCCAGGCAAGGGGACCAGGCTTTTTGTCCAGCTTCCTCATGTGGAAGGTACCAATGCTCTCATTGTAACTGCTTGACACAGTCTGAGGTCACTAATTCTGAAGCCACTTCCCATGGCCCTTGATGTACTGGAGGTGAGGAAAGATCTTCCCAGCATCCAACCCATCCAGTGTGTGGAGGCCCCCCAGTGGATCCCTCAGGCTTTCTAGTTCTGCAGCCCCCACCCACCCAGGCCTGTTGGCTCTCAGCACACGTGCTGCTTGGGGACATCTGAGAACAAGGGCAGTTACTCTGTGCAGGGGAGCACCGCCTGTTCCCCCAATTCTCTGCCATTAAGTCAGTGACTTGGGAAAGGAGATGCTTTGGAAACCTCAACCCACAGGAGGAACCCACTTGATAAGGGTCTTTGTCTGCCTGTCCCTGTGTTCACTCAAAGGCATCTGTTCTTACTCTAGAAATAATCTCCAAAGGGTTTGGTCACCCCTGCTGCAGGGAGCTGTTTCCCGCCTGTGAGGATCTCCTCTCCCATGGTGGGCTCTGCGGGTGGTGTTCATGCGGGATACTTGGGGAGTTAGAATCAGGGAATCACATGCAACACCTCACCCTATTTCAGCTTGGACACTGTACCCCGACTCTCCCCACAAAGCACTGGAGGTTGGGCTCTGACCTCCTCTGCCTTCTCTGCCATTGTCCACAGGATGTCACTCTCATATCCAGGCTTCTCGAATGGCAGGAATGGCCCACTTGCATTGGGCCAGGTTATTTCTTCCCGCCGCTTCTATCTTCTGACTCCAATTTCGCCCTCCCGAATCAAAACAAATAATAAGCACGTTCCCGTCCTGGTTTTGGAGATGATTTTCTCATCCTCCCAGGACTTCTCTTTTTAGTCCGAACACCCCCAATTCTTTGCATCAGTCCTTATCTGCTGTGTTTCCTATCCTGCCTGTCTCTCGGTAATTTATGGGCAAGCTCCAGATTGGAAATGAATGGGGTCCTTGCAAAGCCCCTGCCAGGCTTGAGCTCTGCGGGTGGTCTGTTCTGCAGAGTGGAGCAGAGCGACTGCCGCCTTCTGCACGGAGAACAGACCTGCTGCTGGGGTGGCTTTGGAGGCGATGAGCTTTCCTGGAACTTCATTGCAAGTTTCGCTAAGTAATCCGGTTGTCCTCTCAAGCCTTCATCCTAAGTCTTCTTGTGATTTCTTCACATTGTGTTGACCTTTGGCAGAAATCAAACCTCGCTGAGCTCTTCCCTGCCACGGCTGCTACCTATCCTTTGTGCAGATCCAGGTATGAGGTTCAGCTCATTTTCTTGACTTCTAGAACCATCTGTTTCTATGCCTGGCTTAAGTGAGCCCTGGGACTTCTGGTTTCTAAAGTCCCTGACTATTGTCACCAACCTGGACTCCTGTGTCCTCCCACCTGTTTGCTCTCTCCTTTCTCCTCTGCTTGGGTGCTCTCCCCGCTTGCAGCAAACCCCCAGATCTTTCCCCCTTTTAATATGCAGAACGGTTGTGCTCTCTGTTTTTTACCCCGAAGCGAGGCTCTGAACCTTTCTCTGCAGCCCACAGACTGCTCAGTGTCCTCTCTACGTGATGGGGCATCCACTTCAAGTGGTCCTCTTTGCCCCTCCTTTACCAATGTCCTCAAAAGAAGGGGGTAGAGAGACTTAGTTCCACCGCTATGTGGATTATATTCTCGATTCCCACCGTCTCAGCAGACAGGGCTGTGGTTATCAGCTTCAGGTTTCGTTTCAGATAACAAATGTTTCCTTCCATTACCATTAACGTAATCAACTTTGGAAGTCTTGAAGGCGTTTCCTGTTCTCCAAGGAAGTCTCTAGAACATTCCAAGGAGCCTCATTGGCCCCCAGCACTGCCACGGAGTCAGAGGAGGCCTTCTTGCTGCTTCACAGGATCAGGGGAATGGTCATTTTTGTGGGGTGTGTCCTTTGCCACTTTTACCCAAGGCCAGGAATGATATCTAAGAGGTTAATATTTACACTCTTGGTCAAGGTTCCAGGAATACCATGTTGGGAAAAATAAATTCATAATTGTCTGAGAACCACTGTGGTTTGGAATCGTTCTTCTGGACTCCAGGGGTCAAGTTGGATTCTCTAGAGGTTTCTTTAAAAGAACTTGGATTTGTGGCCATGTCCATCTCCACTCCTTAATCCAGCCAGTATTTATTGAGCACATGCTATGATCCAGGAGCTTGGACATGCACTAGAACACAGCAGGGAATGACATGGAATCTTTGGCATCATTGAGCTTAACAGCATCGTAGGGAATACAGATGCCAGAACAAATTAATACAAGTGTAATGAGAGTTACAACACAGAAAATTCAAACCACATATTAACTGCTCCCTTTAAGGAACATGATATGTCTTCCTGTCTGCAAATAAATTTTAAAACATTCGTCTAGGACTTCAACACACCTCAGGAGAATTGTTCCTGGGTATTTCGTATTTATTGCTATGACTGTGTATGGAATTTTCCTCCCATTACATTTTCTGCCAGGTTATTATTGGTGTAAAACAAAAGCTTTTGATTTTTATAGATTTATTTTTGTAAACTGGATACCTTATTAAACTCTTTTACTGTGTTTTAAAATTTGGTAATAGCTTTTCTACTGCAAGAAATTTTCACAGACCTCTGGATAATGTTCTCTTTCCAAAACTGCTTTGTCTCTTCAATTGCATTGAGAGTAAAAATTGTGTATTAAAAGACACTTTGGAGATAATTCTGTCCCGCTCCTTGGAGCAAGTCCACGTCCTAGGGGACATTTGTTCTAATTCATCAGAATCATGCCCTTCCCTGTAACTCCTTCGTCTCTTGTACATCTGGTGATTTTCCTGCTTTGAATTCTTATCAGAGAGTGTCTGTTCACGGCAGGGCTTTGAGGTGGCGGCTTTCATAGATCCTGTGTGTATGTGTTCAAATCTTCAGTCTTAAGTGAAATAGGTGTTGGGGAGTGTGGGTTTTCATGACTATGGAGGTTAGACCCACAGCACTTGTGTGAGCGTGATTCTCGCCATTTTATTTAAGCAGCAACCTCTGTCATCTTTACCCTAAACTCTCACTCCCTCACCTGCTTCTCTGAATTTCCAGATATTCATCAGTCGCTGCCTCAGGACCTACTCAGCTGTTTGTGGCCTCTGTGAGAACATAATCCCCATTACGGGGGACTCAGACGCTCAGTTCATTCCTGAATTCCCAGGAGTTCAACCAAGGCTTGGCCTTCTCTGGGCTCTCAGTAAATATAGGTGAAATGAATGAAATCAACAGCCCCTGAGTACCTGCTCAGTGCCATTTACTGCGGGGGTTCTGGAGATGGCCGGTGAGCAATCGGACGTGGGTTTTCCCCTCTTGGAGAGGCAGGTTCTTGGCCAGGCAGTGTAGTGCTGGGGCCCCCAGAAAAGCTTCCTGTCCCTGTGTGGTTGCAGAGTATCCTCACTTCTGCCTCAGAGGCGGCTAGCAGCAGAACTGAGCTGGTTCGGGGCGAGGACCCCAGAGCCCTTGCTGTGCTCAGTGCGCCTGTTCCCCACAGATCGGCCGCCATCTTGCTCTAATGGTTGGTCCCTGCTGCTCTGCGTCTGGACATTTGAGGGCAATGTCGACAGAAATAATCAATAAACAATCTATAATAGGGATAGAAAAGAGTTTCATTTGAGCCAAACTGAGAACTGTAGGCACAGGAGACAGCTTCTCAGAGAACTCTGAGAAATTGCTTGGGAAAAGCATGGTTTTCAGCACAGTTTTATATCTTGTTAGAACAAAGAACAACAAATAAGTCAGGGATACATTACTTCAAGGTTTCAAAAAGCAAACCAAAAGACAACCAAACAGTAGCCAGACCATATGGCCTTGGCGCCTGGGAAGGGAGTTTTATCATTGAAACAGGACCAGCATTGGTGTCCCAGGAAGGGAGGCATTTAATCTTTATTTTCAACACAGACATTCTTCACTTCTGGTCAATGCATCATTTTCTTTAACGATTAAAGCATATGTACAATGTATGTTTGAGAGGCCACAAACAGGCTGCTTTAGTTAGCATAAAATTCAAGTTAACTCATGTATAAGCCAGAATGACTTCCCCAGACCTCAGTATGTGAACATTTCTTCCATTAGCATCCTGTCCACTTACTGTCTAGGTGGACTTCACTCTCGAAGGTGTGGAATCAGAGTGGCTGGGATACCCTCAACCTACTTCTATCTCTACCATATCTCATATCAATTCCAGCTTCTATCTACATCTACCCCACATCAAACCCTCAAAGTCACTAGCTTGTTTATATACTGTTCTGTTTTCCAGCCCATATACTTTTCATGTATCTAAGTCTTTGGGGACATTAATCATTTATTGGGAATTTTAGGAGAAAGGAGAGTTCAGAAATTGGCTCAAGTTATCTTCAAAATCTCGACTGTGATAATTAATGGGGATTATCAGATATGTTTCTTCAAATTGCTAGTGGAATCATTTCATTCAATTGCCACTACCGTTTCTTCTCCCCTCTTCTATTTTTAAGGTCAAGATTATCTCAGATACCATATTTACTTGATTCAAAGATGCACATTCCTTTACATCTCACGTTTGAAATTGGGATGCATGCTAATTTGGTGGCTTCCTGCAGTCTCTGTTGTCCTGACAACAGTTAGGGTATCTTTGTCATTGACTGCACAGTTGTGAAGTGAAACTGCATTTACTTTTGATGGACTGTTTGGACCATGGTGACCTCCCAGTGTTTCAGTCAACAACACACTAGTTGGGCACTTGAAAAAGTAATTTAAGCGCTGGTTGTTGCCTGACAGCCTGTCATTGACACCTTCCGGTGAGATCCAGAGAGTTCCAGTATTAAAACCTGCATAATTGAAAGGAAAATCCAAGCATTTAAAAAAAAAGAAAAAAATGTTTCAGCAACATGAACGTTGATGACACTAAACTGGAAAGAACTCTGTAAGTGTTAGACTGTAAATATGAACAAGTTTTAGGAGTACCTTAACCAAATTATGCCCCTTATAGGATAAACATCTAAATCTAAATAAGCCTTAAAGAGTTTTTTCAATAGCATAAAAATTCCAAGGTGCCAGAAGACATTGTTTCACAGTTTAATTGACACTTTCTTTCTTTCTTTCTTAATGATACATAAAATTATGGCTCATCTTACAATTATTGGTATCTTAGATTTAATGGAATACATGATACATCGCCATAAATTATATTTGCCGAGATTTGAATGATCTCTCCCCTGTTTTTTCCTTCACACACCCCTCTACCCCATGCTAGAATACTTATCTAAGGAATAATGCAGTTCAAATTAAGAGATCCATCTTCTGTCAAATTGGAAAAAAGTGGATGCCGTCATACATGCATGTTTTTATATCTAGACTTATTTATTTATCCTGATTGGAAACACAAGGTTTCTGGATTTTTAATTACTGACCCGGCCATCTTCGGGCCAGCACCCCATGCTCCGCCTCCCTCAGGGAGCTGTGCTGAGATCCAGATGTGCTGTGCGTGTCCGGGGGTTTGTACCACAGGAGCGGGACTCCAAGACTCTGAATCTTGAAGCTGATATAAGAGCTGCAGGTACAGCTGCTCGTCTTCTCCCAACCCAGAGAGAAAGAGAACTTGTGTTCTGGGATAGAAACAAACACTCTGCTCTCCAGGAAAGAACAGGAAGGCCTCCAGGTCCATTATCCTTTGGAATGTCTACACCTGTCTCCAGGGGCCAGAGAGCTGTCAATCTCCCCAGGGGTCATGACCTTCAACTTCCAATGCTCATTGCTATTCAAACATCTTCCACTAGGGTTGCCACTACTCTACTCAGAAAGCCGTGACCATGCAGAAACATGAAAATAGTCATTGTTTCCCAACAATCATACTATTTTTATTTACAGCGATTTCTAAAGAATAGTCCTGTGGATGGGGGGAAGGGGAACAGGTAAACTCCACTGCGTATTGGTTTAAGTGAGACGGAGAAACTGCAAATCACCAAAAGTCTGTAATGAGAGAATGAGAGCGAGCTCTGCATTTGTTCAGAGGAATTTTATTAACGCACTGACTGTGGGTAGAAGCTAATACCTTAAAGGGACTGAGGATACAGGATAGACCCAACTATGGGGCCCAAATCAGGTGGGGAGTGTCTTGCTTTTCCTGGAAGGAAGGGGGAAGAGAGGAGGGAAAGCAGTACGGAAATTCAGGAGATGGTCTCTGTGTGGTGTGCATGGGACTGCTTCTCTGACAAATAAAATCTTCAGTACACGTCAAACAAAAATCACAAAACACTTGATGTGAATGGAGTTCACAAGCGAAACTGCTGAAGAGGCAGGATTCTGCGTCTCAGGGTCCGTTGGTGCCAGGCTGTGAGGTCACAGGGACACAGAGGAGAGAGAAGCAGGGAAATCAGGTGAGGGTTCCAGCCAGTCACATGCTATGGCGCTGGGGTGGGTTACGTTCAACCAAGTCTCTCAGGGGTAGAGGCCCAGATAATGTGTGGGTTACATTTAATAAGTCTACTTCTGTAGAATGGTGACATGGTTGATTTGTTGTCTCATGCTTTGAGGCACAATTTTTCTGGGTCCTGTTTGTCAGCACACTGGGGCGGTGAGCCCAGGACTATGGACCCAAGCCTGTCCCAGGCCGCTGGTCCTTCTCAGCCTCATGGACGCAGGTTATACCTTTGCAGCCAAGCATCTTATGTACAGATCCTCCTGTTCCTAAGGCAGCGCGGGGGTCAGGCAAGTGTCTCCTGCTGGAAAGACAACTCAAGTCCCATTTTCTATTAATAACGATGGAAGAAAATGTTCTTTGTGGATAAAGTGTGTACGTATCACATAGTCTTCATTCATTCCCTCACTCATTCATTCAACCAGGAGGCACTAGGCATAAATGATAAATTCCAAGTCCTCAATTAGCTCGCATCTGGAGAGGGACCGAGATGAAGACAGGTGGAGTCACAGGCTCCCTGTACTGACGTAGCAAGCGCCAGCAGAGGCACGTACAAAGTGACTATTTCTACCTGGAGTCTCGGCGAGGCTCCGCTTAGAGCACAGCCTTGAAGTGTGGGCTGTGTGCTGACTGCCGGTGGGGAAGGGGCAGGTTGGCATTTTAGATTGGAATAAAATATGGGACGGGACAGACTGCCAGGGCAAGGTGGGACCCCTCTGTGGAGGGATGTAGGGGATGGGAATGAGTTGTGTCAGAAAACAAGAGTGCCTGCCCCATTTTTATTTCTGCAGGACGTTATTATGAAGGTTAATAGCAATGGTCTTCGTGCTTAGGATCAGGTCATAATCCTGCTGTTGATGAAGTAAGTGCCCAGGGCACATGGTGGTGGCAGGGACCACGCTGGTGTTCCTCGACTGCATCTTCCGGGTCTGGTACAGGGCTTTGCACAGACTCAGCATCCAATGAATATTTACTGAAGGAAACAAATGAAGCCTTTAGTAGTCTACTTTCATGTACCAGCAATTCTCACATGCATGCTAGCCTAAGTGGTGTCTGGGTACTATTTGATGCTCTTGAAGATATAAGAATTCCTTATTGAGTCCCCTGGTGCATATAAGTTAGGTTTCCAAGTCGAGAGATCACATCATAATTTTACACATCTCAATAAAAAGGCAGATGTGAGAGGAATCAACGGAACGTGCTGAGTGTAGTGACTTGAAAATCGTCCAGTTGTTCCATTGTTTTGGACTTTGTATCTGTTTTATAGGGACAAAGGCGTTCCCTGAACTTCTGGAAGGAATGTGCATCTTCTTGCCAAAAAGCTGACGATAGCCATGACATTTCTAGCAATTGAACACATCCTGGGCTGAATCCCAAGGTTCAGTACATAATCGACTGGTGGTCAGCTCTGTGCTGTTGCAATGCTGAGCTTTTCCGGACACCCCAAAGGGCTTTCCTCTGGATCAGTTGCTGACCGCCATCCCTGGAGGCTGCATCCTCCGACTGTGATTCCGCAGAATCTATTCCCACCACTCATGAGACAAATCTCTGGGGTGAAGCGGGAAGACTTGAGAGCTAAAGCTGCTGGGGTTATTCTAGCAAAAGTGTTTCTAAGATATATGTTAATATATCATGTTATACATGTCACATTTCATATATATCACAAATATCATATATATGTGCACATACACAGTTAAGTGTAAGACAGCCATCCACCCGCTATGATTCTGAGGGGACCGTCCTGAGCCCCCAAAGAATAGCCACACTTGCTTTGCTCGGCAATTCTGTACTGCGTTTAGACATTTTATTCTATAATCAGAGTTATGGCTTAAAATTTAAATGCCCTCTGACCCATTAATTTCACCCCAAGGCAAATAACAACAGTTGACATGGAAAGACATTCCTGGAAGGATTATTTTAAATGAAAAAACATACAGAGTACCCAGGTGCCCAGTGAGGAGAGACAAATCATGACATATCAACACATTGGAATATGTACAATAATTTAAAATGGTTCCCAAAATTTACAAGTAGGAATATTCATAATATAATCTTACATGGCGGAGAGCAGCAACTCACATGACATTGTGCTCATCACAGGGTAACAGTTATGTAACACGTACACTCACGCGCACATGTGAACACACATGCCCAGCTTGATCCTGAGCTTACATTGACTTTGACCACGAGGCTGATGATGTCCTGCACCCCCCCTTCCCATGCTGTCTATTTACCTGAGTAATTGGCAAGGCCAGTGAGGAGGGAATTTGGGGAAGAGGTGGTGCAGGCGAAAATGTATGGGGTTATTTTCCCAAAGACAGATGACAAAGTACAAAAGAATTGGGGAAAAGACATTTTTCTCTTTCCTCGAGGAGTACGGCAGAGGTCCATGGCTGGGTGCAGCCTGAGAGATGCTGTTGCGTGTGGCCCCTGGAACTTTGGGGGTATGTTAGGGGCTCCTTGGTGACGGACGTGGTGTCCTCCCAAGTGGCAATTTACTTCCTTGCCGTTCTGGAGGTGAGGAATTTAAAATGGGTTGGCAGGCTGTTCTCCTTCTCCAGGCTCTAAGGGAAAATTTGTTTCCTTGACTTCCCAGCTCCGAACGCCCCTACATTCCTTGGCTTGTGGCCGCTTCCTCCGTGGTCAAGGCCAGGAGTGAAGCATCCTTAAATCTCCCTCTTTCTGTTTCTCTGTCACCTCTGCTTCTGTCCTCACACCACTTTCTCTGACTCTCCTGCCTCCCTCTTATAAGGACCCTCATGAAGACATTGGGTCCACCTGTATAATCCAGCATAATCTCCCTATTCAAGACCCTTAATTTAATCACATTCGAAAAGTCCCTTTTGTCGTATAAGGTGACATAGTTACAGGTGCTAAGGATTCAGACATTGACCTCTGCCCCCACAGCCCCTCGTGTTGAGTGTAGGATACTGCTACTCCACTGGAGGAAATGACGTGATACACAGGAATATCTGTGGATGGCTTGTCTTATCGACTGTAGAAGAAAAGCACTGATGACCATTCAGAACTGGAGGAAGGGACTTGCCTCGTGGCGCAGTGCTTAAGAATCCGCCTGCCAATGCAGGGGGCATGGGTTTGAGCCCTGGTTCGGGAAGATCCCACATGCTGCGGAACAACGAAGCCCATGCACCACAGCTACTGAGCCTGCGCTCTAGAGCCCTCGAGCCACAACTACTGAGCCCACGTGCTGCAACTACTGAAGCTCGCGCGCCCAGAGCCCGTGCTCCACAACAAGAGAAGCCCCCACTCGCCACAACTAGAGAAAACCCGTGTGCAGCAACGAAGACACAACGCAGCCAAAAATAAATAAATAAATAAAATTTATTAAAAAAAAAAAACTGGAGGAAATGTCAACCTCTTTAGAAACAGATCTATGGGAGGAGGCAAAGGAAACCGACTTGTGTTGAGCACAATAAACAAGACAATGAATTCCACTAGAAGACTGAATTTCTTAAGAGGTTTCATTAGGGAGGAAAAAAGCCCAAAGAGAAAAAACAACTAGTTCTCACTTGGGCAATTTTTTTTTC
Source organism: Lagenorhynchus albirostris (assembly GCF_949774975.1). Taxonomy (NCBI): domain Eukaryota; kingdom Metazoa; phylum Chordata; class Mammalia; order Artiodactyla; family Delphinidae; genus Lagenorhynchus; species Lagenorhynchus albirostris. The sequence continues at coordinate 5,802,885 of NC_083100.1, forward strand.
TTTTTTGAGATCTTGTTTATCTTAAGTCGGAGCCACCAAAAATGGGGATTTTGAGTGAGTCCTAAAACAGTTTCTTCTTATAAATAGAGCCCATGAAGACAGAGTGCAAATGGGCTGTTTGCTGGTGTGTCCAGTCAGATTCCCCCCAAAGATATACATAGATTTCTGTGCGAACATAGATATTTGAATGCAAATGGATTCATTTAATAGATGAATGTTCTCATATGTCAAGCTCTGTGTCAGGTTTGGGGGATATATACATGGATAAGACAGTCCTGACACCTCCTCCATGAGGGGTTCACTCTGGTGGGGTGGAGAGGAAATGAAAAATGTACAGATAAATATGCATTAGTTAGCACTTTGGGGTTTTTTTGTTGTTATTTTTAAATTTTTTTAATTTTATTTTTTTATACAGCAGGATCTTATTAGTTATCCATTTTATAAATATTAGCGGATACATGTCAATCCCAATCTCCCAGTTCATCACACCACCACCATCCACCCCGCCGCTTTCCCCTCTTGGTGTCCGTACATTTGTTCTCTACATCTGTGTCTCTATTTCTGCCTTGCAAACTGGTTCATCTTGGATATTAAGTTCCTAAAAGGTAGGGCAAGAAGCAAGGTGAGCAATGGTGGAAATAATGCTAGTTTACCAGGAACGGTGTCACCTGGAGTATGACGACATAGGTGAGATGTGGGGACAGGGCTCGTATCCAGGTGCACTTCCGTCTTGTTCACAGGTACCCATTTGCTGAGACTTTGGGGGAGCTCTGGGTGGGTGGTCAGCACCTGGGCATCACCTGCTCCCCCGACCCCTTGTCATACCTGGGAGCGGGGCTGGCGAGGTTTGATGATCAATCATCTCAGGATTACTCAGTTCCCAGCGGCTCTGCATCTCCCCCTCCCGTCTCACGCTGAACAAGTTGCCCCAGTTTTTCACACTGAAATCTAATCGTGGCCAAAGCAATTTGAGACGAAGCAGAACCACCCCCCCCACCGCCGCCCTGCTTTTTTTTTTCTCTACAGAAACTGGATTCTTCAGTGGCATGTTCTCTCAAAAGAAAGCTCAATTTTTCTTGAATATGAAGAAAAATTATGTGATTATATTTGTGAAGCCTGTGTCTGCAGCTTATATCGAAGTAGTAAAGACCCAATACTTTACAAGGGAAAAGAGGCCATGGTGTTCTCAGCATCCGTCCAGATTACAAAGAACTCATCGCTTTTGGATCTCATTGGATTTGAACAAGAAAAACAACTTGAGTTAATGGAAATTATATAGAAACAGTTACAAATATTTAAGCATGGACACACTCTTAGAGTTTCTATCCTCATTTCTCTGCTCTATTATTAATAAACCAAACTCCCTTGGTACCCCTCTGCTACCAAGTCATCCACCTTAAATATTGTTACATTTGATTTGTAAAAAGAAATACTTCCAAAGTTATTGGACTAAACTACTGATGAACTCAAAACACTTGGTCTGCCCTCGTGACTGCATTGAGGGTTTGTCTGTGTCTTTTCTAGAAGCTTGTTCTTAGCCGAAGTGTATGGGCATCTAAACAACCACTGAGGCTTTGGGTGAAACTGAGACAGGCTGGGACCTGGGACCCTTTGCTGCAGTGCTTGCACCTGGATAAACCTCTCCTCCGGCAACAAAATACAAAGAAACTATGTGGGTCCAAAAATAACTGTGTGCGTGTGCAGTTGGGGCAAATTCTGGACAAAAGATACAAAGAGACCAAAAATAACCCTACTGCCACTTTTGAAGAGCCCGGAGCAAATGCAGGGCGCTGAGCACGCCCCCGGCACACAACGCCACCTAAGGGGTGGGCAAAACACCCAAGCCACCCCTCTGGCCTGACCCCTGGACACACCCTTACCCTCACCCCGTATAAGAAACAAGCTCGCCCCGCCCCCTCCAGGAGTGGGCAAGCAAGGGAAGCTGTTGTTCGTTCTCGCTCCCCGTGCTGTAACAGGGGCCCCAATAAAGCCTTGCCTGAATTTCTTGTCTAGCCTCTAGTCAATTTCTATTGATTGGGGAAGGCCAAGAACCCTGGTTGGTATCAAAATGACATCAGCTTAGACACCAGTTTTCAGCCTTGGACGCACATTCGAAGCACCTTGGACCTGGGAGCTTTTTAAAAGCACAGCTGCCCCAGCCCAGATGACTCGATCCTGAACCTCCGGGGACGAAGCCGGGCACCTGCAGGTTTTGAAAATTCCCCCAGCGCTTCCGACGCACAGGGAAGGTTGAGGACCATTGGAGTAGAAGATGCAATTTTTCAGCTAGATGATGATGGTCTATATCCTAGTCATCTGTAAACTCAAAACAAGCCAGTACCACTAGAGAATCTAGGGTAAAAAGGAAGAAGCATTGGTACGATAACAAAGTGAAAATAACTTTTACATTCTGCTGCCTACTTTCCTTTTGGATCAAATTTATTTTAGGGACAGACATAGCAAATTTACCAGGAAGACACTTGTACTGATTTCCACAAGGTTTTAAGAACCGACATCACTGTCCATATACTTAGAAAGTCCACCCTGGTCTTTGTGGAGAAACGCAAACCAGGCTCATCCTCACCAGCCCCCAGCGAGACTCGGTCCCTCTGTCTCCCCTCCCACCACCAATATAAGTCCATTAGGCCGTTCACTAGTGAGTGGGGTGTACTTCCCGGGAGGGCTTGCCCACAGGGGTGCAGACATTGGAGGGAGAGCAGAGACGGATGCTCAAAGGCCCCAGAGGGTCCTTGCCTGGTCTGGCCCCTTGCCCTGCTGCCCCCTCCAGCTTTCCTCCCAGCTCTCCCTCCCCCTCAGGTGGCGTCACTTTCCCTCCCCCCCCCGAAGCAGGTGCCCAACCACAGGCAGCCTCAGGGGACGTGGCTGCCCCCACCCACCCCCTTAGAGGGAGCTGAACACTGACCGGCCTCTCCCCTTCCCACGCCAGATCTGCAGATAACAGAAGTTTCACCGCTTCACACATCCACCGCCCCCCGTTTATGTGTCTGAGCTTCTCTTTGCCTCTGGCCTTTCCCTCCCTCCCAGCCTGTCTGGCTTCATCCATCCATCCATCATACGTTTGTCAAACACCATGTGTCCACACTGTGCGCGCTGGGCATGAAATGAGGGGTTGGTGGCGGCAGCAGCAGGGCTGTCCTTCCGCAGCTCACCTTGGCTCAAAAGGCAGGTCAGAAATTCATCCCATAACCCCATGAACAAAGGTGAAACTGCAGCAGTGACAAGGTCTCCAAGAAGAGGGATGTGGTCTTCCCAGGACTTCTGGGGAAGGTCGTCGGGGGTCAGTGCAGAGCCCTGAAGGAGGAGCGTGTCCCGTGGGACAGCTGACTGCAGGTGGATGGAGTGGGAGTGTTTGTCAAGTGAGTGTGTTAGCGAGAGGAAGGGTGTGTGTACAGGGCTGACAATGCAAGCATGTGAATGTGTGCAGGCGTGTGGGTGTGCAAGCAAGTGTGCACGCTGTGGGAGCGAGCACACAAATGCAAGTGTGTGTGTGTAAGGATGTGTGTGCCGGATGGTGCGTGTGCAAGAGTGTGTGGGTGCAATGGTGCATGTGCAAGTGTGTGAGAGGATGCATGGGCAAGTGTGTGTGTGAATGCGTGTGCAAGTGTGTGAGTGTAAGGATGTGTGTGCCGGATGGTGCATGTGCAAGAGTGTGAGTGTAAGGATGTGTGTGCGGGATGGTGCGTGTGCAAGAGTGTGTAAGTGCAAGGGTGTGTGCGGGTGTGAGTGTGCGGGTGCAAGTGTGTGAGTGTTCGTGGGTGCGTGTTTGCACATATCTGAATGTGTGGGTGCACGTGGGAGTCACATTTGGCTGGGCAGGGCCAATCAGGGAGCAGTGGCTGGTGGGGGGGTCAGGAGGCAGTGCCAGGGGCAAGTTGGGCTTGGTTTAGGGTGGTGATGGGGGATCTGAAGGGATCCTTCCACTGGGGACTTACCCGGAGCACCCTTCGCCTCCTGCCACAACAGGCAAAGTTTAGCCGGCAGGGACCTGGTCCCGGGCATCTTCTGAACCCAATTCCAGGCTAATCCTGCTCCTTGGGGTGTGTGAACCTTGCTCTCTGGCTTCAGTTTCTTGGGCTCAGGGGTGGGTGGGCTCCAAGCACTGGCCAGCGCCCCCTTCTCTGATCTCCTTGCCAGCGTGTCCCCACGGGTGGCGGTGAACCCTCACGGAGGTGTGTTGGCTTCCCGGGCAGCCGCTCTCTGCTCCCACGTTGGCCCATGAGCTTTGCTCTAAGTGCAGGGAACAGGAGGACACGAGCCCAGGTCCCCTTCACCTCCGAAGGATGATACAGCTCTTCCCCCACCCCTGTGGCCCCACCTCCTCCATCCCTTCTTCCCAGGGCCGTCCTGGTCTCTGCTTCTCACCCCCTCAGCTCCGGCCCCTGCAAACCCACGGCTTCTTACAGTGTGGCATCGGCCTTGACTCAAAGACTCCACTTGCTGGGGTCACAGGGACCTCGTGGCCAGGGTCCCCTGCCTCTGGCTTCTGGGCAGGCTGGCCACGCAGAGGCCCTGGTGGAAGATTAGAGAGCATCAGGGGAGGGGAGGCGCCGGGGATGCGTCCTCCGCTCTGCTCAGCCGATCCCACCAGACTCAGCTCCCCTCACCCCACTCAGCTCCCACTGGGCAGCGCCACCAGGCTCCCTTCCCACAGCCCCAGCTGTCACCTCTGTCCCTCCAGCCTAGGGTGACAGTGACTTCCCGTTGTGTTGACCCCTGGGTTAATCCCTAGCCCCTTCTTTGTCCTCACCTCTTCCCTCACCCCCATCACAAAGTCCCCTGCATTGGTTTCTCTCTGTTTGAATTGAAGACCCTGCCACGGTCTTGTTTATCCTGACGCTGCTCTGAGGGATACGCCTTTAAGAGATGCCCATGCATCTCTCCCTGGATGCTGCGTCACCCTCTGACATCATCTCAGCTCTCCCCTCTCTGGTACGAAACTTCTTGAGAGTATTAACACTACTCACTGATCCCCGCAGTTCTCTGCTGAAGTGGAGTCAGATATGGTCACCCCAACCTTGCTGGTCCTTCACGCTTAGCTCACTGGCCCTTTGGATTGTTGGGACATTTTACTCATGCCCCCAGGAGGAAATGAATGACCCCATCAGAACGGCACAGAGTTCCCAGACTTTTATGACGTTTTCGTTACAGCTCGGTTTTCTGACTTTTCCAAGTATGGTTATGATAAGAAAAATAATTGTCAACATCTAACACCTTTTCTGCACAGGGTGTGTGTTAGCACGGCTCCGAGTGCATCATGTGTACTAACAGGAAACATTTAATCCACACATCACTCCTGTTTACAGACATGGGCTTCTCCCCATCCCTTTAAAGGAGGAAATGGAGGCCACGACGGTTCAAAGGTCAGAGAGCCCACTTTTGGGGCTTTATTTCAATTTCTCCCTTCAGCGGGGCTCCTGCTTCTGCCATGGTCGCGCTCACCTGGTGACCTATGACCTTGTCTAGCCTACAGGTGTGAACTGAGGGAGCGAGTGGTGGCAGAGAGAGTCTCGCATCCCAGTCGGGTGGGGGCCCGGGGGCGAGTCAGGAGGGGCACCTCTCACCCAGGGCTGTAGCATGTGGAGTTGGTGGGGAATTACTTTTAATCACCTAAAGGAATGGAAAGTGTGAGCTGGGGGAATACTGCAGCCAGGTCGGCAAGCCAATGGGAGCTTCTCCAGGCGTGCAAGGCAAGCCCAGCGCTGAATGAGCAGACAGCTTCGGCGGGCGGGTGCGGAGGAGTCCATGGTTACTCCCCGCTGCTGTAGGGTGTCCTCTGTGTTCCCACAGCGGCTTTCCTGACATTCTCCGACCCCTGACCTCTGAGGAGCAGGCAGGGCAAGGGTCACAAAAGGCACTAGGCGCTGGCCGGGGTTGCTATAGGCAAAGCACTTGTCTCTGGGTGCCGTGGCCCTTGTGGAGTCCCTACCGTCCTGTACCAGCTGTCCCACATTCTGGAGTGTACCGTACCTCCCCCACTTTCCTCGTGGTCAGTCCACAGCCACGTCTCTGGCCTCATCTCCTGCCACGTATGCCCTCACTCACCGTGTCCCAGCCTCACTAGCCTCTTGATTTTCCTTTACCAGGTGTGCTCTGCTTTGCAGTTGCTGTTCCCCCGCTTCCTGGAATGCTCTTCCGCCACCTGCCTTTGTGGCTCACCCCTCACTTCCTCCTGGTTTCTCTGAATTGTCATATTATCGGAGATGCCTTACCTCAGCTGACACAGAGGCCTGTCGAGACTAGAAACCTCCCATCCCACACTCTGCATTCTCCTCTTTTCTCCGCTTTTCCCGTCGCCCTTACTGTATCCCAGGAGATTCCATCCTTACTGGCTGCCTTTCTTCCCCCGTGGGGGCAGGGATTTGGGTTCTTTTTTTTTTTTTTCCCACTGCTGTGTCATTAAGGCCTGGAGTGTACTAAGTACTCAAAAATATGTTTTTCTGGCAAAAATACAAAAAGACAGATGAGAGAGAGACGACTGTAATCCTGTTGGCAATAAAAGAAGACTAGAAATCATAAATTCATGAATAGGCGACCAGTGGAATAAACTGTGGTAAATCCTGGGAATCCAAACAGATTCTGGGGCTAGAAAAATGCAGGATGAGTCTAGAACTTGTCATAACATCAAGTAAGGAAACCATCGGACTTCCCTGGTAGCACAGTGGTTGAGAATCCGCCTGCCAATGCAGGGGACAAGGTTTCTATCCCTGGTCTGGGAAGATCCCACATGCCACAGAGCAACTAAGCCCACAAGCCCCAACTACTGAGCCCACGCACTGCAACTACTGAGGCCCGTGTGCTGTGGAGCCCGCGTGTCACAACTATTGAGCCTATGTGCCGCAACTACTGAAGCCCGCGCGCCTGGAGCCTGTGCACCGCAACGAAGAGTAGCCCCCGCTCGTCACGACTAGAGAAAGCCCACACGCAGCAATGAAGACCCAGTGCAGCCAATACACACACACAAAAGTAGGAAACCGTCACAGGTTACTATAGTCATGTCAAAAGAACTCAGGAATGAAAGAGGCAACAGCTAAGCTACAGTGACAGAAAGTAAGTCAGCGTTTGCCTGGGGGCCCGGGTTTGGGGGAGGATAACCCACTGCAAAGGGAAGCGAGACCAAGAGCTTGCAGGTTTTCTTCCTGAAGTTCTAGGTCCTTCTGTGGGAGGCGAAGGTGCTGGCGAACCTGGACCACAGCTTAAAGGTGATGTGTCTGGGGAGCTTTGTGATAGGCTGGGCAGGTGACCACCTTTGGGTTTCCTGGTGTGGCCAGCTGGGGCACAGCCCGGACACGGGAAGCAGAGATGGAAAACTGCCCTGTATCAGCTGCCGTCTCTTCTCTGCCCTCCTCCCAGATGACTGATTTGTTTTCTTAGCTCCTCTTCTGTATTTTGAATGGTTTACTTGAACTTGACACTGGATGCCTCATAGGTTTTCAGCGTTCCCAAATCCCAGGCTAATTTCTTGATCTGTTTCCCCTGCCCCCTAAATGTTAAAATTACTTTAGGCTTCTCCATCTCTGGGAATTGTTGCCACCTTCCTCTCAGTTACTCAAATCAGGACATGGAGCTAACTTGGACTCTTTCCTCTTCTTCAGCTCCCAACACCCAGCCCATCAACGTGGGCTGTCAGTTCTGCCTTTGAAGCAGGTCTCAAACTGTCCCGTTCTCTCCCGGTCCACCAGCACCGCCCACTTGTCTTTTTGGACCATGACAATGGCTTTCAAATTTGTGTCCCTGTGATCCACTCTCCAGGCAAAGCCCGAGTACCTTATAGAACAAACCAGACTCTATCCTTCCACACCCTTAGTGGCTTCCTGTTGCACTTATTTAAAACCTCAGTGTGCCCTGCAGGGCCCTGCAGACACCCCCATCACTCCAGAATCACCATGTATGCTAGTCTCTTTTCTTTTGATTTCTTGAATATTCCAACCTCTTCATCTGCCAGAGGGTCTTCACTCTTAGTACTTGGAATGTTCCCAACTAGAGTTGCAGCCCCACCCGAACACATACTCCATCCTCCAACTCCTGTGGACCCCTAAGGACTCAGTGTGACGTCAGTTCTTCACGATGGATGCCTTCTTCCCCGTCCCCCTGACCTCAGGATAACTCAGGGCTCCTTTCTGTCCTTGGACACCACCCCTGTACCTTCTCATCCAGTGCTCACTTCTGCTTCTAGTTATACACGCACTTATGGGTTTATTCGTTAATGCTTGTCACCCCACGAGACTGTAAGGTCCACGGGGCCAGGGTCCTGCGAGTTTTGTTTCCCACCACTTTGTCCCTCGTTGAGGATCTCAGTAAATATTTGTGAAGTAAATGAATAAATGATATCACACCTCTGATATCATATCAACCTTCTCGTTAAATGCCTTTAAACTTAAATGCCTCCGATTTCCCATAAGGCTCTAACTTGAGTCTGAAACCCAAGCTGCTTCCGTCCTGGCCTCCAATCTATTTTTCCAGCCTCTTATCACGTACTTTCACCACACACTCCACCGCCAGTTTCACATTAGCCTAGCCACAATTTTCTTGGCCTCTGCAGCTCCATTTTTCCTATGAAAACCGTTATTGTCCTTTAAAGGTCATCTCCAGCTCCACCTTTTGTGGTGACGGCTTGCCTGCTTCTAGAAGTCTGTAACATTTGCTTGTAAAGCATTCACGCTCATGCTTCTTTCTGCTTTCCAGTAAATCAGGTGCTTTCATATCTTCCTTTTCTGCTAGATTGAAAAGAAAACTCTCTTGCTTGTTTTTATATATGTCATTTTAAAACTCTTTCTATGTTCTTCTAAGTTTGTAACTCATAGGAGTTGCTGGAGATGCATTTGTCAACTTAATGGAAGCATTATTTAATTACAGTATTGTCCTCTGCAGTTAATAAGATTCTGTGGGATGGAGCTTTTAAACTGTGTATATTTCTCAGTATAATGCTTTCACAAAGGGATCCACCTTAAACCTTGCTAAGGACTGAATCCCCTGGGGGCTTTGCTATTAATCATTCAGTAGTGGGGACCTGTCCACAACAGCTTTGGGGAAAAGCAATGAATGTGGAGAAGCAAAACCCTGCCCCCCCCCACACACACGGCCTGGTCTTTGAGTTGTCTTTGCAAGTGGAAACGATGGCATGACTCCAATGCTGCAAAGATAGACTATTTCCCTTTCTTTTACATTATACTTTAGGACCTAAATATAAATATTCCAGCTATTCATCTCAGCATGATTTGGTTATGGAAACATCATCAGAATTGTTTAAGAGACGGAGGAGGCTTCTATTTTGGTCCTGACACAGGAAGTTCAGCCTTTGTCCATGTTTACAGTTTGATTTATGTGAGGCTAAAAATTCATAACGCAGGAGTTAACCTTGAGCAAATGTTGTTTTTTTTTGCGATGAGGCAATTCAAACGTCCTCTCGGCTCGGGTTTCCTGTTCAAAAGGTTTAGAAATTGAAGCTTAGCTGCGGCTGATCTCTTTGATCTACTGCAAATCGTTTGGCCTCTGTGTGTTCTGGGGTCAGCGAGGGCTCAGCCTGGGTGGCACGGAGTGGAACTGGGAACCATCCCCTGTTCAGGAGCAATTCCTGTGTCAGGTGCCTTATGTTGTTATCTTATGTAACCCTCCGGGAATCCCATGATATATTTTCTGGACTTTCCAGAAGCAGGAACTGAGACAGGTGTATCTCCTGCCTGAGCTTGCCTCGTGGTGAATGGCCAAGCTGCTGGGCGTGACCTCAGGGCTGTGCGCTGGCTTTGCGGCTGCGGCTGGGACAACAGAGAGGTTGCACCATCCTGCTGCCCGGATGCTGAGATGCTCAGAATTCAGGTTGGCTTTTCCTATCCATCCAGAGACTCCCAACTGGGGGTGGTGTTGTCTTCATTTTCTTCCTGACAACGACACACCAGGCCCCTGTGCTTTATGAAGGGTGGACACGTGAGAGCATCCAACATCCGAAGGGTGGCTACTCCTCTCACTGTGGCTGGAGGACAGGGGACACCCCTTTCCCTGCGGACACTGCTGTGAATGCTTCACTATCCCTTCCCCCCGCCCAAGGCTCCCACCGATCCCGAGTGCAGCCCCAGCTCACACAATCCTCCCAGCGTCCGGAAAGAGCATCAGAGCCTGATGGCTACCTACTCGGTCCTGGGACCCCCTTGTTCACTCGGCCCCTGCCATCCTGCCTCCCGCCCCTCACATTCTGCCCGGAGGGAGCCCTGGGACACAGCGCACTGCTCCAGAGCTCGGGGCCTGCCAGGTCCTTCGTGTGTGAGTGCAGGTCCCAGAGAACAAATACGAACCACACCTGGTGTGAACTGTCTCCTAACTCTGGACCACAGAAGCCATGAGATAAGAAACATCAACCAAGAAAAACACCAATGTAACAGACAGGGCGGAAGACCAGGGTGGAGAAAGGGTGGCACAAGGGTGGCAGAAAGACACGTGTGAGGCTTTCCGTGTCAGTCCTGGGCTAAGTCAGGAGGTGCTGGCCCTCGCTCTGGTGCTGCCACAGCAGAGGGATTTGAGGGACCCTCTGCAGATTCCTCTTCCTTCCCTGTAAACAAGGACAGAGATTTCATGGTTCACGTAGAGCTACCTGACCAGGCCTGATAAGTTCTCTTCCACTTCGCATTAAGATACCTTGGGGGCTTCCCTGGTGGCGCAGTGGTTGAGAGTCCGCCTGCCGATGCAGGGGACACGGGTTCGTGCCCCGGTCCGGGAAGATCCCACATGCCGTGGAGCGGCTGGGCCCGTGAGCCATGGCCGCTGAGCCTGCGCGTCCGGAGCCTGTGCTCCGCAGCGGGAGAGGCCACAGCAGTGAGAGGCCCGCGTACCGCAAAAAAAAAAAAAAAAAAAAAAAGATACCTTGAAAATAAAAGCATCTTACAGCTTTGAAAATGAAGGCCCCCACTGGACCTGCAGTTTGGAGGGAATATTTTTATTTTTTTAAATTTTTTCTTGAAGTATAGTTGATTTACAATATTGTCCAAGTTTCAGCTGTACAGCACAGTGATTCAGTTATACATATATATTCTTTTTTTAGATTCTTTTCCCTTATAGGTTATTACATAATATCGAGTATAGTTCCCTGAGCTATGTAGTAGGTCCTTGCTGGTTATCTATTTTATACATAGTAGTGTTTATCTGTTAATCCCAGCCTCCTAATTTATCCCTCCCCCCAGCCCCCTTTCCCCTTTGGTAACCATACATTTGTGTTCTGTGCCTGTGAGTCTCTTTATGCTTTGGAAATAAGGTCATTTGTATTTTTTTTCTTTTAGAGTCCACATATAAGCGATATCATATCATATCATATCTCTGTGTGGCTTACTTCACCTAGTATGATCATTTCTAGGTCCATCCATGTTGCTGCAGATGGCTTTATTTCATTCTTTTTTATGACTGAGTAATATTCCATTGTATATATATGCCACATTTTCTTTATCTGTTCATCTGTCGATGGACACTTAGGTTGCTTAACAATTATTTTTTTAAACAAACACTTTATTTACTCTGTTAGTTAATAAACATTTAGTGAATGGCTACAAGGTTTCAGGCACGCTGATAATAAATAAAACTTTGAACAAAGCCAAACAGGTTTATGTGGAACCCACAGCCCAGAGGTTCAGAGGAGATAAACAGGCAAACACACACCAGCAGGACAGGTGGCCTGGTGATGTGGGGACATGGTGTCTCGGTGAGGGACACAGGATACAAGTGGGAGGTCTGGCCCAGGGTCACAGGACGGCTTTTCTTGGAGAAAGTAAAGCCTGGCTTGAACCTGTGGATGAAGAGGATTTACACTAAAGAACAGCGGGAAGAAAGAACACTGATCCCAGTGAAGAGCAAGCCCGATATCGTAGGAGCCAGAGAGGGCATGGTGGTTCTGAAGGTCCAAACCACGTCCAGTGAGGCTAGAGTGCAGGGTGGGGTGAGGGCTGCAGTGGTTGAACACGAAGATCGCACAGCACCATGGTCCCTGAGGACCAGGCAGAGGCGTGTGCATCCTGATCACGCTTTTCTACAGCTCTTTGCTCAGTGCCTGGCACATAGTAGGTCCTCAGTAGGTATTTGTTGAATGAAAAAAATGAGTTATGTAAAAATGTCCACAAAAGGGAAGAAAAACAAAAACAGCTTTTAATTTGAATTACTAAAATTAGCAATGGTAATATAATTCAGTCTAGATTGATAATGCAAAATTAATTTAACAAAGACTAGGAAATAATTGAGAGCGTAGGAAAAGATCAAGGTTAATAAATGTTGTCTTATGTAAGAAGAAGCCAAGGTAATTGCTTTATTCTTTCTTTTTTTTTGCGGTACGTGGGCCTCTCATTGTTGTGGCCTCTCCCGTTGCGGAGCACAGGCTCCGGACGCGCAGGCTCAACGGCCATGGCTCACGGGCCCAGCCACTCCACGGCATGTGGGATCTTCCCGGACCAGGGCACGAACCCGTGTCCCCTGCATCGGCAGGCGGACTCTCAACCACTGCACCACCAGGGAAGCCCTGCTTTATTCTTGACTTAGATAATTAGGGGATTATACATTTAAACAGATATTTGAAAAACAATTAAAAGTATCCATACTTTTAGTACTTTTAAAATTAAAAGTATTGCAAAATGAAAAAGGAAGCTGCAATAAAGCAAGGTGAGAGACATAGGGTCAAAGATTTCAGTTATGATAATTAATACTGAAAGTTTTAACTCTACTGTTTCAAAGAAAAGTCTTGTGACAGGAAGCAAAAATTGACTACGTGATACAAGAGATAGACATGAAGGAGAGCTCTTTTGCAATTTAAAATAAAGGACAAGGCAAAGAGAGAGTGAGGCTAGCTTACATAGCAGAGAGGAAGGATGACAATTTCAACATCAAGAAAATAAAAACACTAATTCAAAGAGGTATATTCACCTCTATGTTCATTGCAGCATTACTTACAGTAGCCAAATATGGCAGCAACCTAAGTGCTCATTGATAGATGACTGGATAAAGAAGATATGGTATATATACATATACACATATATATACCTATATATATATACACACACACACACACACACAATGCACAATGGAATACTACTCAGCCATTAAAAAAGGAACGAAATCTTGCCATTTTCAACAACATGGATGGATCTAGAGGGTATTATGCTAAGTGAAATAAGTCAGACCAAGAAAGACAAATATTGTATGATCTCACCTATATGTGGCATCTAAAAAACAAAACAAATGAACAAACATAACAAAACAGAAACACACTCATAGACACAGAGAACAAGCAAGTGGTTGCCAGAGGGGAGGGGTGGGGGGAGAGGAGTAAACTGGATGAGGGAGATTAAGAGGTACAAACTTTCAGTTATAAAGAATAAGTCACAGGGATGTAATGTACAACATGGGAAATACAGTCAATAGCATTGTAATAACTGTATAGTAATAGATGGTAACTAGACATAGTGGCGATCATTTGTAATGTATAAAAATATTGAATCACTGTGTTGCACACCTGAAACTCCTTTAATATTGTAAGCCAATTATAGTTCTATTTAAAAAAATTTATATGAGAAAATATGACAGTAATCAAGAAGCCTTAGATTTCCAATAAGTCGTGTTATGTTGTGAAAGGTAATAATACTGGCAACAGTCATTAGCCTTCATGTACTGATAAACGTAGTATTGGCATTTGTAAATGAATACTTTAAAGTCAAGAAGGAATGATCACAAATACAATCATTGGGGAGAATTATCAATACCATCACTCTATGATAGATCAACGGAAAGGAAATAAAGTTATCTGACTGTATTCATTGCCTGTGGCTGTTGTTAAGAAACTTCCACAGACTTGGTGCTTTAAAAGAGCACGCATTTACTCTCTCACAGTTCTGGAGGTCAGAGGCGGTAATCAGGTTCACTGCTGACATTAAGGTGTCAGGAGAGCTGTACTCCCTCTGGAGGTCCCGGGAGAAGAATCTGATTCCTTGCCTCTTCCAGCTCTGCAGCTGCTTCCCTAGGCTTGTGACCCTTTCCTCCAACCTCAAAGCCAGCAGCACAGCATCCTTCTTCACTCATCCCTTTGCCTTCCTCTTCTGTTTTGAATCTCTTTCTGTCTCCCTCTTATAACGATACCTACCTAGATAATTCAAGATAATCTCCCCATCTCGAGATTCTTAACTTAATCACACTTGCAAAATCTCTTTTGTCATATAAAGTAATATTCTCAGGTTCCAGGGGTTAGGACGTGAATATCTTTGGGAGCCATTACTCAGCGTATCCCAATGATAATAGTAGGAATTAAATGTAAAGATCAAGGTCGCATCTATGGGACTATTTACTTCCCAGCGTTCATGAAACATTTACAAAAGTGAGCATCAACTTGGCTTTATAAACACCCCAAAGCAAAAAGTGTTTGCTGACAGTCTTCTAAAATTCAAAATTTATCATACTTAGAAAGAATAATTACTTAGATATTACAAATAAAGTAAAAGCACTCACAAATAATGAATATGCCACCAAATATTATTTCAGATTATTTAGAAAATCATAAAAATGAGGACGGTACTAAGGCTGTCAGAGGTATCTGGAGAGGTTGGTTTTTAAAACTAAATTATTTCATTACCAGATACAAAAGAAAATAGATAAATAATCACTTTTTCCAGGGAATTAGAAAGAATGTGAATTCGATAAAAGCAGAAATTCATAAATTAGAAAAGTGGTGGGATTAATAAGTAAAACAAAAAGTGATTTATTTGCAAAGTCAATAGACGTCTCTGTCAAGAGTAATCAAGGAATAATGAGAAATCACAGCAAAACAAAGTGAGAAACGAGAACCGCTATTACCGCCATTATAGTCCAACGTTGTTTTAGAGGCTCTGGACATAAGCTAGAAATAAAGAACATACACTCGATATGAAGAAGATGAAAGTATAATTATTTACAGCCAATATGATCATATACAAACACTCCCAGATTATCAAAGTAATATGTAGATTGTTGATAGAATTCAGTGGCTAAATAGGAAAGTAATAAATAAAAATCAAGTCTTTATAGTCTCTATAACCACTAAGAAAATAGAATAATTATAATATAAATATTATTATTACTCTTACCAAGAAATGTACAATAACACTATGTTATATAACGTGTCCTGGATAAGACTAACTGTTTTGATGACAGAATTTCCCCAAACTTTACATCATTAAAATAATTCCAAACAAAGTCTCTATCATATGTTTGGAGAACTCACCAAAACAATTCCAAAGTTAATTTGGAAGAATAAAGTGATGAGGATAAATTTTATATATTTGGAAGTGGAAGTATGATGAGGGGAAGTAGCTTTTACAAATATTAAAAATACTGTAAGGCTGTGTTCATTTGTAGCCCATTTAGCTCTATTATTAGAGAAGGAATCTGACTATATGAAGTTGGCAAAGGTGAATCGAGAAGTTATGGATTATTTAACGGAGAATCAGATACTACTTGTCAGGTGGAAATGCACTGACTGATGAAAAGACACTCCCTGGAGCATGTTAAGGGGGTGCAGCAGGGTTATCGATGTTCTGAGAGGTTTACTTAGCACCCCTACTCCCCCTTTCATAGAATAGGTGACCTGTAGTTACCCAGGCAAAAACCCTGCAGTCTGATTTCTAAAATAATTGATACTGTAACCACACAGACCATCAGCAGAGAGAACCAATACCAGAGACCCAGCTTTTTTCACAAGCTTAAACAGAGAACCAAGATTCACCAGAAGATAAGGAGATCTAGACCCTCAACTGAGAAAGGCCTGGGCCAAGGAATAAAAAAATAGATCCCAGAAGAAACAGGGTAATTCAGGTTACAAAATGAAAACCAAGACCAATACTCCAATTAATAAGGAGATTTAAATTTTGAGTTCATATACCAAGAACAAGATGATGTGAAAAAGAAAAAATTGCAAAACAAGAACACCTTTTAGGGACTAAAAAAATAAAGTCAAAGAAATCTCTCCCAAAGAATAGAGAGATGGAAAATAAGAGAGAAATGATAGGACGTAAGGGTCATGGAAAGAGAGAACAGTGGAATTATTAGGTAAAGTGTAGGAGTGACTCAAAACTGATGAAGGTTATAAAACATCATATGGAAGGGCTTGCTCCACAATGAATCATAAAAGACTTCACCCTAAGGTACATCTTATGGCCTCTTTGATCATGGAGCTGATCCTTTCCCCTTTGCATGGATTTCTGAAAATTGCAAAGGTAAATTTTTTAGCCTGTCTCTAGAAAAGTGCTCAGGGATTGAACACTTTTCTTAGCATGCCAGATTATCTACTGTCAGCTTATCACCACCACCACCACCACTACCAGCATCACCACCACCAGCAGCAACACCACCACCACTACCCCCATCACCACCCCAATCATTATTACCACCACCACCAGCATCACCACCACCAGCACCACCACTACCAGCACCACCACCACCACCACCCCCATCACCACCACCATCATTATCACCACCAGCACCACCACCACCATCACCAGCAGCAGCATCACCACCACCACTACCCCCATCACCACCACCACCTCCACCTCCACATTGTCACCATCACCACCACTACATCCCTACCACTGCCATATGTGTCTAAGTCTGGAAACTACATTTCCCAGAATCCCTTTCCTTGTGCAGTTTTGGTTCAGAGTTTACCCATGAGAAGAACTCATGCAAGACTGTAAGATTTGGAAGCTGAAAGTGATAATTGCCAGTTCTGAGCCTAGGCCTTAAAAGGCATCACACATTTCCATTTGCCTTCCTGTGCTTTAGTCATAGCAAAGAGAAGAATGTGCCCTAAATGGCCCTGGGTCCCAGAAGGAGGATGGGAGGCTCCTGGAGCAGAACCACGGGAGCCTGAAGTAAGAGCAGCCCCTAGTTGACTCCTAAACTGAGTGAGAAAGATGTTTTTAGGTGAATGCCACTGAGATTCTGTCATTGTTCATTACACAGCAGTCTTGTAGCACTTGCTGACTAATACAGGTACACAGACTTTGTCTTACTTTTTTATCCTTTTCCCCATTATTCGCACTGTTTCCTTCCTTACTTAAAAAGTGTATTTCATTATATGTATAATAGTGAGATGTCCCAAACACTTTTTGGGAAAAGGTGAAGTATAAATAAAATACTAAGGAAATATTTTGGAGAGTACTACTTTACCTTTTGATTTTCATGAGTGGCTCAGATAATTTTTAGAATGCCATTGTGTGACAGTTCTTAATATAGTTTGGAAGATAGCCATTAAGGAGAAGTCTAGGGTAAAGAGTCAAATGAGAATAATGTCAAATTACTTCGTCCATGGAGAGAGGAAGAATTCTGGAGCAGGAAGCCAGGTGGAATATTACAAGCAGGTGATGTATCTTAAAGTCATGCAAATGAGTTAATGATTGGGTTGACAGTTATCACTGGTACATGGATTTGCGCTATTCTTCTTTTTTTTCCTGAAGGATCCCATGGTTATATATTTTTTATGTCAATGATTTTCTTCTGTTTTTATTCTCTGATTCCTTTTATTGCTTTAAGATTCATTTCAGTTATCAAATTCTGAAAGAAGCAATCTCAAAGTCATATCATAATGAAATCTTAAGCAGAATTGTTATAATTTATAACAATTATCTTCATTTTTTTAGGCAAAAGTGCTAACATGCTTCAGAATGCTTTTTATATATTGTCTCTCATTCTCCAAATTTAACTTTTTACAGCTTTCTGTAAATGGAATTGGAACATCATTAATGTTCAATGATCTGAGAACATAGCATCGATTGATAATGATAGAAGAAAAAAATCAGTCACCACCAGTATGAAACCCCGGGGAAATCAACTGAAGTGGAAAACTACATATTTTGTGCAGAGGCTTAAAAGAAGGGAAAATTATGACTTTATTGGATCTTCCCTGCATTCTGCAAGCATATAGCAGGCCTGTGTAATTTATTTTCTGAGGCTACTCTGTAAGCTTGTGCCTAGATGCAGTGAGTGCTTACATGAAATGGATCATTAATTCTCCTTCTGTTTTGCTGTATTGAAACAGATGATAATTATTAACGTAGCAATAGGGGGAAACAACGAAAGCAGTCTTAGCCCTTGGGATGGGGAGACACGGCTACAATAATTGTGTGGACAATCTGACGGTTCTTCCTCTTTGATAAAGGTAACCTTTTTACCTTTCTGCTGCCACGGTGCCGTCCATCGTAGAAGTGTTTGTCCTGCTCCAAGAACCTTTTACATAATTGGGATTTGCGCAAGTGGGTTAGAGGATTGATTGAGAAGGGGCAGGTGAGGAGGGGGTGGTATGTATTAGGAGAGTTAGATGGGGGTCTCAGAGACAAAGCTGAACTGAGATTAGAAAGCAATTTGGAGCAGAGCCTCCCTGTTCCTCCCTACGAGCCTGGGCTGAAGCAACGGCTCCACGCACGTGAGTCAAACCGACCAGCTGAGTTACTGGCAAGGGAGCAGAGGCTGGGCTATAGGTATGGCATCGGGGATCCCTGAGCTGCAGTTCTGCATAACAAGTCAGGACATATGGCCTGACGGGTATTGCAGGTCCTGTCCAGTGGCAGGTGTGTCTGCACTGAGGGGCCAGTTGTGGGAGAGGGGAGGCCCTGCTTCAGTCTTATGGAGGTGTCAATCCAGCTTGCTGCAAAAACATGGTAAGGAACAAAGGGGAAGAGGCCGGTGGCCAGGGAGCTGGGGCTTTAGGAACCACACAGCAGCCCACACAGCAACAGCTGAGGGCTGGGGTGGCCAGATAACAGGACAGCTTTCCTGATTTTCTCTCCACCCTTGTGAACTTGACCGGTGCATGACTGGTCCATGGACGGTGAGTGAGCTCTTGAATTCTTTGATCCCTGAGGGAGGGGGTGGGATTCCTGGAAAAGGAAAAAAAAAGTGTTCTTACAGAATAAGAAGAAGGTTAGAACAATTTAATTTTAAGAATAAAGGTTTGGCCTAATATGTAAGCCAGGCTGAGGCAATGAGATGCGTCTGTTACGGAGACTATATATTAATGAAGTACAGCAAAGCCTTCCAACACCTGGTACTTTTCTAATGCTGAGAGGTTCTGGGAATGGTTACTAAAACACACCACTGAAAGATTATGTCAGAAGAAGAAGATGTATGTAATATCCTCATATAGATAGAACAAGAGTCACATTCAGAGTACGGTGAACGGTAAAGGAAGTTGGGGATGTGCTTAACTGAAGTTAGAGACTGAATTAGCTAGCTGTTACCACATAAGAAATTACCATGAATTTAACTCCTTAAACCTACAGTCTATCCTCATTATTTGCGGATTCATTATGTGCTAAAATTTTAACACAAATGAAATGAAATTTCATTTCATTCACAGATCAAATGAAATTTATTTGGAACCTCGAAAAATCAATCATCACTGTGCTTTCACAGTCATTTGCAAACATTTGCAGAGTGGGAAAAATTTGAGTTGCTAGATGCACACGTTCCCAGCAGAGGTGAAAGGGGGCTACGCCTTGCTTTCTTTTTCAGCTCTCACACTGCAAACAGGAGTCCTTTCTGTGGTCTGTTTAATGTCATGGTTTTTGCATTTTTTGTGCTTTTTGTTGGTAATTTCGCTGTTTAAAATGGTCCCAAGCAGAGTGCGGGAGTGCTGTCTAGTGTCCTGAGCACAAGAAGGCTGTGATGTGCCTTGTGGAGAAAATATATGTGTTAGACGGGTTTTGCTCAGGCCTGAGTTATTGTGCTGTTGGCTGTGGATTCAATGTTAATGGGTCAACATGTATATTAAACAGAAACACACATAAAACAAGGTTATGCTGCTGATCAGCCGATGAAAATGGTGTGACCAGAGTCTGTCAAGAACCTACACCTGTGTTTCTCCGGAGCAACAGCACGAGTTCATTTCTCATGGTGACGTCACAGAACACAACCATCGTGAATAATGAGAGTCAACTGTACCTTTATTCTCTCCCAGTTCCTGTAGGTCAGGCAACTGGGCAGGGCATAACTGGGTCCTCTATTCAGGGTCTCAAAGGCTGCACCCCTCTTCGGAGCTGGGGGTGCTCTCCAAGCTCACGTGGTTGTGGGCAGAATGCAGTCCTTGTGGATGCAGGACTGATGTCCTGTTTTCTAGCTGGCCATTAACTGGGCTGCTCTCAGCACAAGCACCAAGAGGCTGCAGCAGTTCCTTGCCACTTGGCCCTCTCACAGCCTGGCAGCTCACTTCTTTAGACCAACAGGAGAACCTTTTAGTCTAGTGGCCTGTGAGGGAGTCTCATATATTGTAACATAACCATGGGAGTGATTATTTCATACAACATAACCTATTCCAGAAGCAAGTCACAAGTTGCATCCACAATCGGGGGAGGGGATTACATAGGTCGTGACACATTGGGGGGTCACACGGAGGTGTGTTTGCTACAGAGGTATATCAAAATCTTCCAGAAGATTCCATACAAACATGGGGAAGATGAGATGCCATGGTTTACTCAGGAAAGATCTAACAATTCTGAAATTAACATTGATAGAAGATGCATCATCAAGAGTGCACGTTGATGGGGAAAGATGCAGGTTGGACACCTGGGTCCTGTCCAGCTCTGCCACTAACTACCTGCAGTCAAATCACTGGACCTCAACTTTGTCAACTCTGTATAGTGGGACCTGGGGTTAGAAATCCATGGATTAGTGAACTGCAGATATTTTTAAATGATTAAAGCGGTGAACTCAAAGATTTCAGTTGGTCCACAAACCATTCAAACTGTGGGAAGCCCTACTCTGTCCTATTTCACTTTGCTAAGAATTCTTCAAGGGCCCCTGGTTCAAGGTACAGTTTCAGTGGAATGGAAGTGTAAAGGCCCCAAATTATGGAAGTAATTATATTCCCCTTCAGCTAGGTCTCCATCGGTCCACAGTGAGCCCACAACCTGTATATCACTCCCTGACAGGCCCACGGATGAGGAGCTTAGAAAGGTCTGTTCCGGGAATTGTCTGGAGGTGCAGTGGTTAAGACTCCGCGCTTTTCAGTGCCGAGGGCCCGGGTTCAATCCCTGGTGGGGAAACTAAGATCCCATAAGCCACACAGTGAAGCCAAAAAAAAAAAAAAAAAAAAACCAGAAAGGTCTGTTCCAGGTCTGGAACCTGTGGTTCAATAAGAATTGGGGTGAAGGGTGGGCACAGGGACCAGAGTTGTTCAGTTATGTGTTTACATGTCATTACGGGTAATCCAAGGGCACCATCATTGTTGTCCTAATATCTGTGTCCTTGTAGTGCCAATGAGGCAGCTTAAGTTACTCAGGCTTCCTCCTGGATCTAGAAATAAAGACAGGAATTGGATTTTGGGGTGTCCCCCCACCCCCAGCGCATTTGTGTGTGTGGCCTAATTAAGCTCCATTTGGGAGGCATACACATCAATAGGTCTCTTTCTCTTCAAGAATTGCTTTCAGACTGCAGTCCTTTTGTTTTGTTTCTCTTTCGGAGTCCAAAATCCATTAGCCATTGGAGCTCCTGCTTCTTCAAGGGGCCTTCAGACACAGACTGCAGATGGCTGGACAAAGCATGGTCCTTGTGCTCTGGGCCGGATTTGCCCCGGGTCTTCCTCTGATAGAGCCTCTTTCACTAACATTTGCTTTTTCAAAGCCATCTTTCCTAAACAAAGGCTTCTTTCTATATAGATGACTCCTAGTAACCTTTTTTTTTTTTTCCTGCAAGGATATTTGTTTCTAAGCCTTTACAGAAACAGTCCCAAGTCTAAATTCAGTCCAGAGGCAAGGGATTCTCTGCAGAGAATTAACAGCGTCTCAGCCTTGCCTGATCAAACCAGGTTTGATCTCTCAGATTCAATGTTATTTCTCTGCAAAACAAAGAGGGTGAGTTAGATGATCACTGGCTTCTTTTTTTCTAGTCTAAAATGCTAATGTAGGGAAGTAAACTTGCTGTACCTGGACTCCAGCACTTCAAGTCACCAGATGTGCTTACTCAGCATTCAGATTCCTGGGCCCCAGGGAGACCAGCTGGATCAGAGTCCCGGCACGGGGAATCTGTATTTGTAGCGAGCCCCCCGGGTGTCTCCACGTGCTGTCACATTCAGGATCGACTGCACGGCATTTGTTTAGAAAGCACGCTGGAGCAGCATGTTTCAGCTTTGCAAGAATAAGCAATCCATTGAGAACAGCAGGAGGAAAACCTGCTAATTCTGCTGGTTAAACAGTCTCTGCCTTTTCTTCGGGACACAAGTGTGTTGGTATTTGGCCCAGGAAGAAAACACAGCAAATAGCTATGGACAACGGTGAGCTCTTACTGGCCTTCCCTACCCTCCCGCCAGCCCCCCCCCCCCCCGCCGGCCCCTTTTTCTCCAGGCTTCAGCCCCGGTGATGAGCAAATACAAGTTCAGGAGGTGCTGACCACTAAAAGTAGGACAACTGCAAAAAGTAGAATAATTTATCAATGCGTGCTGCCCTTCTTCATCTTGACAACCATCCTTCCTGCCAGTCTATCTGAAGGTGATTGAACCACCCTATTATTTAGCCTTAGTCTACTGAGGGATTGGAAGTCAGCCTTCCTATTCATTTACCCAGTCTTCACCAATGAGGACACACATCAAAACTCTATCAGGAAAGTAATAGGCATCACTTATCACTGTGTTGAGGACTGATGGAGGCTCGGTGACCATCCTTCCATGGGAAATTGAAGGAAGTCAATCTTTGTGGCATTGTCCTGAAGCTATTTCTCATGGAACTCGCTGGTTTTGTACCGACTCGGATTAATGAAAGACACTTGAATTTCTGGCACCCTTTATTTTGGAGGAAAGATAAATAATGAAAGGACTCACCTGCAACCCGGCCTGATGATGACATCATGAAGGGGCAGTACTGGGAGGTGATGGGACTGCTCCCTTCTCTTGGGCTGTTCAGATGCGGGGTACCTCACCTCTAGGAGGTGTCAGGTGTTCACAAGCACATCCAGCTCTCCCAGTGGGATCATGCTGAGACCTCAGTGTGGGCCATACTGTATTCTAACAACTTGGTGGTGGGGGGGGTCTTCTGAGGTTGTTAGCTTTCCCAGGGAACCACTGGGGGGCAGGATCTGTGCATCACCCCTGACGTGAGGTGGGGATAGATGCTGCCTTGCAGTATGGCATGTTTGATTTGCTTCCCAGGGGTGTCTGTTTTGTTTTGTCCTCCTGAGAACTGCTAAGAATGGTGATAAGTGAACAGAAAACAATCTAGTAATTCGGATTAGATAAGCTCGATCACATGGAAACTCCTACAAAGCTTCTCAAGAAGGGTTTTACAGTCTCAGAAAATGAGTCTGAAGTGTATTTTGGCCTCACTCAGACGCAATCCTCAATTCTATATCTCTTCTGTATGACAAAATCTTTGGGCTTTCAGAAGAAAGCACCCTCACCGCTTTAGAACAGGACCTTCCCAGGACACCTCCCTCATCCTGTTCTTAGAAAGAAGTGGACAGTGAGTTGGTGTCCGCAGTCACCCGCCTCTACTCTGGGCTGTGGGTGGAGCATTCTTATCTGAGGTAGGGAATCAGGGCTGGTATTTGTGGGGTTGGAGGCGAGATTATAAGATTATGGACCAGTGGGCCCAGAAGCACCCTAATTCCACCTCTCCCCTTCCCAAGAGGTCTCTGAGGGGGACATATACTCAGAGGTCAATCTCAGGGGATCAATGTATCATTAGCTGTAGCTCTAATCCCACATGCTAAGCTCCAACAGAGTCTTTGGGCTGAGAAAGTGTGAAGCAGATGGTGAACCAACCTTGACCTGAAAGATTAGGCCAGAGAAACCATTTCATTCTGAGGCTGAGACATTGTTGGCCCTGGGTGTCCATCTCAGGCCACCCAAACGTCAGGGATGCTCACATGTGAACTTCTAACCTCAGCCACCTGGGGAGAAGACAAAGGGAGCTTAGAAAAGCCAAGGAGAGGTGGTCTGGGAATTCAGCCAAGCTATTAAAAGGAAAACTCCCAAAGAGAAAATCCATACCTTTTGCTTGACCTTTAACTTCTTGCTAAGGTCTGAGGGATGATTTCATCCACTTTACCCACCTCTCCCTATATAAACGTGAAAAGCGGGGATGGGGAGGGAGATGGGGAGGAAGAAAGGCTTGAGCCAACAGTCTCTCCATCCTTGTTTTCTCTCTGAGAGGTCAAGGGACTTAATACCGGGCTTGGGCTCATCAGGAATGTTGCTTTTCCTGTACTCTGGGATGTGGACATAGCAACGTTTCAGGGGAGACCTGCCCACACGTTCACGGGATGGCCTCCCCAGTCCTTACCGACATACCTCATATCCATAAAGGATCGGTGAATGCCTTTTGCTAGTTTCACCAAAAGCTTTCATGTCGGCCAGGATACACTTTCAGATAGGGCTGCCTGATGGACATCTATGCATGAAGTGAAGACGAGCCCTCTCTGCTCATTGCACTCAGCCCCAGCTCCACAGAGATCCTCCAGGATGAGCTCCAGAGTGGGACCCCCAGCACATGACAGCACAAGTCAGAAAGCACAATTCTGCAAAGGAAAAATGACACGGAAACACTATACACCTATTAGAATGGCCAAAATTTGGAACACTGACAACACCAAATGTTGGCAAGACTGTGGAGCAACAGGAACTCTCATGCATTGCTGGTGGAAATGCAAAATGGTATGGCCACTTTAGAAGACAGTTCAAGGGTTTCTTGCAAAACTAAACATATTCTTATCATATGATCCAGCAGGTGTACTCCTGGGTATTTACCTAAAGGAGTTGAAAACTTGTGTCCAAAAAATCCTGCACATAGGTGTTCATAGCAGCTTTATTCATAGTTGCCCAAACTCAGAAGCAACCAAGATGTCCTTTACTAGACAAATAGATAAATAAACGGCGGTCCATCCATACAATGAAATATTACTCAGCACTAAAACGAAATGAGGGCTTCCCTGGTGGCGCAGTGGTTGAGAGTCCGCCTGACGATGCGGGGGACGCGGGTTCGTGCCCCGGTCCGGGAAGATCCCACATGCCACGGAGCAGCGGGGCCCGTGAGCCATGGCCGCTGAGCCTGCGCGTCTGGAGCCTGTGCTCCGCAATGGGAGAGGCCACAACAGTGAGAGGCCCGTGTACCGCAAAAAAAAAAAGAAATGAGCTATCAAGCCATGAAAAGACATGGAGGAACCTTAAATGCATATGACTAAGTAAAAGAAATCAAATGTGAAAAGTCTCCGTACTGTATGATTCCAACTATGTGACATCCTGGAAAAGGCAAAACTATGGAGACAGTAAAAAGATCAGTGGTTGTCAGGGGAGAGATGAATCGGTGAAACACAGGAGTTTTAGGGCAGTGAAAAGACTCTGTGTATTATAATGATGGATATATATCATTATATATTTATCCAAACCTGTAAAATGTACAACACCAAGAATGAACCCTAAGGTGAACTATGGACTTCGGGTGATTATGAGGTGTCAGTGTAGGTTCATCTTTGGTTAAAAAAAAAAAAAGTATCTTTCCAGTGAGTGATGTTGATACCTGGAGAGGGCTTGCATGCGTGGGGGCAGAGGAATGTGGGAAATCTCTGTACCTCTTCCTCAATTTTGCTGTGAACCTAAAACTTCCCTAAAAATATAAAGTCTTAAAAAGTGATACAGATTTGCTATCAGGGATAGCAAACTTAACAGGGATGTGTTTAGGAGGCATAGGGATGAGCTCATTATCCAGGCAGACTTCTTGCTTATCCTGCCTTCCTAGAACACACTTGCCTGTCAGCTTGTGATAAAGTGGAAAAGAATCGGTTTCTGCAAAAACGAAACGAAAGATATCAAGGAGATAGACTCCCTTTGATTTGAAAAGCCAAGACTCTCGGGATAGAGGTGGGCCCAGCCGGGCCACGGCCCACTCGCATACATCCACGAGTATGACTGTGACCGTCAACAGTGACATTTATCAAAGGCCTCCTGTGAGTAGTCACTGTGCACTGGGAAGGCTTGTACATGATCTGTGTATTTAATTTTCTCTGAGAAATTTCCCGCTGGGCTTCTGGTGGGCTACGAGTTGTGGGCCTCATTTTGATAAAGCAGCCCCTTCTGTGGCATCAGACTTCGCTTCTGTTCCACCACCGTCACTGGGCCTCAGTATTGCTCTTTGGTGTTTGAACTCTTGCTGTAATGTCCACTTGGGGACACAGAGTCTTAGGACTGGGGTCCAGGTGGTCAGTCTTTTGGGGGCCTGGAGACCAGTGATGTTCCCACTGTTGGGCTGCCTGCCCCCCGGAGTTCTGCCCGTTCCCTGTAGCCTGACTCTTCTGAGACTCGGCAGAGCTCCCACAAGGCCTTCTGGTGACAGCAGCAGGTTTCTTGAGGGTATTTGCTTTATATCGATTTATTTTCAACTTTCTAAGTACTAATCTTACCTCCTAATAATAAGAGACTAATAACCAACATTTACGGAAGGATTATCACTCATAACACACTGTGTGAATTATTCACGCAAATGAATGACTTCATTTAGTCCCTCCAAGAAAACATTTTATCCCCACCCAATAGAGGAAGAAACTGAGGTTTACCTTGTTTACCTTGATGAGGTCACACAGCTAGAAAGTGGCTGAGCGGGAATTCAAATCCAGATCCATTTGCCCTGGAGTCTGAGTGCTTAGTCACTGAGGCCCAGGTCTGGCCATCGTGTAAGATAAGATTGTGTTTCTGCCTTTTTTTTTTTTTTTTTTTTTTTAATATTTTAGGTTTTAGGGGTATAGGTTTTAGGGATTGCACACTTCAACAAATTGTCTTAATGGTCAAGGAGGTAAACAGTCTACCCCAAGTGAGGACTTGTATTTTATGTAATCAATGTGTGGGATTTTGTCTTCTCCATAATGTATTCCTATCTGTTCAACAATAAAGAGAATGCTTTCATGTAAGGCATCAGCAAAAAAACCCACTTAGACTCCAGGAAGACGTAGCACACTTCCCTCGTGACTTTGTCTACCTGCTGGAACCTCTATATACCCCTATTTAAGGAGCAATGAAATATTTTACCTGGAATTCTTCAAGATCATAACCAGCTGGCATCTGAG
Organism: Lagenorhynchus albirostris; assembly: GCF_949774975.1. NCBI lineage: Eukaryota > Metazoa > Chordata > Mammalia > Artiodactyla > Delphinidae > Lagenorhynchus > Lagenorhynchus albirostris. The sequence goes on from NC_083100.1 coordinate 5,829,933, forward strand.
TTAAAAGTTCTCCTGTCAGCTGGAATGACACTCTTAGCAACTGAGTTCAAGCCCTTGGATTCTACTCAAGGGAATCGTGTACATTTAGTCAGCCAGCAGTTTTTAGTACATTGTTTGTGTAGGGATGGCGATTAATAAAAAGATAAATAAGACAAAAATTGTTGCCTTCAAGGATTTTATTACTTTATAAAGGGGTTAAGACACATCCTCAAATCAGAGCAAAGCATAGATACTTTTACTTTGCAAAACAGCTTCATAGCACAGACTCAAAGGGAAGCATAACAGTGAAAGTTCAACGTAGGTATTGGGAACCTCTCAAAGGGGCACAATGTATGACCAACCCCTGTATCCCTACTGGGAAGAGGTACCTTGACCATAGGTGCCAGGATGGAGTGGGATGTCACCAGATGCCCAGCAGCACCGAAGTGAGCACACACATCCATCTTCTCAAAAGCATCCACACCCCAGAGATGTCCTGCTGCTTCCTGCAGGCAAGCCCATCTCCTGTAGTCAGCCTTGGGTCACATCCTGCCTCCTCGTCTGCTGTGCTGATTCCTGACTTGGGCTCCTGTTGCCCTGACTTGACTCCCGGTGGTCGTTGAGTTGCCGGCTCTGCTCCTCTTGGATGGGCTCCTAGGTGTGCATGTAGGTTTTCAGGTGCAGCGTGTCCCCCAACTTGGATCATGCTGGTCCATGCCTAGGCACAGCCTTGGAATGGCTATAATCATTTTACATGGAGAGTGTTAAAGCCATGATTGCTTTTTCTGGGGCAGACCCAGCTTATTGGAGATCCACAATCAGTGACACTCCGGAAGGACTTCCTGAGCTGTTTGGGTTCACGGGAGATGAAGGGAGTTGTGTGGAAACCAATGAAGGAGGAAGATGATGCATGGGTTTCTACACTAACATTCATGTATTTTCCTCACTGCAGTGCCAGTCGTTAACCTTTATTCCACCCCATGTGACAGTTTTGATGTCAAAGGGATATATCAAAGGGAGGCAGGCCCTGTGCTCACGGACTTCCTTTACAGAAGCAGAGAAGGAAAAAACCTAACACGAAAAATAAAATCCATCCAGTACTAATTTGAATTGTAACTTGCCACAATATTTTCCCTTATTTTGAAGTATATTTTCCACGGATTTTTGTGTGTAGGTGAGATTCTGAGCTCATTGTGTTTTATTTCCCTCTTTATTACAAAGTCCGTGGTTACTTGTGAAGCACTCAGGGTTTGAGGTTAATCACCTCTGCAAACATTTCCTGAAACATTGTGTGCACACAACCCGGATGACATGGGCAGCTTCTCTGCCCTTCCAAGAACCAGTACAGCTTGGTTCATATCCCCAACTACACGGTCTAAAGAAGTTCACTTCCTGCCCAATGATTTCTGTAAATTCCTAATCTTGCTTCCCTATCACCTTGGGCCAAATACCTCATCCTTTTTCTTGGAAGAAACCTATTCCCCAGAGATGTCTTTGGAACTGGAATTTCTTTGGTTGAGAGACATCGTACCAGGGACTCATTGGGTTAGTACTGCTGGTCCAAGTCCCTGAAATGGTGCTGGGAAAACAAGCTGCAGATGACCTTGACAACGCTTCTAGGTCATTGGTGCCTTCACTTCCTTGCCTGACACAGAAGGCTCTTGTTAGCTATGCGTTCTGCTCAGTGAGAGTCTCAACATGTCCACCCCATGTAAAGTCGGCTAATTGTTCTGTATTTTTTAAATTTTTTGTAAATTTATTTATTTATGGCTGCATTGTGTCTTCCTTGCTGTGGGCAGGCTTTCTCTAGTTGTGGCAAGCAGGGGCTCTAGGCACGTGGGCTTCAGTAGTTGTGGCACATGGGCTCAGTAGTTGTGGCTCCCGGACTCTAGAGCGCAGGCTCAGTAGTTGTGGCTCACGAGCTTAGTTGCCCCGCGGCATGTGGGATCTTCCCGGACCAGGGCTCGAACCCATGTCCCCTGCATTCACAGGCGGATTCTTAACCACTGAGCCACCAGGGAAGTCCCCGTTCTGTATTTTAGAAGGTATTCAATACCTGGTAATGTAATGTCAGCAGGCATTTTGCTGCCAGCACGCAAGTGTAAATGCTGGATAATGGAGAGATATTTAAAGACTTTCTAAAGATAAAACTAGAACGTGAGAGCCAGAAAGAAATTTGGAGTCAGCATGTTGGATGGTTCTTAAAATACAGGTTTGAATTCAAATTGTCTGAGAAGGAGTTTCTAAATTCCACATTTTAGGCCTCAACCCAAATTTGATTCAGTCGGTTTAGAGTAGGACCCCAGTAACTACAGTTTTTAAAGGTTTACAGGTGATTTTGTTGCATACTCTTAGTTCCAAATCACTTAGTGGTTAAAAATTCCTCAGTCCACACATAAAGAAACTGGACACTTAGGAAATGAAATGACCCCACTAATGTCACGCTAGCTGATACCATGAATTGCTGCTTCCTAGGGGCCCCATGAGATGCGACAGCCTGTCCAGCCCTCAACCCCACTTCGAGCAGTGGACCCTCACTGAGAGCTCATATGTGGCTGAACTGGGCTGAGAATGTCGGGAAAGGCAGGGCCAAGCAGAAAGCACCAGTTTTCAGACATCCTGGTTTCAGAGGCTAGTTTTGCCAGTGACTAGCTGTGTGATCTTGTACAAGGAGCTTAAGCTTCTGGTTTCATATTCTTGTTTGTAGCAACACAGCTGTTGAGAGAAGGAAGTAACACAGTCACCTGAAGATGTTTAGGGCGGTGCTGGCCATGCCGAAACTGTTTTTATTTTTGTTACAACCCAGTGCTCTTTCTGCTAGTATGTTTTGCCTATAAAATTTTTCATCTTTGTGTGATAAAACTTCGAAGACTCAATTGAGATGATGTGACGGCAATGTGACGCTGCTAACCGCTGTCTGGAATTTCATATTACACAGGACACAGACTGATGCTTTCCAATTCATGAGCCAATTTCTCATCCTATCTAATTTTACTTCCCTTCATTACTTCAAGGAATTTCCCCTCGAACCACCAAAGTGAGAATCAGACCCATTTAGTTTTCCATTTTCTGTCTGTAGAGTGCACGGCACTTCAATTTTCTCCCCTTTTACGGTTATGATCATTTTTCTTACCGTCTTAATCGCCGTCACACTCCGTAGCAAAACATTTGACAATTATAAATACTCACGTAGGCAGATTGGAAAATGCTGACGTTTCAACACTGTGGCTCGTTTGCAAGATTTCTGAAGACCTTTACCCGTGTTAGGAATTAAAGAACGGTACTTACAGAATTCCAGAATGGTACTATTGGACCTAGTCTAAGGTTTGTTGTCCAAGTGACCAGAATGAAATTGTGTCGATCCCTGGTGAGGTAGGAGCCTCCTTTTTTGGCTAAGGTCAAAGATCAGACACTAACATGCCAGTATTTTCCCTCCTGAATGTTGTTTTGGTTTTTGTTTGTTTTTTGGCCGCGCCGTGGGACTTGTGGGATCTTAGTTCCCCGACCAGGGATCGAGCCCACACCTCGGCAGTGAAAGCGAGGAGTCCTAACCACTGAACCGCCGGGGAAGTGCTCTGAATTTTATATTATACATTTTCAAAAGACCAGAATTCTAAAACCAGATTCTTTAGATTCTGCTTTTTTCTGGCTATCATGGGAATAAATGTTGCCCAGTCGCTATCACGGGACCCACTTCTGGGATCCTGGGCAAATGTGACAAGGGGCTGTTCTCTGTATTTTCATTCGACTTCCTGATAAAACGGGTCTGGTGTTGTTCAGAGCCAGATGACAGTTGCCCATCTCTGTCACCCTGCCACCACGCTTCCATAACCAGAATTCCCCAAATCAAGAACAAAATCTCTATATAATAATTAAACAATAATAGGATGAATTAAATGATAAATGGATAATTTAAATGATGGGGGTATAGTGGGTAACTACAACAAAAATAAGTAAAACTCTACAGAGCAGGGGTGACCAGAAACCTGAGACCACAGGCAAAGGGGCAAACAAGTTTGTATCAAAGATGAGAGGTCTGTAGCCAAAATATTGAAACAGTAAGTTGAAGGTAAAATTAAAAAGCCATGAACTGGGGCTTCTCTGGTGGCACAGTGGTTAAGACTCCGTGCTCCCAAAGCAGGGGGCCCGGGTTCGATACCCGGTCAGGGAGCTAGATCCCACATCATGCCACAACTAAGAGTTCGCATGCCACAACTAAGGAGCCCACCTGCTGCAACTAAGACCCAGTGCAATTAAACAAATAAATAAATAAATATTTTTCTAAAAAATGCCATGAACTAATTGAGAAACCAAAACCTGCTTCAAAGAGGTCAATATAAACAAAATAACATGCCAACACCAGAAGCTCAAAGAATAGACTAAGTAAAATAGACACATTGAATTAAAACTTTGCAAAAGAGAAAGAGGTAAAGTAATCGACCCAGGCCAGGCCAGGCCCCGTCCCACGGCCAAGCTCTGCAAGGGGCATGGGGTTCCCCCTGGTACCTGGGCAGCATCATGGTCAGAAATCCCAAAACAACCCTACAGGCAGGGCTAGGGGTGGCCTGCTTTTTAAAAAAATCATGACGTTGTCAAACTATGTGTCCATGCTGCTATCAAACAGACAACTCCCCAAGCCCTGAGATTAAAATTAAAAATCCATGCATAAAGGATAACAGCAGACACGCGCAAAGGCACACCGAGAGCGGCGGTATCAGCCTGTCTAATGAGGACTGTGCCCACGGGGCGGCAGCACGATCCGGGGGCGCTTAGATAAAGGAACCTGAGGAGTTTAACTCAGCGACCGGGGCAAGTCACTTGCTGCGGTACAAACGTGAAGTGACGGTCTCTTTTCCTGTCATCATTGCTATCATTTCTCTTTGAAACCCAGCAGCTGGAGCATTTCACACCTGCAGCTCACCCTTCATTCAAAATCAGGACTGGTGGTCCCAGTTCACGGGACCGGGCTCTCCTCTAATGACTCTCCAGGCCCGCCTGCTGCCCCCACCCCAAGGCTTCCAGCAGCCGAGCCCTAACTGTGCTCACGGGAGTCTTGCCCCGCGACCCTGGCAGGGAAAGGCCAGTGAACCCCCGAAGTTGTGCTCTTGACCCAAGTGGGTTGATCCTGGGTGGGTGTGGCGCCAGCCCTGCACAGGCTTCGTGGAGAAGCACCCGCTGCGTGCCCCTCTCCTCGGAGCGCCACCATGGCAGCCAGGGCTCTGGCCCTTCTCCAAGGTGCGCTCCATGCCCTGGCTGAGTCCCACACAGTCCTATGACCTCTACCCCTTTGAAGCCGCAGGGCTTCCCCGGGAGACACCATGGGAACCCCTGAGGCCCCCTTTGGTGCTCTCCGAGAGACACAGAGGTACCGAGACCCCTGACATCTTCTCGGCAGGCACATTCACGACAACGCATTCACGCCCTAATGCTGGGGAAGTGTCTCACCTTCAGGAGTCTTCAGATGAGAGGCTGGCTCCGTGGTGTATACTCACATATGCCGCCCAACGTTGGGGTCCGATGCCCAGAGCTCCCTTCCCTGTCACAGCTCTCCTCGGGTGGCGCTGAGGTGGCATGGTGAAAGCCAGGGGCTAGATGCCAACCTCGCACCCTCACACCCCACGCGGAGCTCCCGTGGATTCTGCGGCCCTTCCCCAGAGCAAGGAAAGGGTGGAGATGGTCCTGGAAGGACCACCTTGCTCTCCCTCTCTATTCTTTCTTGGACAGAAGTGAGGGGGAAGCTGAGGCACCATCCCCCTCTCCCATCCCCCATGGGTTCAGGCCACTTCCTTCCCCTGTCCTCCTGGGTAGTGCCCGCGATGGGGGAGGGAGCTCCACAGACAGAGGAGGGCAGAGGCCAGGCCTTCACTGCACAGTTGCCAAAGTAATGTCATCTCAGGAGGCCTTTTTGTTGACAATCAGTTGACCTTCCCCTGGCAATTCGCACATGCCCATGTGTGTCTCAAGTTCCACACTGTCTAAAGTCTTCATGGTTTGTATGTTGAGTAACAGAGCTACGCAAACCATGTACAGACTCCTCCTTCTCTTTGGGGCACGGTGGGGCTAGCCTGCCATGCACGCAGCACCTCAGCTCGCAGCTCCTCCTTCTTCCTCCCAGTCCTTGCAGGATGGGCTTCTCGGCATCCTCAGCTCAGTGCTTCCATCCCTTTTCCATAAGCCTCTCCTCTGAGCACCTTCCCCGAGGCAGCGTTACCTGCCCCATCCCCCGTTTCTTTGCCCCGCCCCTGCATAATTCCCTTTCAGTGCTCATCGTGTTGCCAGTGATCGTTCAGTCATTCATTGAACGGATCATCACCCACCTTCTCCGGCTAGAATGGAAGTCCCACAAAGCAGAGACCTACAGAGTCATGGTCACTGCATCTTTGGCGCCTAAAACATCGTCTGGCACACAGAGGCTGCCTGGTGGGTGTTTGTAAATGAAGGAATGATTTTCACCTCTTTGAGGACCGAAGCTTGAAGCCAGATGAGATAGTGAATTTACAGCAGGCAGGCATGGACAAGAAGAGAAGCTTTATGAGGTGCACGCACCTGTGTAAGTGGAGGGAGGGGGCAGGGTCTTGGCAGGCTTCTGTTCACTAAACCCTCAGTACGTGCCTGGAGGCTGTGTGCAGAGCTGCTGCAGCGGCTTAAATAGGCACAGAGGGTGAATGTATGTTCTCAGCTAAGGCTGCTGGATGTGTTTGGATGAAAAGGCTGTATCTGTCATGGTAGAGTGATGCCCCCACTGATTTGGAAATACTTGCAATCTACTTTTGGGATAAAGTGGGATTATAACTAAATACATTGATATAAGGGATTTCTAAAATTTATGATAAATCCTGGGATTAGTGTATATTCATTGAATTCTTCCGTTCTCATTGACGGAGATGTATGCTGAAAAAGGTATACATAGCGTGGCAACCACAACGGTAAATCACTGACTGCAAGGACTTAATTCCACAATAACTAAAAAACAAATTGGAGGCAAGCTAAGTTGGGGAAAAAAGCAGGAATACTTTTTTTCTCAACGTGAACTAAGACAAAACATCTTTTGATTAACTCTCGTTTGGCCAGAAACCTATCTTAACCTCATATGTTTATTTCTCAAGTTTTCCTATTTACCATAATTTTAGTATATAAGATATATGACCCCAAATTTAAAAATCCAGTGTTGTCATTTAGTAAGACAGGACATTGGATAGCTTTTTCTGAGGACAAGGGTTTGTTGTTTTTCACCGGAGCTGGGATTTGGTATCACAGCTCAAAGTTCCAGACTTCTCAGGAATTATAAACACCCCCGGAAACAGTTGTGCTGTTTAATTAGCACCATCTGACTCCCAGGAACAGGCAGCGAGGAGCTGGGCGGCCCAGCCACCAGCCGTGCAACCCCTCCTGCACCTACAGACTGGCTGCTGTCCGTGTGTTAATGTTAAGTCCTTCTAAAGGTCAAGTGCGTGCAGGAGACACGTTTCCGGGCATCCACTCCTCACTCTGTGGTTCCGCTTGCGTGCGCTGGGTGCTCAAATGCTTCCCCGAAACTTCTTCGTGCAAATGCTTTATATGCGCATTCTCTTTTACCTTCCTCCGCAGCCCCCGGTCTTGAATTGACAGGGGAGCCTGCGGTGGAAAATTGGTTTTTAAACGATGATATTCCAAGATTTCGGTGGCGGGGAGCCGCAGATTTCTACCCCCGGAGAGGCCATCTGTTCAGGATGAGCTCCCGCTTTCTCCTCCCAGACAAGGTGAACTTGCAAGTGCAAAGACTAGCTCTTGAAATATCTTCAAACGGACGTCTGACCTCCGGGGCTGCTGTCGCCACAGCTATTCCAGCCGTCCTGCACTTTCCATCACGGGAGGGGCAGCAAGCAACGTGCAGAAGTAGTGAGGTTGGCTTTTTTTTTTTTTAACATCTTTATTGGAGTATAATTACTTTACAATGGTATGTTAGCTTCAGCTTCACAACAAAATGAATCAGTTATATACATACATATATTCCCATATCTCTTCCCGCTTGCGTCTCCCTCCCTCCCACCCTCCCTATCCCACCCCTCCAGGCGGTCACAAAGCACCGAGCTGATCTCCCTGTGCTATGCGGCTGCTTCCCACTAGCTATTTACCTTACGTTTGGTAGTGTATATATGTCCATGCCTCTTTATCGCTTTGTCACCGTTTACCCTTCCCCCTCCCCATAACCTCAAGTCCATTCTCTAGTAAGTCTGTGTCTTTATTCCTGTTTCACCCCTAGGTTTTTCATGACATTTTTTTTTAAATTCCATATATATGTGTTAGCATACGGTATTTGTCTCTCTCTTTCTGACTTACTTCACTCTGTATGACAGACTCTAGGTCTATCCACCTCATTACAAATAGCTCAATTTCGTCTCTTTTTATGGCTGAGTAATATTCCATTGTATATATGTGCCACATCTTCTTTATCCATTCATCCGATGATGGGCATTTAGTTTGTTTCCATCTCCAGGCTATTGTAAATAGAGCTGCAATGAACATTTTGGTACATGACTCTTTTTGAATTATGGGCTGGAGAGTTTCTGGAAAAAATAAATAAAATGACTCAAAGCACATCAACCGGAGAAGGTCCTCACATACTCTGATGCTCTGCTGTTAGGTGTGTAGCTTGCCCTTAGGCTTATGTCTTCTTAAGAATTCACTCCTTTTCAGTATGAAATGCCCTACTCTATCCCTGATAATTTTCTGGCCCTGAAGTTAGGAAATTTATCTGAAATGAACAGAGCAATTCCAGCTTTCTTCTGATTAGTGACAGCATAGGCTATCTTTCTCCACCTGTTACTTTTAGCCCTAATTTTTGTATTTAAAGTGGGTTTCTTGTAGACAGAGTATAGCTAGGTCTTGGTTTTTTTTTTTTTTTTAAATCCATTCTAACAATCCATCTTTTAATTGATCTACTTAGGCCATTCACGTTTAAAGTGATTATTGATGAATAAATGATGAGAAAGTGCGTGTTACCCATCTTGGCATAGGTGTATATATCACTTCCCCGGGCGCCACCATATGGAGTCTTTGGCAAAACTTTTGCCTCTGCTATTCTCCTGGGTCGGCTGAGTTGCCTTCCTCATTTCTTATAGAATCTGCATGCGGCACTGATTGACTTTAGACCCCTGGCTTAAGTGGTTGGGGATCATGGCTTTTGTTTTTACCAGGTCAGCAAACATATGTATTTTTTTTTTCTTCATCAAGTATAACTACATCGCAAAAAGGAGAGGAAAAGTCACTATGAGAGGGGACAGAGGAAACTTCCTAGAGGAAAAAGATATTGCAACTGTCAGAAATGGGATAGAAGCACAAAAATGTATAAAATCAGTTACAAAAATTGTGAAAAAAAATTAAGTGATTATTCCTATAGTTGGATTAACACGTGCCATATTTGTAACTGTTTTCCATTTTTCGTTTCTTTCTCTCCCTCTGTCTCCCCTCTTGACCTTGGGCTTCCCTAAGCGTCCTTCTCAGAGAGCTTGTGTCCTCAGCTCTTTCCTCTGTCACCCACTGTTATTATCCTGGGGGCCTATTGGTGTGGGGGTGGGGAGGAGTGTTCTATAATTTTAGGATTGAATCCCAGTCTCCCAGTGGGCCTGGGTCTCAGTGGACCCTTGCACTGATCGCTCTAGTGGTGTGGCTTTTCCCCTGCCCCTGACTCCTTCCCCTGGCTGGGCCATTCTTAATCTGTTCCTGTGAAGCCCTGACCCGTGTTGTCTATGTTTTCTTCCCGCCTTGGATGTGAGACAAGAAAGCTACTGAGGACTTGAGTGGGAGGAATTCATTTCCCACAGTTGCGATAATGTTTCAGAAGCTCTGGCAAAGTCTTTTTCCTCGGGGAGGATGCCTTCATTAAGAAATGTCTGAGCATAGTTCACGATGCTTACTCTTCCCTTCTCCCTGCCAAAGCCAAGAGATCTTTCTCAGATCTTCACCGTGAGAACCGGTAAAGTTCCGCAGCTAAAACCCACAAAAGTGTGAGAGCCCCCAAGCCCGCAGCCTCCAAAAGTTTCTCTCTCTCCCGGTAGCTGCCCACTTAAGCATCCTATCCGTTTACTGTTCCAGCAGCTCCTGGTCCAGAGAAGCTGAGCTCACCTTCAGCCCCGGGATGCTCCTGTTTCTCCAGATCTAGGGTGGCAGTCTGCCTTGCACCCTCAGTCCTCGCACGGGTCCAAGGTCAGTCATTCCTTTTCCATTTGTCCAGCATTTTCTTGTTATAAAGACAGGAAGGTGATTTCCAAGTCCTTGTCAAGAGCTGACACCACGAGTCCCAAGATCACCCTTGTTTATTTTTTGTCAAACTTCCTCCCCATTTTTACTACATAGTTATCTCTGGATTTATAGATAGTAATGAAACTTCATACTGATTTGGGACAGGAACCAGGCGCTACTGCAAATGCTTTATATGCGCATTCTCTTTTACCTTCCTCCGCAGCCCCCGGATACTCCCATTTTCAAATGAGGAAACTCACCCTTTCACATATATGTCTTACCCAAAGCCATGGGATTAGTAAGGAGCAGAGCCTTACTGAGCCCAACAGTTTGACATCAGATGCTATGTTCTCTAATAGGTAGTTATGAATGGGCAGACTGTGGACAGATGCATAAAGAACTGGATACAGAGATGGATAAATAAAAACGCAAAAAAGAGGTTGCGTTTAGTTCTACGGAGAGATTTGTAAATTAATATTATATTTTAAGCGTTTTCAGAAATTATTACAAATCCTTGATTAAGGAGAATTCTTAAGTAGTTAAAATCATAATTCTAATACAAATAGATAGCAATCCCATAGGAGAGTGTTTTGAACTCACAGATGGAAAAAAACAGTGGATAACAAAGAGTCTGTGTGGACAGGAGACATCTCATCAGTGGGGAGAGGGACGCTGAGAAAGTGCTTGGTGTTTTAGACACAAAACCGGTTACTATTCCTATAGGGCAATTAAACTCTACCCTTCAGGGTCATCTTGTTTAATGGATCAGTCATTATACCTCATCAGTTTTCCTCAGGTAACCTGTCCATAACGAGCTATTAATCAAACCGGTATGTTCCCTGAGAGTCGACCTTCAGACAAGCTCATCAGAGAATCATTCAGCCTGATACTGAAAGGCAATGAGGTCATCTTTTGTGCCTTATTTCTGAGTTTGGAAGACTTTTCCTGTGTATCAGGAATATGATTTTAATGGCCTTCGTAAAGGTGCATAACAGGGGTGTTACCACAGTAGAACCATCTGGAATCTTGCCTGCACAGGATACTGCCTCAGACCCTCTGGTACCTGGCCTACTTCCTCTTCCTGCTGTGGAGAAGAGAGGTCGGCCCCCACTATTCACATTCCAAGAGGCTCCTGTAAGGGAACTTCATGGCTGGGGGTGACATGGGGTCAGGACTCTGCTTCGTATCGAGGTTCAGCAGGGAGGGGACTAACCCTGGCTTCCCTGCCTCATGTGTCACACAGCACAAGCGGCCCCTGACTGTCAGAGCACAAGGGATCCTGGACTCATCGCTTTAAGCCACTGTTGACTCGTGTAGGGGAAACACTTTGCTTCCTCTCCCGTGTCCTTCCTCCTGCCCCCAAAACGAGAACTTCCGCCCAGCTCCTGGCTCTGAGAAGATCTGGAGGGAAATTTTTAGTCCTGCTGCATCCCTCAGAGTGGATGTGCCTGATTGGTTCATTTTACTCTGGGATGTGTTAGAAAGGCAGACCAGCTTTTCTCTCCCAGTTCCCAACCTGTAAGGCCTGGGGGAGCCTGTATTTTGTTTCTCTCCACCAGTGAGCAAACGGCAAGGTCTTGCCCAGGGAGATCCAGCTCTGCTCCCTTGCGTGCAGGGTCTTCACCTGCAACCTTGCTGGGCCAGGAAGGCCCCGCTGCCGACAGTTGAAGGGAGAGGTGTATGACCCTCCATCCTGGGCTCAGGACGAAGGGGGCTTCCAACATAGTTTAAAGAGGGTTTGCATTTGGCCCTTGTTAGGCTCTGCTCAGTGGGTGAGAGCTCTGCTTGGATCCCACCTCATTCCTGGCGTCCGTCGGTTGAAATTTGTAGAAGGAGGGTGTTGGAAAATAGCACCTGAAACCTCCCATGAACTTCCATTACTTCTCCAGAGACAAGACCCCGAGAGCAAGCCTGCCTGAGATAGAGTAAAATGGTGATTCTTGGGTCATTTGCAAGCCAATCATGCATAGCTTTCAGCTTGGGCTCCAATGACAAAAGACTCAGGAAGGAGATTTCTGTGGTCTGCCTGTTAATGAAACAGGGGATTTTGTGCTCTTGGAGGGAACACGGGACTCATGTAGCATCAACGCTTCATCTGTAGAATCAGAGAGACTCCTAGGAGCCAACTGGGCTCGAGGAGACGTGTAAGGTAACCTAGCCCTCAGGTGCACCACTGCATATTCCGCACTGCTCATCTCCATGGAGTCATCACTGAGCAGGCCCTGTCCTACTGAGGCCACATGCACCTCCCTACTCTTTGTTCACCGAGCAGCCCCACCAACTGTCCTGAGTTGATGCAAGAATTGAAACCTCTTTGCTATCCCTATGTAGTACAACCCACTTGTTCTACAGAAGAGAAATTTGGAGATCTCATGCACAATACACAGCCATGCTTCTCTCTCCCAGTGCAAGGATTGATTTAGATTGATTTCACTAACACTTTTGCTTATATTTCTGGTATGACCAGGGAGTTAATGAAAGTAACCAGTCCACCTCCAGGATCTGAAATTATAGTATCTTTCTCTCTCTCATGAAAATGACACTTTATAAAATTGTCTTTGTCTCACTTTTCTTAGAAGAACTTGCCTTATTAAATGGACAGAGCCCTGGGTTCTTGGGAGTATGGAATTCAAGCAGTTAGTCTGCTAGAATTTGGATGCGATTGGAGATGGGGTTTCCTCCAAGGTACACACGGGTTCTGTAAGCTCTTCTCCCTTTAAGTCAGGGTGGTGCTTCCTGGCCTGAAGGTCTGGGCCTGGAGCAAGGTGATATCTAGAAAGAGCCACGGGTTCTATGGTCTTTCAGAAACAGGAGATGAACTGCTTTCAGAGAATCAATGCTCTGGCCACACAGTTAAGCCTTTGCCTGAGAGGACAGGTTTGTTCTTGATTGTTGTTCTTGAACTTGGAAATGGATTCATTCACACTCAGGAAGAGCTGGGAGAATATGAAGACTTCTCTTGGCTGTTTCTAGCGAGCTCACTATTAACAAACCACTCCTCCCAAGTTCCCCGTAGAAAATAAATCTTGGAATTAGAATAAATGTAAGGAAATTCCTCATAGGAACTCCCCCAACCATAGCATCACCCTCAGTCCTACTCTTAGCCACCTTGTCTTCTGTGTGGAACCACCCTTAGGGGTCTCTCTCAGCCTGGCAGGAGCGGTAGGCATTGGCAGCCCTGGGCTGTCAATCTCTCTTTTAGGTTTGCACATCAGGACTTAGAAAAGACTGTGATTGGCCCAGCTGCAGTCACATGCCCTTTCTTCACCAGTCACTGCAGCCAGGAAAATGGGCTACTCTGATTGGTCAGGCCTGGGTCATGTGGCTTCTACAATGGAGAAGAATGGGCTCATCTCATAACCCATAAGGCATGGGCTCCGCGTAACAGGGTTTCTCTTACCAAGAGAATGGGGAGGGGTGTTGGACCACCCTCTCTGAAAAGAGACATCGCCAATTGTTAATGCTGATAAGTGCAAAGGGATGTGACCTACCAGTTTCTCCTGAGCACAGGACTTGCATAACCCCTTGTTCCTGTAAATATAAACCCTGTCCACTGAACCCACTGAAAATGGATTGACCCTGTGGAAACTAGCATATAAGTGTAACTCAGCTCAAGATTGGCTTCAAACCCTTTGTCATGTTTTTGGTTGTTATATCACATATATGCCTGGGGCTCCTCTATCCTATGCAACGAAATCCAAGGTCTGTAGGAGGGTATGGGGATATATATTTAAAACTGAGGGAATCAAGTCACATGGAGGGCCCAGGTCACATGGCTCCTTAGTGGTAGTGTGGACCTTGGTTGAAGGCTGCTGATGTCCATTCTAGGACCACATCCTTTCCCTCTTTCAGGACAAGAGTATCACAGCTAGCTTCTCTGACTTGATAGATAGTGCAGTGACAAATCGGGCTTAAACCTGCCATAAAGACAGCTTGAGACTCATTAGAAGAAGTTGGAGTCGAATTGGAAATGCTAATTTCCAGACACCCAAGCAATTCATTCTGGTGGGCATTTATTGTGTTGCTCTAGAGGCTGCTGAGGAATGAGGGGACTGAACACTGAACAGTCAATGTCAAGAATGACCCCAAGAAGGACAACATAACCATTTCCTCCCTCTTCTTTGCTGGGGCTAAATGCTCCCATCAGTCAGAGGTGCCATGGATACTTTTAGGGTTAAAATGAACTTTTAACACTGATATTGGGATTTATGATAAGAAACATATATTTGGTCTTTGTCCCTGTTCCTGGCACAGAGCTCCGAAAACCTTTGTAATTTTCTAAGTGATGAGAGCTATAAAGGTGTCTTCCGTTACATTAATGAGGTGACTTTTGGAAAACACCTAGGATTGGGGACGGGTTACCAGGTAAAGCTGACCTATGGGGAGAGGAGAGGGGCTGAAGGTTGAGTTCAATCACCAATGGCTAATGATTTAATCAATCATGCCTATGTAATGAAGCCTCTATAAAAACCCAAAAGGACAGGGTTCAGCAAGCTTCCAGGTGCGTGAACAGGTGGAGAGGTGGGAAGAGTGGAGCTCTGGGAGAGGGTATGGGAGCTCTGTGTCCTTTGCCCAGACCTTGACCTGTGCATAGCTTCCTTTTACAATAAACTGGTAATCTAGTAAGTAAAGTGTTTCTCTGAGTTCTGTGAGCCGCTCTAGCAAATTATATCCAACACAAGGGTTGGGGGGGGGGGCTTGTTAACACTTCCAATTTATAACCGTTGGTCAGGAGCACAGGTGATCCAGGTGACAACCTGGGTTTGTGACTGGCAGTCTTGTAGGACTGATCCCCTAACCTGTGAGATCTGAACCTTTCTCCAGGTAGACAGTGTCAGAATGGAATTGGAGTGAGGATAGCCAGTTGGTGTGGGAGCATTGCTTGCTGGTGGTTGGAAACCCTACCCTCACCCCACGTCAGAATTGGTGGTCAGAACCCTTAAAAACTTAGTTCTTGCCCAACTTCCACTTCTGTGAAACTAGAGTAGGTATACTATTCCACTTACCAAATACAACTAAAAACCCTGGACATTATATATAAAATACACATAAAGGAGATTCTGAAAGGTGGAGAGAAGGAAGATCAGAACCAATTTCCCAGGTTCCCTTTTTGCCGCATATAGCCCAGATTTGGGGCTGAGAAGCCAGTAATTTGGAAAGGCGCAGACAAACAAAATCCCCAACAAAAGCCTATTTTCTCTGGCCAAGGGACCAGGAAAGGGCAACCTATCAAGACAGAAAAGGCTCCAACACTCCCTCAGGGTGGTTTCAGAGAAGGCTGAGTAAGAAGCTGGACTTTCCTTCCCACCCAGAAGTAATGAGGAGCCCACCCCTCTCCCCACTGGGAGAGTCAGGGCTTTCTCTACCATCCAGTGGTAATGATGCCACCCTCCCCTTGGTGTCAGTGAAACCATAACAAGGCATTACTGTGTCCCAGCCAGGGAGGCATCAAGGGCGACCTGCAAGTGCTAGAACTCCCTCACCTCCAACAGTAACACGGAGCCCTCCCCACTCAGGTATCCAAGGCAAGGTAGCACCCCTGCTTCCCTACTGGTGCAATGTCAGAGGTAGCCAGAAAAAACAGGTTTAAATAAGACACAATGGCTCAGAACATACTACACTACACATCCAGGTTTCAATGGAAATCACTCATCAAGAACCAGGAAGACTTCAGATCGAATGAAAGTAATCAATAGACGTCGAAATCGAAATGACAGGTTCGTTCGAGTTATCTGACATGAAAATGGTGGCAATACCAAGCGGATTTGGGGAAACTGTATCACTCACACATTGCCGGTGGGAGTGCCAAATGGTATATCTGCTCTAGAAAGCAGCTCAGGAGTTTCTTAAAAAGCTAAACACGCAACTATAACCTATCAGTTGCACTCTTGGGCATTTATCCAAGAGAAATGAAAACATACACACAAAAATCTGTAGACAAATAAATGTTCATAGAGCTTGATTTGTAATAGCCCAAAACTGGAAAAAAACCCAGGTGTTCTTTAACATGGAAATGGCTGAACAAACTATGGTACATCCATGCCATGGAATATACTAAGCAATAAAAAAAGAAGAAACTATTGATACATGTAACAACCTGGATGAATCTCTAAGGAATCATGTTGAGTAAGAAAAGCCTATCTCAGAAGCTTACACACCATATGACTCCACTATGTAACATTCTTGAAGTGACAAAATTATAGAATGGAGAACAGATTCATGGTTGCCAGGGGTTGAGGAGTAGGAAGGAGGGAAGTGGGTGTGGCTATACCAGGGCAACATGAGGATCTGGTGATGGAAATGTGCATCTTGGCTGTATCAATGTCAATATACTCTTTGTGATATTGTATTATGGTCTTGCAAGATGGTACCATTGGGGCAAACTAGGTAAAAAGTACACAGGATCTCTCTGTATCATTTCTTACAAGTGCCTATGAAGCTATAGTTATCTCAGAATAAAAAGTTTAATAATTAAAAAAAAACCCTAGCAACCTCATTCTTCTGCTTTCAGCTAGAGTGGCCAGCGAGGTTAAGTAGTTTGGATATTTCTAGAATCTAGCATGGTACTCCTTTAATAAATTGAGTAAGTGTCTGTTGAATTTAAATGCCTGGTGCAAAGTGGATCACAAGTCAGAACAGCCCCAAAGGGCTTGGTCTACCGAACCACCATTGTCCTGTATGCTGTCCCATTCCCCTGAGTTTCTGTGGGGACAGATTAGTGTGAGGTTATGGTTTAAGATAAAAATTCTTACTGGTTTCTATTTCTTGGGCAAGTTACTTGAACTCACTTGTCTCGTTACTAGTAAAATATACATAACAGTACCTAACTTCCAAGGTTTTTATAAATATTAAATGAGAAAAAGTGTAGAAAGATAGATGGTGTTCACAGAGATCAGGTCACAGGTAGGATAATTATTACAATAGAAAAAGGAGGGCAAAGTTAGTAGAAATATAAAATCTGCTGGAAAGTATATATAGTGGAAAATTGTTCTTTGTTCTTTCTTTCCCTTTATGTCTCCTTTGGAATAATCAACGATTATTCCCTCATTCTTTTCTATTAACATTTTTGATGTACCTTCTTTTATTATTCTTTCAGTGGTTAACATAGAGATTATCATATACATCCTTCACTTATTAAGATCTAATACGTATCAGCATTTTTATCCTTTCCAGCATAATGCAAAGACCTTACAACACTTTCAATCCGTTTACCCTATTTGACTTTTGTGGTATTGTTACTACGCATTTTGATTTTATGTTTTAAATCCCACGATACATTATCATTTGTTTGATACAGTAAGCGATATTTTAACATTTACCCACATATTCACCCAGTGCAGTGCTCATCATTCCTTCTTGTTTTACTGTGCTTCTGCCTGGAATCATTTGCCTTCTGCCTAAAGAACTCCTTTTAAGATTTCTTTTAGTTTATATCAGTTGGAGATAACTTCTCTCAGTATCTGTTTCTCCGACTTTGCTTTTATTTTGCCTTTGCTTTTGAAGATAGTTTTGCTTGTACATAATTCTACATTAGCAGTTGCTTTCTTTCAGTGTTTTCAAGATGCCATTCCATTGCCTTTCGGTTCCCACTCTTTCTGTTGAGAAATCAGTTATGCCTTATTACTGTATCTTTGAAAGCAATGTAATAACAAAAATCTTCCCTAAGATCAATAATTTGTTTAAATTTACATGTATAAAACCTGAAGTTCTCTCACATGTTCTAAATTTGTAGATACATTTGTTAAGATTTCAAATTAAAGTGAAGGGTCTAAACTAACTCATCAATCATGTAATGTAAATGAGCGAAAGAAGGTCATCACACTAATAAACAGCATTCTTTTAAATGATACAAGCGTATTAAGTTACCCATCATGTACAGATTTGGTTTTGTCTTTCTTAAGTCTTTTTATATTTAATTCTAAATCTTTCTAGAGTTAAAAGATTTCTGTCTCTAAAGAAGACAGTTAAGATCCTAATAACTGAAGTTGCTTAATTCTAAATGTTTCTCGAGTGGACAAATGTATAACGCTAAGGAAATGTCATCCAGTAAACATCCCAGTTAACTGAGATAATTTAGAACCGGAGATTGTATTTACATAAGAAATCTATTGCTGCAGACGTACCCACTCATTGAGCCAAAAGAGGACATTTTCAGAGCCACTTTCAGAGCTACAAATTTATAAAGAAGCTGGTCTCACAGCTCACGTAGCCTTTGTAGCAGGAGTTAAGATACGCACCCACATTACTTTTTTCTCATACGAATGTCAGATGTCAGCAGCTCCCACTCGAGATGATTACTTGCCTGGATTTTGTATTTCTTTTTAGTTTCTAAATACATTTTAAATCAAGCTCTACAGACCGTTGAGCCTTGTAGGATTCTAAATTATGTATATATGTTTTCTACTTGAATTTAAAGACATTTGAATTTGGTGTAATCTTATGTTTCAAAAAATCTTAGAATGATGCAATTCTGGTGACTATTTTAAAAGCTACTGGCTAAAACAAACCCACACGGCTTTGTTTGAGTTGTGAGTCATAGTATTTGAGGTCATTCTCACACCCCATTCTCTCCATCCCGCTTCTTTCTCCCTTGCACTTGGGTGGCTTCTGCTTGAGAGGCTCCTGTGATGGTGGAAGAGCCCTGGAGGGGAAGAGGGCTGCCTTTAACCTCCAGGAAAGGGGTGATGGGACATTAGGAGTTTTATAGGTTGTCCTACAGAGGCCCCTAGTTGTAGGAAAGGAGGCAGAATTCTGGCAAGAACACTCTCTCCAGGAATAAAGGTGGTGAACTTGGGTGAATCACTCAACGTGAGAGATGGCGTGCCAAAGAGTGTGGAGCTCCTACAGTTATGTCAATTTTATGGTCTGTCACGTAGACCTTCTTGTTCTATCCCCTTTATGGAACTTGGCTGTTGAGGAGATGAGTGCTGAAAAGGAGTGTCATGTTGTGAAAAGAGCATTGAACTCAGAGCCAAGGAATCAGGACTGGAGCACTGTCCCCATCATCTGACGACTCTGCCTCCTTGGACAGGTCACTCAGCTTCCGAGTTAATATTGGTTAAATTAAAAATCTCACAGAGTGAGACACAGATGAGGTAGAAACATGAAGGATCTCACCCCCAAATGCTGTATTTGTTCATCCTTAGACTCTTCCGGGACACTCACTGGATTTAGATATGGCAGCCATCGACTTGCAGTTGACCCCCATTCCCTCCTGTGCTGAAAAGTGATTTTCCCCAAATTGCTCTGGCAGACCCTGCTCTGAGCCCTTTACATCAGCAGGGGAAGCTTAACGGAATCCGGCCTATTATGAATTGCATGCTTCGTGCTTATTCTCGAGTTAGGAATGAAGGGAGAACGGTGCTCATTCTTCAGCGGTACCCCAAAGCTATTAACATATGTCTTTGCAGACTACTCTCCGTGAAGGATACCTTCTCCGCTTTGCCTTATCTGTCTTGTCTCCAATATGAATATACATGTCCTGGTCTCTTCCACGGCCCTATACCAGCCGTCCCCTGAAGCTGTAAGCCTTTTTCTTTCCTCTCGTTTCCTGTTCAAGGTCTTGTAAGAATAGTGGAGTTTACGTACAATCATTTTTCGGCACTCACGGAGCCTTGGCCTTTGCTTCTACCTCTTAGCTACAGGTGACGCCTCAAGATCTCAAGGATCTTTTCTTAATTAAACCTTGGTTGGCCCCCCGAAGCCTTGGAGCCTGTAACCAGACTTGTCTTCTGGAAGCTCTCTCTCCCCTTTACACCTGTGGTCTCACATTATCTGGGCTTCCCAGCACCTCTGTTACAGCGCCATCCCTCTGTCTAATGTACACATTCCCCAAAGATTGCCCCATGTCCTCAGTTTTTTCTTTTGCTTCACTCTCTTTCTCAGGTAATCAAATATTCCCATAAGTTCAACAATCACCTCTATTCCAGTGGCTTAAAGGCTGTATCTTCATTGTCTTAATTAACATAAAATATGCTCTATAGAGCTGCAAAGATGAAAGAAATGAGACTTACAGCACACAGGAAAAGCAAGAGACAAGGGAAATATTGTAAAAGAAACGATTAAAAAGAACATAACAGCAAAAGAAATTGAACGTAAATGTGTCTGACAGCCCTTTAAAATATTTTTAAATAGCAAAAGAAATTGAACGTAAATGTGCCTGACAGCCCTTTAAAAAGTTCTTAAATTGATCAAAATGCAAAATCCATTCATATATATTTTATTTATAATTAATTTTTTTTTTTTGCGGTACGCGGGCCTCTCACTGTTTTGGCCTCTCCTGTTGCGGAGCACAGGCTCCGGACGCACAGACTCAGCGGCCATGGCTCATGGGCCCAGCCGCTCTGTGGCATGTGGGATCTTCCCAGACTGGGGCACGAACCCACGTCCCCTGCATCAGCAGGCGGACTCTCAACCACTGTGCCACCAGGGAAGCCCCCGTGTAGGTTTTTTTTGCTACTGCATTCCCAGTGCCTAACATGGTGCTCGACACACAGTAGGTGCACAAGACCTGTTTGTTAAATTAATTAATTAAAAAATACACTTAAACATAAGCTGTAATGTGGGTAAGTTGTCTAGAGACAATTGCCCAAATTGTCTAAATTAATGATATCGTGCATTTCTAGTTCATTGAGCTTCTTTCTTCAGAGGCCTTTCAAGCATACCCATTACATCCATGATGCCCAGGTCTGGTGGGTCTTCAATGAATACAATGAAATCCAAGAATGTTAAAACAGAAAGACCAACGAGGCATTGCTTCCATCCAAAGTCGCCAAGGAGTTCTGAAGGCATCAGTCTGACCACAGATTTGAGAGGCAGGTTTATGATAACATTCCCATTTTACAGATGAACAAAACTAATTTTCAGCCACATGTGCCACCACTGAATCACATTGTTTTGTTGACATTGATTCTGACTAATCCATCGCCTGAACTTCAATCAGCTTCTAGAGGAAAAAGAAAGTTTTCTTTTCAGCCCTCCATAATTCCTACCCTAGAACATTTATTTCATTGGAAGTAAATGAACTCAAGCTGAACTTCATATAAACTCAAGGCTGTGTCTTCCTTTCTTCTCACCTCAGTAGAACCTACCATATTTGCTTCATCCAAGAGGAGACATCCAGGAGAAGGTAAGACGCCCTGTGCTTTTCCTCAAAGCCCCAAACTGAAGTAGTCCGGCCAAGCCCATTTGGTACCCACAGGAGTCCTCTGGCCGTGACGTAATGGATGCCGGGCTCCATTATCCAAGGGCTGTGATTGGGTCATCCCACCACCATGATCTCAGGCCTCTCATCCCTCCTTGCAGAGCTGGTTTGAGGAACTAATGAAATCATAGAGGCTAAGTTATCTGCATACTCAAGAAATGATAGCTAGTGTTACCTTTTCTTCTAAATTAGGTTGAGCTGAATACATGAGAACTTAAAGGTAACGAGCTTTTGCAGAAACAGTGGAGGTAGACGAGAGAAAAATAAAGAGGAGCATGGATCTTTTCCTGTTAGAACCCCAGCAAGGAGAGGGTTTATACAGAATTGTAGTGACAAATGTTAGGCTGTCCATCCCATCACCAATTCTTAATTTTCCACCTGTTTTCTTTTTTTAGAGTCAATAATTCCACCCCTAGCCCCACCCCTACCCTATCTCTTTCTCTGTAAGTGAGGATGTTGTCAAACCTGGCACTTCTACACTATCAATGAGAGTTATTGTTCAGAATAGGTAAACATGTATTAAATTGGTTTCTAATCTTGGGAGAATTTAATGTTCAACAACACTTTTTCTTGGATTCATCTAAGACCAATCAGGGGACAGAGCTGCCAGTTGAACAGAAGTCTTCTGCAATATTTATACAAAAGAGGTAAGGTTTTTGTTAACTAGACACTGCAAGTTTGGATTGCAACAGTAAAAATGTCATCCAGACTTGGTGGTGCACTGCTTGTTTTGTCAGTTTCTCATGAAATTGGTTTGTATTTTTGAGGGAAAATGGGGCCGGGTTCTCAGGTCTAGGCTCACCTGTGGGGGACAGGTGACCTCCTGGGCATCCGTCTTACTATCAAGAGGCAGCCTGTGATAGAAGAAAGACTGTAACATCCCTCCTCCCTTAATGGAGGCAGGTTTGTGAGTCACCAGCAGTGCCCCCCCCCCCCCCCGGGGAAATATTTTCTCAGAGATGGCGTTAATGATGAGAGAGGTAAATAGCCCTGGGTGTTTAACACAAGGCGAACAGGTTTTCTTTGTTTTGCTTCACCTTGTTTGCATGTACCTATCCTCAGGGATAAAATGTTTTTCTTAGTTCAGTTTCTGTTTAAATTGGAATTGGATGTGTTTGTCTGTGAAAGGAGCTAGGGGTGTAGGATTCCATTTCCGACACTTCTCCTTCTACCTGGAGGCCCATCTCAGGAAGGACATTAGCCTACTGGATATAAAAGTCCATCCTGTTAGGGACCAGGTTGGTAGCCGGGTCAGTGTCTCAAATTCAGGCTTCTATGTTTGGACTGGAGTGGAGAGTTCAGCCTGGGACTTTAGGCTTAAGTAGATCTTTCCACACCCCCTGAGAGCCTAAATTTTGGGACAAGAACTCTGCGCCTATAAAGACATAATGAAATAAATGCAGAGTTTGCCTCTGCAAAGAGGCCCCCAATTCAGTTACCCTAAAAAAGATTATTTTACCTGAAGTGAGCAGACAGGATAAAGGGACACACACTATCCCAACGCACAAGAGACTGATGTACAAAACCAGAGTGATTCTTTTGGAATTTACAATGAGGAAGTTGGGTGGAACATGATTTATTCTTCACAACCCCCCATCTCTTCTCAACCCAACTGATCCCATTCTTTATCCATTAAGAGCTGGCACCAGCAGCAGTGGCAGTGGGACAGGAGCCCAGGAATTGGGAGTGATTGGGTTGTTGGTGGGAGAGGGGATCCAGCCTCTATGGATGGTGACTTGATAAAGAGGCTGGATCAGTTTCAATCAACAGAAGAGTATAAACTGCTTATGGAGAAACACACGCAGCCTTGATGCAAGAAGGCTAAGCAGTATGAGAATCTACTGTATAGGGTGGGGAACTCTACTCAGTGCTCTGTGGTGACCTAAATGGGAAGGAAATCTAAAAAAGGGGGTGTATATGTATACATATAGCTGATTCACTTTGCTGTACAGTAGAAACTAACAACATTGTAAAGCAACTATTCTCCAATAAAAAGTAAAAAAAAAAAAAAAGAAGAAGAAGAAGAAGGCTAAGCAGATTCTAAGAAAATAAACACATCTGCAAAATATTCAACCATGGTCAATTCTAGATACTGGGATGCTTTAGAACTGAGGGAAAAAACACAAGCCATGAATTATGTATGCATGGGTAATTGTGAAGACAGCGTAGACTATGACTCTTCTTATACCTTAAATGTACAGAATTAGAGACTCTTAAGTATTGAAAGAAAACCATGAAGCCCACAAATTAACCAAGCCTGTGGCTTTTATGATGACTGTCAAGAGTTAGGACACGTCAGTGCTGGGAAGTGTTCCGCACGTGTATGCAGTTCTCTCTCCTCTGCGGACAGATCTGTGGGTAATCTCACTCCATTCACAGACCCCGCCTGGCTCATCTGACAGTGCTGGATCATTTTCGAGAAGCCCCAAGGAAAGGCTCATCTGTGATCTTACTCATCTCCCTGCAATGGTCGGCGAGGCTGGGATTTTTCTCACAAGGTGCCGGCTACACATTTGAACAAGACATTTCCGAGACTTTTAACCATCCCCATGGTCTCTCCTGGCTTCCTATGCACGTTCACCCACTTGTCCTGGAGGATGCTGTGCCTGGGGCCAGAGTGGCTCTGGGTAAGCCTCTTCCCTGCTGTCAGTGTGGGAACCAGGCTTTTCACTGGGGCCTAGAAGTCATTAAACAAAATCCTTCTTTCCATTTGAAACAGATCCTCATGGCTGAGAACCTCAGGTTATCAGGGGCAACCAGCCACCTCTGTAAACAGCTCTGGGGAAAACTGCCTCTGTGGGTGGAAACAAGGCTGCTGCGTGTTTTTGAACATCAACATCATCTGTTCTCAGCTTTCACTCTTTGTGGTGGAAGTTTCCAAGCTGTGCACCCTGCAGACGAGGAGTTCCCCTTTCAGTCCCTCTGCGAGCTAGAAAGGAGATTCAGAGCCAGTGGGCAGTGGGTTCTGGCCCCCTTCCCACTTTGTCACTGAGCAGCTTCACTTGCGTCTGATTTACGTATCACACCTCTGCAAAAACCTTTGTTTAAAAAAAAGTTTCAGAGGCTAAAAAACATTGGCCAACCTGGGTTTCGAATATGGTGCAAAAACAGACCGCTCCATCTCTCGGGCACTGCTTGTCCCGCTCCTGGCTATTCTGCCCCTTCAGACCATCAGCCTGAGGCATTCAATTGTGATGAGACGGACTTGAAGCTCTCAGTTTGCACACCCATCCATCAACTGCTAGAAACGAAGAGCCCTGCACTGCGCTTGTGCCCGCAGAAAGCTCAGTGTGTGGTACCTGGGAATCTGGTATCAGAACATGTTCTCCTTCCTAAAATTATAACCCTATGCTGGTTATATGTGGTTGGAGATCAGCAGTGTGCTAGTAAATGTTTAACAACTGGATCTTCAGTGGGGGGAGAAAGCCTTGATTTGTAGCATTTGCCGATTACTCTGGTGTAAATACTCCTAACGAGATCAGTTTCAATCTATCATTGAATGAAGAGCTGGGAAGAGAGATGCAGTAGCACACTGTTGTATATTTCCATCTTAAAGATCCAAAAGACATAAATAACCTCAAAGTGGAGATAATTAACCCATAGTAAAATATTTAGGAAGGGATGAGTTTTGAACATTGTTACTTTTTCTCTTAATACAATTTACTTAGTTGTACATTTGCATCACTGAATTTGTAATAATGGTAATGGAGCTCACCAAATCCTGGAGCATTTCCCAATCTGCTCTTGTAAGTGGGGGCTGGTTGGTGCTGGCTCTAGGACACCCCTGATGGAGATCTTGTTGTGAAGTGACTAAAACCTCAAGACCCTTAGAGTCCCTCAATTTGAAAGCATGAAGCTTTTGGGATTCTGCTCTGGGGAATCTAAGAACCAGTAAATACACTTAAGCATGAGGGGAAATTTACAGTAACCTGTTACTGCTTCTTAAGAAAGTTGTAGTGGAAACTTTATCTCAAATTGTGAAATAATTTTCATTCTAGATATAAAAAAAAAATCTATTGTACAACTCTACTGGGCATCATTAGTTCTAAGTTTAGAAGGTTGAGGAGGCCTTTAGGGAGACTTATAGTGTTACCGAACAAAACTTGGGTCCTCTCATTGAATGAGCAGCAAAGCCAATCTACTGACACCAGGTTGTGGTGAAGGCAAGTACAGTGTTTATTGCAGGCACCAAGCAAGGAGAATGGGCAGCTCAGGCTCAAAAGACTGGAACTCCCCAATAGCTTTCAGGGAAGGGTTTTTAAAAGCAACATTAGAGGTGAGGTTGTAGGTGTGTGATCAGCTCATGGACATTCTTCTGATTGGTTGGTAGAGAGATAACAGGGTGATGTTTTGGGAATCTCAATCATCACCCTTCTGGTGCCAACCAGTCTGGGGTCTACGTGCTGGTGGTCAGCAAGCAGTTAACTTCTTCCACCTAGTGAGGGTTTTAGCATCTGCAAGACAGCTCAAGAATATGGCTCAAAGTATTAGCTATAGCTCTTGAGGAGGAACTAAAGGTCCTTGACTTTGTTTTATGGCTAAACTATTATTCTTGGGTCTTGCTTGACTGTTTTCCTTTGTTTTTGCATTTTCTCACTTCTCTGATTAACTCTGTTCTTTGGAACTTGGGGAATGCCTAGGAGGCTAAAGCTCTACTACAAACAAGAGGCAGGGGACACGGGGGTCTGTCCCCGTGAAGGCTCCCCAGGGTCCTGCTCAGTTTCAATAGTGCCTCCTGTTCATTTTGGAAGAACACTATGGAAGCAACTGCAGGTCTTGTCTGTGACCCATGGTAGGTTCCAGGCCCTACTCAAAAGATGTCCTTCCCCTCAGCAAAGGAAATACAAGGAGTCCAGGGGCCTTTGTAGAATCTCAGGGATGGAAGCCAGTTTAGGCTTTAGGGGACTTTCCTGCCACAAAGGCACCTGGAGCCAGCTGCTATCATGCCTGTAACGTGAAGCCAACTGTGGGAACTAAAGTAGAGCCTGGACTAGTGGAAAACTGCCACATAGCACAGGGAGATCAGCTCAATGCTTTGTGAGGACCTAGTGGTGTGGGATAGGGAGGGTGGGAGGTAGGCTCAAGAAGGGGGAGATATGGGGATATAAGTATACATATAGCTGATTCACTTTGTTGTACAGCAGAAACTAACACACCATTGTAAAGCAATTATATGCCAATAAAGATGTCAAAAACATAAATTAAAAAAATTAAAAGATAAACAAAAACAACAAAAATATTAAATTAAATCAACACTCTTCCATGATCCAAAGGTCATCAATATTCATAAATTCACATACATATCCTGCTACTTTTTTTCTTTTTTGCCTGCTTTTTTTTTTTTTTAACATCTTTATTGGGGTATAATTGCTCTACAATGTTGTGCTAGTTTCTGCTTTATAACAGAGTGAATCAGTTATACATATACATATGTTCCCATATCTCTTCCCTCTTGCGTCTCCCTCCCTCCCACCTTCCCTATCCCACCCCTCCAGGTGGTCGCAAAGCACCGAGCTGATCTCCCTGTGCTATGCAGCTGCTTCCCACTAGCTATCTACCTTACGTTTGTTAGTGTATATATGTCCATGCCTCTCTCTCGTTTTGTCACAGCTCACCCTTCCCCCTCCCCATATCCTCAAGTCCGTTCTCCAGTAGGTCTGTGTCTTTATTCCTGTCTTACCCCTAGGTCCTTCATGACATTTTTATTTTCTTAAATTCCATGTATATGTGTGTTAGCATACGGTATTTGGCTTTCTCTTTCTGACTTACTTCACTCTGTATGACAGACTCTAGGTCTATCCACCTCATTACAAATAGCTCAATTTCGTTTCTTTTTATGGCTGAGTAATATTCCATTGTATATATGTGCCACATCTTCTTTATCCATTCATCCGATGATGGGCATTTAGTTTGTTTCCATCTCCAGGCTATTGTAAATAGAGGTAAAAAAAGAAAAGATTATATACTGGTGAACTAAAAAGAAATTTTACTGAGGGATGAACCAAAATATCACCACAGTTTAAAATAAAAGTTATTTTTAAAATAAAAATAAAAGTAAAGTTATTTTTATTTTCAAAAAATAAATAGAGCCTGGAAAATTGTATTTATTATTATTTTGTCTCACTTATTATTTTACCACCCACTAATTATTTTCCTTCTCTTTGTAAGATTTTATAGATTTGCTTCTAAGGCTGAGGAAAGGCAGCTTTTCAAGTTCCTGGCTGAGAGATGCTGCGTGTTGAACAGGATTTGCTGCTTCTTTTTTTTTTGCGGTACGCGGGCCTCTCACTGCTGTGGCCTCTCCCGTTGCGGAGCACAGGCTCCGGATGCGCAGGCTCAGCAGCCATGGCTCATGGGCCCAGCCGCTCTGCGGCACGTGGGATCCTCCCAGACCGGGGCACGAACCTGTGTCCTCTGCATCGGCAGGCGGACTCTCAACCACTGCGCCACCAGGGAAGCCCCAGGATTTGCTTCTTCTAAATGTGTTGAGGGAAGGGCAAGGAGTGGCTGGCTCTGAATTGGATCTTTAGCCTGAGGGGTTTTGCATTAGACCCATTGTTTATTCATGAGCTGTTGTTTTTTAAAACTATAAAGTACATCTAATGCCCTAGGATGCATACAGCACAGAAACTTATTAAGCATCATGGGTCTCTTAAATTCTTGGACAATATGAAAACAACTGTTGTAGGTCAGAGCGTGCTGTCTGTGAGGTGACCTTGACTCCATCACCCATATGAAGGATTTCAGGTGCACTCAGGTTTCTCATGACCCACACTCCTGCAAATGTCCTTTTAATTTCATAAAGAAAGTCTTCACCATGCCAATCATGACAGTTTTATTTGGTTGAGCTCCCCTCCCCACACCATTATGCAATTCACTTTAAAATATTTAGATTGACTTTCAAATCCTACATCCCCATCTCCCATCCTCTGCAACTCTAGGAAACCTGGCAGTCAGGCAGCCCTGAATTATACATGAATACAAACAATGATGCAAAACCCAAAATACCTCCTTTCATGATACAAGGTTGAACTGTGCCTTTGGACAATAACAATGTGCTCCAGAGAGAAAAGCTGCAATGGTTTTTGTGTGCGTGTGTGTCAACTATTGAAGCGTGCCTACAAAACCGAGCTGAGGAATAAAGTAAATGATCAAAAAGGGCTCCAGAGTTAGTGGGAACTCAGAGAAGCCATTGGAGGGAAGAGGTATGGTGAATGCTTGTAAATATAGGCAGAGTTAAGGTGTCCATGATTTTAACTAAAAAGAGAATTTAGAGCTCTTTGGCCTGCTTTCAAAATATTGTTCATTTTTAACAATCCCCACTATAACTTCTTTCCTTAGAAGATTTCTTTAATGGAATTTATGTAATAGAATTAAAATCCAGGCTCATCTTATCCAGAGGTATTGCTTATTAGAGGCCTCATGTATTTAATTTGTCTTGACATTGATCTGTTATGCTCAGGGCCCAGAGGACAAGTCTGAAATTGTCAGTAGAGTGAAAATCTGATCTAGAACCTTCGATTGGAAAGTATCTTTAAATTCGTTCATGACAGCCTCCTTCAACCGTACACCCAGGGAGCCTGTGCCTGGACACTTGGCAGACAGGGAATTAGTTGGTGACTCTCAGGTAATGGAAGGGCACCACTCAGAAAGGAGGAATTCTCCAGGTGCAAAGGACAGGGGTACTCAGTGACTGCTGTTTAATTTCACTATCATGTTTCTGAGCGCTTGGAGCTAGCTATGCTCTACATTGATTTATGTTTGTGTATTCTTTTATTTCTTCTTTCCCTTGTACATTCTTTCTTTTATTATAACAAAAGTAAAACATGCTCACATGTTCTAACAATACAGATGTTTAAAGAGTAATGAGAATAATCCTTTACCTTTCCTTCCTAGCATTTTCATAAATAATTTACATTTTAATTGCCTTACTGTACAGTTAGGCTGCTTTACTATAACGAATCATAGGTTTCTAGAGAAAACTTACAGAGAAGTTTGTCCTCTATGTACTGATAGGGCATATGTTCATGGCAGCCTTATATAATTTTATTTTAAATGTTTCATAATTTTAAAATGATTTACAAATATAGATATTTAAAATACAAATGTTTGATATCATACTAAATGCATGTTTGTGTCACAACTTTCTTTTTCAGGAAAATAAAGTTTACATTTAAAAAAAAGAAGAAATCTTTTGGAAAAAGAAGAGAAATAAATATTCCAGAAACTTACAA
Source organism: Lagenorhynchus albirostris (assembly GCF_949774975.1). Classification (NCBI taxonomy): domain Eukaryota; kingdom Metazoa; phylum Chordata; class Mammalia; order Artiodactyla; family Delphinidae; genus Lagenorhynchus; species Lagenorhynchus albirostris. The sequence continues at coordinate 5,859,570 of NC_083100.1, forward strand.
TCAATTAGTTAATCCAATTGAAAGCTAAATTGTAGCCTCTTTACAGCCAAGGAAATAAGGAAACTACGACAAGTTTTACATTTCTCATTACGTGATCAGACAAAGCCAGCATGGCTTTTGAAAAGAAACATTTTCTTGACACTAAAACCCATGTAGAATCCATTAAGTTGATCCTCACATATATTCAGGGATATAAGACAATCAATCCATCAGTGTCTTTCACTGTGATTTTGCAAAAGTGGAGAAAGAGTCTACATATGATCATATGGCTCTTCCTCCATGACAACAAAATACCAAAAAACTCAAAACTTAATTAAGAAGATGCTTTAAGTAGCAATAGCAAATCTGTCAGCTCAGGGAGAGGATGTGGATTTGGGGAAGATTTCAAAAAGGATGTGCTGAATTTTTTTGCTTCTGCCTTGGATGTAGAAAGAAAAGACATCTTGACAACAACAACACACCAGATAATCTGCAGAATCATAACTTTTCCTAACATCACCAGAGAGCTGCGGTTGCAGGACAAACTAAGGAAAATATAAGGAATAATGCAGACACAAGAGATCACATACTGTATGAGTCAATTTATAGGAAATACCAAGAACAGATATATCCATAGGGACAGAAAGCAGACTTGTGTGTCAGAGGCTTGGGGCAGGGGAGAGTGGGGAGTGACTGTTAAATGGGTTTGGGCTTCCTTTCTGACGGATGAAAACGTTTTGGAACTAGATAGAGGTCACGATTGCACAATACTGTGAATGCACTAAATGCATTAAATGGGTTAATATCACATTATATAAATTTTACCTCCATGTTTTTTTGAATGGAAAAGAAAAGATGTAAGGAGGAAGATCTTATAGGGAGAGAGAGGACGCAAGCCCTCACTTACCTGGGGCAGAAGCAGTTGGATGCCAGATAAGCCAGACAAAAATAATTAAGCTAAGATGTTTAACAACGTGCTAAAGGCCACGCGTGGACCGGTGTGGGAGCATAGATCCCCTGAGAGCGGCAGACACAAGAGGAATTCACACCACTAGCCGGCTCTTCTCTGCAGACCTCTCGGGGTGCTCGCCAGAAAGATGGGGGTAGGTCAAGAGACATGAGAAAACTTCCCTCCAGGTGCAGCCTGATGGAGAGGAACTGCAGCCTGTGGGATAAAGACATGATGCTCCACCTGGACCTTCTGCCTGTCTCCACTGCAGAGCTTAAGAGAATCAAACTAGAAACCAACAACAGAGATATGATGCCTGGAAAATCACTGAATGTTTGGAAATTGAACAGCACACTTCTAAATAATACATGGGTCAAAGAGGATGACACAACAGAAGTTAGATTACATTTTGAAATGAGTAAAAATGAAAACCATGTCAAAATTTGTAGGATGCAGCCAAAACAGCACTTACAGGGAAATTTATAGTGTTCAATGCTTATGTTAGAAAAGAAGAAAAGTCTCAAATCAGTGATTTAAGCTTATACTTTAGGGAACTAGGAAAAGGAGAGCAAATTAAACACAATGCAAACAGAAGAAAAGAAATAATAATGTTAACAACAGAAATCAATAAAATTGGGGACGGGAATACCACTGAGAAGCTTGTTATTTAAATAGTCAATACACTTGTCAGACTGAACAGTACAAAAAAGAAGCAGATATTATCAGTTTTAGGAATTTGAGAAGGGAAAATCACATTGTTAAAAAATGTCAAACTTCAGGTTGTATATACCCATTGGAGGAGAAGACCTCCAACGAATTGTTCAAACAAAAGCTGAGGAACTGAATCTCCTTGGTTCTGATAAGCCTGTTCGGGGTCACGTGTCCATCACTGAACCAGTCATTGACATCAGGGGGTGCAAAGTGTTGACTGGCTTCCTCCAGGACCCATGTTCAGTCCTAAGTCTGAGGCGGATTGAGTCTCGTCTATAACCCACGGCCTGAGAAGGACAAAGTGGATATTGGCTGCCGACAAAGAAGTAGCTCATAGACATGAAAACAGAAACTCTCCATAGATGGGCACATGGTAGGCAGAGACCCTCTCAGAGTTTACAGTAAGGAGAGTTGAGCATTCTTGGGAGGTCTCCTGGTTTCATGGAAGATTGGTTCTTCCACACCAGTTAGAGCAGTGTCAGGACCAGGAGTGACAACCTTGCTGCACCCCAACACACACAGCCCAAGCCCAGAGTAGACTGTTCATTTCTACGGCTCCCTGAGCCCTCCAGGTGTCAAACTGCCCTGGGAATGGAGGGCTCCTGACTTTGCAATCCCTGGGAGCAAACTGGAGATGGCGGTACTTAACAGCTGGAGGAAGAAGCTGCTGGAAGAGATTTAGAGTGTTTCCTCTGTGAGGTGTCTCCTTTCATTGTCTGTGTCCTTGGTGTTGGTCCCCGCCACCAGCATAGCTGGGGCTATAAAGAGACCCACCTTGTAAAAAGGGCCACCTGACCCCCAAAATGAGATGAGTTGCCTTTTCAAATCTCTTTCCTCTGCCAGAGACAAAGAAGGATGCGTAAGAAGCCTAGGGCTGTTTTTCTCAGCTTCATTTATCAAGCGGTTGCCATGTGAACTATTTTGTAATTAGCATTTCCTTCACTGTTTCTGGGGATATAATTGTGCTTCAGACGGCATACATCATCTTTCTGGCTTCATTAAAAAGAGCAGCAGTTTACTTATTAAATGACACACATTGCGTGGGAATTGAGTGTTAACTGTCAGAATAGAACTGATTTTCTTAGAAGCACTGTTTCACTCCCAGTATATTGAAAGCCAGAACCTGGTTCTTTTCTCAAATTCCAATTCTTTTTGTATTCATTTAGTAAAGATAGCAGGAAACACAATACCCGGGCGATATCTAACTTATGAATAACTCAGCCCAGTGTGGTTCATATTGGGAGGGGCCTCTGGAATTGTTGCTCTCAAGGCATCAATAAATAAATGTTGGAATTGTTGCTCTCAAGGCATCAATAAATACCTGTTTGAGGATAAACTCATTAGGAACTAAGATGGTAAATGAGAAGAGGAGGTATAATGTATAGCGGTGGGTAAATCAATGGGCCATTGCTTAATTATATCAGACGCGAATTGCTTTTTCTCCTGCCAAAATAACCTTTGAAGTTAAACATTTCAAATTAGAAAAATATCAACACAGGAAGGTAGTTGAAAAGAAGTAATGTGTAAACAGAAAGAAAGACAGGTTGGCAATATCGTGATTAAGGGGAATCTTGAAGAAACGGTCAGACAGGGCAGCCTTCAGCTGTGCTCTCCATTGAAAGAAGTATTGGTATTGCCTCAACTTCAGGGGCTGTTAGCTGAGATTTTGCCTCGTGGAGAAGTCCAAAGGGCCTCAGCTTCCTCCAGCCACATTCCAAGTGAATGACCATTCCCGGAGTCCGGGAGGTCAGGTAGATGGTGAGGAGGTCCACGTGATGGGATGCAGGGATAGGAAATCCAGCAGGTACTCGGAAGACTCCTCTTGGTCTTCTGTCTTCTCTAGAGCAAAGGCCCACAAATACTGGGCGTCCCAGGATAGAGCTGGGGTTCAGAATCAGTGCTTTCGATTCTGGAAAGAGGCTCTTGCAGGCAGAGCACATTGGGTTCGTGGGGGCCTGGAATTGGTGCAGATGTAGCTCTGTATCCAGCCTGGTCCCCCATGTGGTGTTGCCCAAAGGAAACCACCCTGCCAAGCGTCTGGTTCACTATGACACGTCTGCACCCTCACCCCCATGATGTCAGTGGGAACTGTATCTCTGCCTCTGGCAACGTTTCTGCAAAGTATGATTCCAATCCCAAGGGCCATGCTAGCTGGTGGACAGGTGCCTTTAGATCCTGACATCAGTCAAAAGTGGAGGTCAGACGATCTGATGGGGAGACTTGTGGGCTTGACCTGTCAAAGCATCAGAGTCTTGTTCTTAGAACTGCATCCTGGGTCCAAGACATGAGGAGCTGCTTCCTGTGTAAGTCGCCAAATTTGTTCCATGCTGATGAACCATCCCCTCCCCCTGGAGAAGCTGACAAATGAGCTGTTTGCTGTGTCGCTCTGGGGCCTGTCGTTCCTGACCCATGAATTTTTGCTTCAGCCAATGTTTGCCTCTTGGCAATAGAGATTTAATTCAATAGAGCAGGGGAGACATTTTAGGCCAACCCACCTGACATTCATTTCTTTGAGGGTAAGCTCAAAAGGATTCTCTTGTTGTTTCTGAAGTTATAAAAAAATAATCGTCAGTCTTGTCTTGGTATCCATCTCTTTTCATTCATGTTGCCCAGAAACTGTAAATCCTCCCTTCTCTGGTTGACAAATCCATTTCGAGGTCAGGAAAGTTCTCTCTAATACCTTTTATTATTGCATCATACTCACATCTAGGGTGTTCTTTGTCGGGAGTGGCTTTTATTCATGGTTGGATCTCCTTAGTTAGTCCTCTGCCTCTATTATCATACTTTTCTCATCTTTTTGATCTCTTTATTCATTTCCTCTGTGATCTCATGAGGTTTTGCTCAAGTTCATCTCCAGCTTTACTGAGTTGATTTCCTTCAATAATGAGCCTGATATTTTTTCTCTCAGTGTGAATATAATATCTGTCTCCACTCTTTATATCTACAAGCTTGTTTCTGGGGCTGTTCCCTTCTTATCATCTTTTTAGGGAGAATTCAACCAGACCTATGTCTTCTGGAGTCAGACAGAGAATACTGAGCAGGTGTTTTCTAAAAATTCTCTGTTTAGTAGAATATATACGTCTGTTTCACGGGAGACCTTTTCTCCTGAGGGCATGGAGCTGGGTTCAGGGGTCAGGAACCCAGATACCTTTAGGGCCAGGCTGGCATCCAAAGTGAGAGGAGCCACTGGTGGAAGAACACTGAGAGATGCTCATTGTTGACAACTGTCAACAGAAGCTGAAAATCCCTATTTCAAGGTGAACTGTCTTGACTTTTATTTATTTATTTATTTTTTGCGGTACGTGGGCCTCTCCCTGCTGCAGCCTCTCCCGTTGCGGAGCACAGGCTCCGGACGCGCAGGCTCAGCGGCCATGGCTCACGGGCCCAGCCGCTCCGCAGCACACGGGATCTTCCCGGACTGGGGCACGAACCCGTGTCCCCTGCGTCGGCAGGCGGACTCTCAACCACTGTGCCACCAGGGAAGCCCTGTCTTGACTTTTAAATGTTAGGGCCACTCCATGAGGGCCAAAAGCACCATGCTTCCTGGTCAGGGTTCTACCCCCAGGCCTCAGTTTTCAATGAAGTCTCAGCAGCAAGGCCTTCTCCCATGGGGCAGAACTTTCCATGAGTTCCCATCTGGTCCCTGCCGACTCATTCTGCAGTAAAGATGGCTTTCCCAGGCCCCTTGATAGGGGACAGGATGCGCAGGTCGGTCCTTTTGCTCCCCGCCCATCTGCCTGGAAGCAGAGGAGTGGTTTCATAAGATGTTGCCTGTAAAATAAGAGTGGCGATGGCGGTGAGAGTGACCACGGATTCATACATAGCACTTAACGGGTGCCAGACAGGCGGAGTACCTCATCTGTACGGCATCCTTCCTCGTGCAGCGCGCAGCAAGGTGTTTGGGAGTGGTCACCTCTCCCTAAGTGTTCACGGTTGTCGTTATCGTTACTAATGCGATTCATATTCGGAAGCCCCAGGTTGTGCTGCTCTGAGATGCGTTTAGTACAACTCCAGGGATACACCTGGCCAGCCTCAGTGCTGATGCCCCTCCTTCTTGCCCTCGTCCTCCTCCTTCACCTTCCCCTCCTCCCTCTTCTTCTTCCTGTGCATAGCAGCATTTTTCCCAGGGGGCTGGAACCAGAGCACACAGACAGCAAGTGGACGGGCAGGCTTTTGACCAGTAATAACAGCAGGCACTGTGCTAGGTGCTGTGCATGAATGCTTTCTAATTTTTGCAAGTAACTTGCAGAGCTGGGAGTGTTTTCTCATATTCACATCCAAAAACGGAAACTGAGACTCTGAGAGATTAAATAAAGGATTTATAACTGGATTGAACACGAGGACAGAAAATTCCATACTAATTCAATGTGGAGGCTGCTGGGAACCCTGAAAGCATCAGTTTGAGTGGAATGAAACCACATGAAGATGGGCTGCAGAGGAAACGAACACTTTATATATGGCAAAATGATCACTAAGAAAGTGGGCTTCCCTGGTGGCGCAGTGGTTGAGAATCTGCCTGCTAATGCAGGGGACACGGGTTCGAGCCCTGGCCTGGGAGGATCCCACATGCCGCGGAGCAACTAGGCCCGTGAGCCACAACTACTGAGCCTGCGCGTCTGGAGCCTGTGCTCTGCAACGAAAGGCCGCGATAGTGAGAGGCCCGCTCACCGCAATGAAGAGTGGCCCCCACTTGCCACAACTAGAGAAAGCCCTCGCACAGAAACGAAGACCCAACACAGCAAAAATAAACAAATTAATAAACTCCTACCTCCAACATCTTATTAAAAAAAAAAAAGAAAGTAAGCAAGTAAAGTATGAGCTAAGAAAACAATTTATGAGGTAGGATGGACATAGGATTCATCATACTAATCTACAAAAATCTTTTATAAAGTGAGGAACAAAAAACTTACAATCAAATATAAAAATAGTCAATGAATATGACCAAGCAATACATAGAAGAAGAAATCAACACAGTCAATAAACAAGTTTGAAAAGTTGAAATTAAAACTGAATGTCTATATATACACTACCAAATGTAGAATGGATGGCTGGTGGGAAGCAGCCGCATAGCACAGGGAGATCAGCTCGGTGCTTTGTGACCACCTAGAGGGGTGGGATAGGGAGGGTGGGAGGGAGACGCAAGAGGGAGGGGATATGGGGGTACGTGTATACGCATGGTTGATTCACTTTGTTATACAGCAGAAGCTAACGCACCACTGTAGAGCAATTATACTCCAAGAAAGATGCTGAAAAAAATATGAATGTCTATTTTTCACTCATTGATGAGATAAGCCAGGTCTACAGAGGATAAAGGGAGAGATAAGCTTTCCTTTTGGCTGGCGGGAGTGTGAAATCTTACAACCTCTTAAAAATGTAATCTAGAGCGTATTTTAAATTTTAAAATATTTATGTCCTTGATTCACCAATTCTGCACTTATGCGAGTATCATACACTCATGCTCATAGGATGTGTTAGCTATGCCCTTTCCTAGCTGTGTGATTCTTGGGAAAATTAATTTCAGCGTGCCTTAGTTTCCTCATCAGTAAAACGGGGATAACTAAGGTACTCGTCTCACAGGACTGTTGTGAAAATTCCAACTTCTCCCTCAGTCACTGGGTTCTGGTTCCAAAAACTGGGTACTGTGTAAAGAATGTGACTTCATACTGGTGACTTTCTTCAGTCTCCTGGCCATGGCTCACGGGCCCAGCCGCTCCACGGCATGTGGGATCTTCCCGGACCGGGGCACGAACCCGTGACCCCTGCATCGGCAGGCGGACTCTCAACCACTGCGCCACCAGGGAAGCCCCTGATCATCATTCTTGATCGCACTGTTTCCACAAACTGGTTTTACCCTTGCTGGCCACCTACCTATTTTCCCCTTGGGAAGCCATGTTCAAATAAAGATCTCCATAATCTTCTGCCAGTCTAAGCCCTCTGGCTCCCTTTCCAAGCCTGCCGTTGATGATAATTTAAAGCACCCGACTTGTGATTAGGTGCTGCCACCTTATCTATTGTTTTGGGTTTCTATCGTTCCCATTGCTATCGGTGGGCCCAGGTCTAGTGGCATCTCTTGCCATCAACATTGGCAAATGGAGGAGACTTCCCTCTGTACTTCTTAGTGTCCCTGGAACCTTACCCTGCCTACTGCCAGCACATTTCTCACTGCACTGGTGACTCATACACCCTTTGGGCCTTCCTGGAAACACGGTACTCTGGTGGGTTTTCTGTCTTATATCCTATATAAGATAGGTGTGGCCTATCCAAAGTCTCTATTGGATGCCCCAAGAGTTCAAGAAAGTCTCTTTACTCCGGGTAAAGGAAACTTGAATGGTCCTAGGCCCTGTGGAAGCTCTGGGAAATTTTTTAAATCACTGCTTGGAAACTTGTTTTTTCAGAAATTGTTCTCACCCAGCCTCATGAAGTTTCACCCTACACACGTGCCTTCAGGAACCCTCCTCCCTCAGAACACACATGAAGAATCACTACAGAGGAACACCCACATTTGGAATGTGGAAACCCTATAGCACAGGCGCTTCCACTACTGAGCAGAAGACGAAGAGATCCCGAGGGCAATCACCATGGGAAAGCCTGGAATGCGCGCTCAATTTTTAAGAGACGTGAGGATTTATTCTGGAGAGAGAGTTCCAAGCCTTCCATTTTCCCACATTCCTTAAACTGTGAAAACTCACTGCAGAAAAACTTGTGAGTGTAAAGAATGAGAGAATGCCTTTAAGGATACCTCTAACATTAGGGAAAAAATGAAATTCCTGGATGCAAAACCTAGGAGTGGATTAGTTTTGGAAAATCTTTCGGCGATTCCTGTCTTTGCTGACTTGTGAGAAGTCACCCGGGAGGGGAACCCTAGGAAGCCCCTCGACGTGAGATGGCCTCAGCTGTTCTCCGAGTGGGCACAGAATAATTCAGCTCGGAATGAAAAGTGTAAATGTTGAGTGTGGGATCACCGTCATCAGCGTCTCACCCTTAGGGTGGGGGGCTAGGTCATTAAGGTTCAGTCTTTTTGCTTAAATATAAACACTCATGTCTATATCCATACCCTAAAATAAACCTTCAATTATGTTCCATAAAAAGAAAGTTTGATTTTCAGCCAAAGACTCAAGGGGATGCTTACACAGATTTCCGCACCTTGTTACCGGGTAGCTCCCCCTCTCAGGTACCCTGACTCACAAATTCTAGTTATTTTGCAGTGGATGAACTCCAGTCTCGTGGCCCCTCAACTCAGCCAGATTGTCAGATTTTGTTGGAGTCCCCCTTTCCGTGACCCTCAGTCCAGGGAGAGAGCCTGGGGGTGACACAATCTCCTCACTGGTTGCTCCTTCCTTAGGGCTCTATTCCTATGTTTTCTGTCGTCCGGAGTCTGACAGCTGTGCTCTTCATGTTGTCCAGGTCTCTAGCTGCCTACTGCAGGAGGGTCATTCTGACTACTTCCTCCCTGTGGCCAGAAGCAGAAGTTTGGAGGTTTTCTACTATGTATTCTAAATTTACTGGTAATAGGGATGCTATTGCCTTTTAAACACTGATTGTCCTGCAATCCTGACAAACTTTCCTATTAACCTCCATGGCTCATCTGGACCTTCTCTTAAGAATTTTTTTATAAACTACTATAATATATGCAAATAAAGATAGTGTTTCGTCTTCCTCTCCGATTCCTATATTTATTATTTCTTTTTCTTTTCTTATTTCTTTAGCTAAGAGCCAGAGTACACTTTTGAATGGTTGTGATGATAAAGGTTATCCTTCCTTTGTTCTCGACTTTAGTTCTAATGCTTCTAGAGACTATCCTAGTGGTTAGTTAAGATTAATCCTAATCCAAATCCATTAGGATTAGTGGTGCTATAGGCTTTTAAAGTTTCTTCTTGTTCCCAGTTCCATGAGAGTTTTAAAATCACAAATTGGTGTTGAATGTTGTGACTGTCCGAGGTGCATCTATTGAGATTTTCCTTATTATTCTTTCAGTATAGCATACTACAATGATATATTTTCTGCTTTTGAAATATACATTCCTGGAGTAAACCTGCATTATGCTTTTTTAATACAGAGTGGAGCTTAATTTGCCAAAACTTTGTTTAAGATGATCATATCTACCTTCATAAATGAGATGGTTCCATCTTTTCCTTTTCTTGTACTCCCCTGGTCCAGTTGGTGGAAAGGATAAATGCAAAATTTTTCCAGTGAGCTTGGAGGATTTCTTTCTTTTCTCAGTCTCTTAAACAGTTATTTAAAACAGGTATTTTTTGAAAGTGTGGCAAAACATACCATTAAACCATTCAGTCCTGCTGTCTTTTTAAACAGGAATCTTTTGATTACCAAGAAATTTATTGTTTTTAATGTGTTTTATTTTAATAAGAATTCCTGTTTCTTTGTGAATTGGTGTTGGTAACAGAGGAGAAGCAAGCAGAATTGCCTCAGAGACCCAGGATTCAGAACGACAAACAGATGCTCTCCCTTTCACTGGAAAGGATTTTGTTTGAAGTTCATTTCTCCAGGGGGTGGAGCTCCATACCCGGGTGGGGGCGGCGGGGGGGTGGAGGGTGGTTGCCAGGCAAACTTCTCCCAAAGTCACCAGCTGCATTCCCCAAAACTCCTGTCCAGCTGCTCTGCATCCCCCAAGAGCCTGGCACCCAAGCCTTCTCTGTTTATACCACACACACCTGATGGTTCTTGATGTTACTCCACACAAGGTATTAGAGGATGAGCAGTACCCTCTCTGGAGAGGAAAACTCCAAGTGGCCAGTGACATCAGCCGCCCCCTGCGTGCTGCTCTATGAGGTGGTGAGAGACCAGGCACCACGTGTCTTCCTTTCTGTGTTTTGTTTTTTCAGTACTTTGCAGTATGACACTGTGAAATGTGTCTCGAGTCCTACATTTTAATTGTATTCTTCTAGAAATTTTCCATTTTTACTGTTTTCAAATCTGTTGGCATAAAGTTGCATGTAGTTGTCTCATGATTTTTAAATAATTCTACCATACCGTTGGTCTAGCCCCATTTATATTCCTTATTTGTGTTTTGTGTCTCTTTTCTCCTTTTAAATGATCAGTGTTATTTTACTGACATTTTAATAAATTGGGGTTTGATTCTGTTGATTCCTTTTTTTGTTTCTTTATTTTTCATTTTATTAATATCCACTTTTATGTTTTTATTTCCTTTTTATTTTTTTTAGGCTTGAGTGCTTTTTCTTTTAACTTGAAACAAAACTCATTTGTTTAAGAATTCTATTTTTAATAAATGCATTAAGGCTATAATTTAAACCCCAAGTACAAATTTAGTTATATCCTTCAAGTTTTGAAATATATAGTATTTTCATGGTGTTCAGATTTAGATACTCTGTAATTTTCAATGTGAATTAATCCATAATCCATGAGTTATTAATAAATATATGTGGGGGCTTCCCTGGTGGCGCAGTGGTTGGGAGTCCGCCTGCCGATGCAGGGGACGCGGGTTCGTGCCCCGGTCCGGGAGGATCCCACATGCCGCGGAGCGGCTGGGCCCGTGAGCCATGGCCGCTGAGCCTGCGCGTCTGGAACCTGTGCTCCGCAACGGGAGAGGCCACAGCAGTGAGAGGCCCGCGTACCGCAAAAATAATAATAATAATAAAATAAATAAATAAATATATATATGTGTCCCCATACTAGAGAGGAAAAAGTATCTACAAAGTTCTTTTATTTTTAATTTCCAGTTTAATTGCCTTATGCTTAGCAAATACGATTTGTATTTTATTGATTCTCTGAAATTTATTATAAATATCTTTGCGATTTAATGCATAATCAAGTCTATATAATCCTAGTTGTGTTCTTGAAAATAATATCTATTATATGTTTGCAGTGATGGGAGATTTTATATAAATTCTGTTCATTTTAATTTTACTGGTTATAATTTTTGTCTTGCATATTTGAATGCCAATTTCTAATACACAAGTGTTGAAATCTCTCTCAAGGCTTAAAATTCAGTATATTTTGAGGCAGTATGGTTAAGGCATACAAATATGTGATTCTTCTGATTGGGTTGTTCCTTTTAGTAACATAGAATAATATATTTAGTAATATATAGTGTGCTTCGTTACCCCTACAAAGGCTATTTACCTTAAGTTCTCTTTTGTCTAATATTAATATTGTTATCCTAACTTTTTTGGTCAACTTTTGTAAGATATACCTTTTCCTGTCCTCTAATTTAAACTTTTCTATGCAGCCTTATGTTTCCCTGTGTTTCTTTTAAGTAACATTAGGCAGGTTTTAAAATATTTTACCTCTTATCTTAACTGGCAAATCTAATCCATATACATTTATTGAGATTATGATATATTTGGATTAATTTCTCCCATCTTATATTGATTTTCTACTTATCATTCTTTCTCTTTTCTTTTTTTCCTTCCTGTTATTGTATTAATGAAGTTTTCTATATTCACCTTTCTCCCCCTTTTTCCCTCTGTTGATGAGCCATAGGTTATATTTCCATTAATTTAGTGATTGCCAATAAAGTTTTAACTTAACTGTAAGGTTTTTTTTTTTTTTTCTGGCAAATTGTAATTAACTACATCCTACCTCAAATTATGGCAAGAATTTTGTCATGCTTTTACCCATTAAAAAACTCCACACTCTTATTATTGCCCTTAAGACTTTATTTTATCCACTTTTAAAGCACAGACACACAGATTATTTTTATAGTCAATAATAGATTACAATTCCTGCCATAGTTTATATTAATTTCTGGGCTCATACTTCAAGTATGCCATGCCACCTTCTGTGCCCACCTTTTTTCTTGCTGAATGTATCAATGCTCTTAGTGAAATGCAACAGAAAATGCCTTTAACTAATTAAATAAAAGGAATTTATTTAAGAGATATTAGGATATATAGGATGGATAAACAATAAGGTCCTACTGTATAGCACAGGGGACTGTATTCAATTTCTTGAGATAAACCATAATGGAAAAGAATATGTAAAAGAATATATATATGTGTGACTGAGTCACTTTGCTCTACAGCAGAAATGAATACAACTTTGTAAATCAACTCTACTTCAATAAAATTTTTAAAAAAGATATTAGGTAGTTTACAGAATCATGAGGAGGCCAAGTTTCCAGGAATAATGGGCAAAACCGCTCCACAGAGCTGATCTGATGAAAAAACTGTCTCTGTTGCCCGTAAGCACTAAATAGGGCAGTTTCCACAGCTAGCACGCCTGCAGGGAGCCCAACCTGGCAGCACCTACTGCCTTCACACTGTATGTACCCTTTGCAGGCTGTCAGCATGTGAGCCCTCACTCAAGGCATGGGGAGCTCTATCTCCCTACTGCAGGATGGGGTAGCTACATAATTTTTTGGAATTCTTACAGATAGGAGATTTGTATCTTCTCTCCCGTTTATTTATTCATTCATTCATTTATATCAGTATGGGCTCATGGATATTTATTATCTACTTTGGATTATAATCCCAAACTGCTTTCTTTATTTTCTTGTTTGAATTGTTCCAGCTTTGGCTATAGGGAGCTCTTTCAATTGGTTTTCCTGTGCCCCTTTGACATAAATTTATTTTTTTAGCACTTCCTTACCCTCTAGCACCACAAAACGCTCAGGCTCATCTTGTGTATTTCCTGCTCCAGTCCTAGAATCCCATTTCCAAGGAGGCCTGGTTCCTGGTATTGGAGAACAGTGTTAGAAACCAAGATCTGGGGGTGACACGAACTGTTCGGACAATTTTTAGAACCTGTCCTGGCACTGAACTGAATGACAATCATAACTTATAATCACAACTCCATATTTAGTTTCAGGACTTAAAGACAGATGCTTCTCTCTTCTTTAGTAGCAGCTTTAAACAGTGAGCCGGCACCATTTGGAGGCATAAGATTTTCTACCGGGACACAGTAGCTATTCCTTGTTCCCTAGGTTGCAATCATGTAACATTTATCTTTGTGAGAAAGGCACTCACAGCTTTTGGTAAGAATTGCTTGAGGACAAACCGTTAACTGTCACAACTTGTGATTGTCATCTTCGTTCTGACAGAGGTAAAAAAGGTTGTTTAGGACTCCCCTGGTGGCGCAGTGGTTGAGAGTCCGCCTGCCGATGCAGCGGACGCGGGTTCGTGCCCGGGTCTGGGAAGATCCCACTGCCACGGAGCGGCTGGGCCCGTGAGCCATGGCCGCTGAGCCTGCCGTCCGGAGCCTGTGCTCCGCAATGGGAGAGGCCACAACAGTGAGAGGCCCGCGTACCGCAAAAAAAAAAAAAAAAAAAAAAAAAAAAAAGATAGGCAGGGAGAGTTCCTGTTATATGACTTACGAACGTGCCGCTGCCATAAGGCAGCTGCTCAAACGTGCCGTCCCGGGTGGAGCTGTGGGAGGAGCGATGGGATGCCGCAGGTCATCCCTGAAGGCTCAGGTGTCGTGGGTCATGTCACAGTGGCCCCATTTCTGGGCTCTCAGCCTGCCTGACACTGGTGTGTTTGCTTTGACTCTGGAGGAAAGGACATGCGCAGAAAGCTGGTCCCAGAAGGGAGCTCGGCAGCAGAGAGGGCAAAAGCGGTGAGATGTTATGAAGCAGCGACAAAGCTGAGACGGCAAGAAGGAAGGGCAGGAGGGGTGAGCTGGATGGAGAAGGTGTCTGCTGAGAGCTCCTGGAGGAGGCTGGCCTGAGCAGGGTATGCAGGTGAGATGAGGAGCTTCCAAGTGTGGGATGCGGAGATGCAGAGCCGTCAGCTCAGGTAGCAGGGATGCCCGTGGAGCAGCGTCCGCTTGACGCGGGGGGAGCGAGTGACAGCCATGCAGAAAGCATCGTCTGTCCTCAAGAAAAAGGGCAGGGCTTCCCTGGTGGCGCAGTGGTTGAGAGTCCGCCTGCCGATGCAGGGGGCACACGTTCGTGCCCCGGTCCGGGAAGATCCCACATGCCGCGGAGCAGCTGGGCCCGTGAGCCACAACTACTGAGCCTGCACGTCTGGAGCCTGTGCTCCGCAACAAGAGAGGCCGCGATAGTGAGAGGCCTGTGCACCGCGATGAAGAGTGGCCCCCGCTCGCCGCAACTAGAGAAAGCCCTCGCACAGAAACGAAGACACAACACAGCAAAAACAAATAAGCAAATCAATAAACTCCTACCCCCAACATCTTCAAAAAAAAAAAGAAAGAAAGAAAGAAAAAGGGCAAAGGGTGAGATTCGAAGCAGCCTAGGGTGAAATGTATCAACTTGCAACAAGAGAGTATTAGCCCGGGGATGCCGTAGTCCTGGGGTCACACATCAGCAATGTGACCTTAGACAGTTAATTAACCTAGCTGGGACTCAGTTTTCTCATCTGATAATAAGATAATTTTCAAGTCCTCTCCGGAGTCAATAGTTCTCATTTTGACTCTGTGACCTGCTGTATACTGACTAGCACATTCTCTACCAAGATGTAAACCATGGGCCAAGGTTGGTCATCATAAAGCAGAGGGTCTAGGTCCTGGCTCACACCAGAATCTCCAGGGGACTTACTTCTAGAATTCCTTGTGTGATTCCAGCAAGCATCCAGAATTAGGAATCATTGCCTTCAAGCAGCGGTTCCCAAACTTGAACGTGCATCAGAATAAATATGGAGGGCTTTTGAAACGTGGGATGCTAGGTCTTTCCCCAGCTTCTCTGACTCAGTAGGTCCAAGGTGGGACCTGAAAACTTGCATCCTAACAACTTCCCTGGTGATGGTAATGCTGTCGATCCCATGACACTTGGACAACATTAGAGGAAAACACTTCTTGTTCCTAAGTAACAATGCAGGATTGAATCTTTCTTCCTTCCTACCTTCCTTCCTTCCTTCCTTCCTTCTTTCTTTCCTTCCTTCCTTTCTCCATATTTTTGACTCAATACAGGGAAACTAAAGAAAATTTTGTTAAATGTATGTTGAATATTATTGCTAGCACCCAAAATCCCAAGATCCCAAGGTGACATTGACCTGAATGTCAATTCAAGGAGTGAGATTATAATTTAGTAATTGAAATTTAATTATACCTGCCTGGAGGAAGGCTGTGAAAGCAGAAGAGAATTGGTCGTAGGAAGCATAGAAGGAAGAGGCCAGCTATGTGTATGTCTTATCACTGTGCAGGGTTGGGGGGTGCACCGTGGAGCTCACAGAGGGATGACCAGATTTCATGTAGTCTTCCCGTCATTGGTTCATCACTGGTTTGCACCAGTTTGTGCTGGACACTCTGCTAGGTACTACGTTTAGGCAAAAACTAACATAGGTCTCCAGCCTATTAGGAAAGATGGATGATCAAACAAGTAATTGTGATAATGAGATGTCATGACCAAGGGTTTGCAGGAAGGTGTAAGATTACATTGTAACCAAGCTGGTTAGGACCGTTGTCAGTCCTTTAGAGAGTAGAATTGAGATGAATGAGTGGATGGATAGATAGGATGAATGGAAAGATGGATGCAAGAAAGGATGGAAGGAAGGAAGGAAGGAAGGAAGGAAGGAAGGAAAGGCAATGTGGGTGGACGGGTAGACTGATAGATGGATTCCAGACTAATAGAGTCTATTTAAAAATATAAGATTATGGTGCCATTCCCAGAGGTGTTATTCAGGGTTCTTGGTTGCAAGTAACAAAAATAGTCTCCAAATATACTACCCCAAACCGGAATTTACTAGAAAGCAATAAAGGGCCAAATAATTAGAAGAAAGTTGAAGAGAACCAGACCTGAGAAACGGGCAAGAATCAAGGCTGATCCAAAAGTCAGTAGGAGAATATCCTTCAGTCCAAGGTCCATCGGACGCCCTGGCCACACCACTGACCCCACAGCTACAATGGAGAAGCCTTGACTGTCCTTGTGCCTGGGCATCACACGCTTTTTCTTTTTTTTTCTATTTTGTTGTAAAACTCACTTGACATAAAAATCACCACGTCAACCATTTAAAGTGTACAATTTACATTTAGTACATTTGTAATGTTTCCCAACCGTCACCACTCCCTAGCTCCAGATCACTTCATCACCCCAACATAAACGCCATGCCCATTAAAGGGTCACTCTCATCCCTCCTTCCCCCAAGCTCCTGGAAACCACCAATCTACTTTCTGTTTCTATGTGCTTGCCTCTTCTGGACCTTTCATGTGAGTGGAATCACATAACACGTGCTTTTTTGTCACTGGCCTCTTTCTTTCACTGAGCATCATGTTTCCAAGGTTTGTCCGTATTGTAGTACATGTCAGGACTTCATTCCTTTTCGTGGCTGAATAATATTCCATTGTGTGGATGGACCATATTTTGTCTGTGCGTTCCCCCAGTGTATGGGCGTTTGTGTTGTTTCTACCACTTGGCTATTGTGAATAGTGCTGCTATGAACATTCATGTACAAGTTTTTGTGTGGACACGTGTTTTCATTTCTCTTGGGTATACACCTAGAAGTGGACAGACTGGTAATTCCATGTTTAACTTATGGAGGAAGGTTCATATTTTTAGATACACTTCAGATTTAATTCTGGGTATGAAAGTCTGATTGGTAAAGCCAAGGATCTGTGCTCTGTGGCAGGGGTGAGGGAGCCCCAGGTCTGCAGGGTGTGCCACTCTCCCAGCCCACATCCCTAACTCAGCAAGACACGCCTGACACCAGCTGGCTGCCCCCCAGGCTCATGGCAGAGCAGTGGGCTTTAGGAGGCTAATTCTTGTCCAGCTGAGTACATGGCCCATTTGCATGTAGTATCATTTAACTTTGTAGATTTCAATGAATGTTGCTTTATGTTTCGAAAGGAATGAGATTTCAACTGATGTCAGACAAACTATTTACCAAGTAAAGTAAAAATTCCTTTCCAAAGAGTGTTCGAAGCATCATTTGTAGGAGAGAGACATGAGATTCTTAGGATAGAAAAAAAATTGAAAACATTTATCATGACAACTTCCAGACTTCTTTCTAGGTGAAATTTAATATAGATAATGAGTTTACTGTCATCTTCAGGTTGGGATGAGTACGGCCAGTGAGACGTGACTGCGCCTTTTATCACCTATTGGGAGGCAGCCTGGGCGTGCCGTAAGTCACCCTGTTGCTTGGCAGGATAAGACCCCCAGCATCCGTCTTCTCTTAAAAGTGCAGAGTTTCTGGCCACATATGGGCAGCAAAACTCAGGCCTCACACCTGCCATTTTAATTTCTCCCTGACTTGCTGCTGACAGAGGCCCCTTGGGGCCACCCTGCTGCGACTACCACTGGACACCTGTGGATTCTTCATCCGCACAGCAGCTGCCGCTCTCTACAGTGGGTGGGGCTGAAGGGCCAGGGCTTGCCTGCTGGCATTCCAGCTGCCAGGGCAGGCTACAATTTTTCGTGGAATTTTCTTTTAAGTGCAACATCTATAAAGGCAGAGAAACACATATTGCATTCTTCTGTTTAGGGATGATTTCTGCTCCTGAGGCTTCATCTGACCTATCGCCAGGGGACCACAGGCACAAAGAGACAGGTGCAAATCAGGGCATTGCAGGACTTGTGCTGACCACAGCAGCTCCTCCCCAGGGGGTACCCGTGCCCTCGGCTTGGAGGGCATGCTGACTCCAGGATCCTTCACTGAACCTGCTTAGTTCATATCCAGTGAGTTATCTCGGGTCCAATGAGAGCCATGTGGGTGCTTCTCAGCTACAACAATGACTCAAGAGGTATTTTGTACAGTACAGAAGTGAATTTTCAAATCATAGCTTCAACCAAAAGTCATACTTATCTTCTTTTACATGTAGGAATCACTATAGTAAATCATCAGGGAATAAGTGCAAAGATGCATTGTACGTCAACAAGATTGCTGAATAAATGTGTAATAAAGCAGTGGTTCTCAAATATACTAGTGCATTAGACTAGTGTAAAATTATCTATTCAAAGCTTCCTCTAAACCCCCTGAATCAGAATCTGTGGGGGGAAGTTGAGAACAAGTCTGTCATACACAGTTGTGAAGGTTGCATACTGCACAAAGGCACCTGTTGGAGGAGACCATTAGGGGCTGATATCCAGGCCATGGTCAGCTTGCCCACCATGTTTCCTGACTCAAGGGCTCAATCAACCCAAAGAAGGGACATATTTTAGGATTTATAACACATACAAAGATTCTGTGTGTGTTAGTTGACACCTCACGTGGGGTTGTATTAAGAAAAAAAAAAAGCTGCTCAGCTAACTTTGAAGCACAACGTGGTTTGAGCACCTTTTGGTCTATAAGGCAGTGTTCAAATTCATTGGATTAGTTAGAAAAATCCTTTTGGGGGACATTCTTGAGAGGTTTAAAATATATCTCCCCGCATTGTTGAATGATGTATTTAATGAGATATTTTCTATTTTACTTTTCCTAGAGGGTTTCCTTTTAAATTTACTGAACAACCATGAAAAACCCTAAATAGTAAGAACAGTAGTTATTTAGTGATCATTCTGTACTTCAGTTAACAAAATTGTAACATCCTACTAATTCGCTTGAATTTTCAGCAATTTCACCAACACTTCAGACAGAAGTAAGCAAATCAAAGAAGACAGCCATAATTCTGTCTATTTGTAGCACTGTCCATGGTATGTGACCTCAGAGGGGATGGTGGCGCTGTTTTAGCTGCATCCCTTGGGGTCAGAGACAATGGCCCAGTGTAGGTTGCGTGGTTGGCTCGAGGGCGCACAGAGAACTGGTCTTGACCTGGAGCCACGTGTCCACCTGTCTTCAACAGAGATGAGCATCTTCTGATTTGGATGTTATGTCAAGTGCCAAGAACACAGAGACATCTAAGGCAGAGTTTGTGTCTTCAAGGAGCTCCAAGCGGAGGACGCCACTCTGCATAAGAACTGCAGCATAAACACCAAGCCTGATGTCATACACAGCACGTTCTATTTAAATCCCTAGATTTTGTCGTCACTCCCTCAGAAGTCCACATGGATGAGAAAACATAACTACTAGATGGATTAAGTGGCCAGTCTCCTCGTTACCTGGGAGAGGCTGTGAAATCCTGCAGCCCCTGAAAATGTCACGGCATTTTTTTTTTTTCTTTTTTGCGGTACCCGGGCCTCTCACTGTTGTGGCCTCTTCCGTTGCGGAGCACAGGCTCCGGATGCGCAGGCTCAGCGACCACGGCTCACGGGCCCAGCCGCTCCGCGGCACGTGGGATCTTCCCGGACCGGGGCACGAACCCGTGTCCCCTGCATCGGCAGGCGGACTCTGAACCACTGTGCCACCAGGGAAGCCCTGTCACGGCATTCTTTATTGCCATCCTCGTGAAATCACGTTGGGAATTTTCTTATTCATTTTGAATATATTTTCTACCTAATCATGACAATACAAAGGTAATTTTGGCATCTGGATCATCAAAAGGAATATTTCTTGGAATATTTCTCTACATTTCCACTGAAAGGAAGGAAGGAAAGAAGGAAAGAGTGAAGGAAGGGAGGGAGGGAGGAAAGGAGGGAGGGAGGAAAGGAGGGAGGGAGGAAGGAAGGAAAGAAGGAAGGGATGAAGGGAGGGACAAGGGAATAAGAGGAGAGGAAAGACTGATGGAAGGAGAGAGGGAGGAAAGAAGGGAGGAAAGACTTGCCTTGGTGAAGTTTGGTGTTCTAGAACAAGGGACTCAAAGGGTGAGCCCGCAGGCCAGCACAGATCAGACAAATCACTCCATCAAATCACTCTGTGTGCGAAGAGACCTGGGATGCAAAGAAGAATAAGATTCCTCCCCTTATCTCAAGGACTTCAGTCTGGTTGACCCATCTGGTGGGCGAGACAGGCACGTAAACCAAATTGAGTCGCTGTGTGATAAATGTCTCAACAGAAGGGATCGTGTAGGGCAAGTTGGCAGATGGAGTGATGGCAACAGGGGAGATGTCTGGGAAGTTTCTCATAAGAAGAATGCCTGAGCAGGGGGTTCAAAGATAAAGACACGTTTTCCAGGTGGGCAAGGAAGCCTCAGTTCTAATTGACTTTTATTGCCAACCTAAGCTGTCTTTTAAAACACTTCTTCTCATCGTTAAAATGCACATTCTGAGCAGTCGGTCTGGGGTGGGGTCCCAGGTCGTGTACCACACTTGGAGCAACGAGCCTTTATTGAAGTAGCTTCTGTGGGTGAAGCCTGAGCCAAGATGCCAAGGGCAAGCGCTCTTGGGAATTCAGGGCACAGCAGTGAAAAAGACCAAGATGTTCTCTGCCCTCACAGGACTTAGAGTCTGATGACAAAGAGAGAGAACAAAGCCCCGCGTCATTTCTGTTTGATCTAGATTTCTCCTTCGAAGCCTGCGCTCATGAGAATTTTCTTTTCTCCTGTGTGCATCCTTTGCCCGTAAATGCTCTTGGCCTTAGGTGTCTCCTGCCATTCTGCTCTCCTAGCATCTCAGGGGGCCTTGGAAACTGCCATCGCTGGGATTAATGTTTCCCTGCTTGTCATGTAAAAATAGCTTTGCTTTGATATGGTTCTAATTTAGTGGGTGCCTGAAAGTTGCTCTGGGAAAGAGCAAGCACAATTAAAGTGTCATCCACTCCGCAAATGTTTTCTACACTTCTGCTATTAACCCCAGATACGTGGGATTAGTTAATGGTCTTTGACCTGAAGTCACTTACAGGAAAATTGGTAAAGATAGCAAATGAAGTAATAAGTTTAAAAATGTCATGAAATGTCTATGTGCTGTGTGTGATGCACATGATCTGTGGGCCTCAGAGGAGAAGAGAAGGGTTATTTCTGTGAGTTAGACGTGGCAGATGAGGGCAGAAGGGTTATTCCAGAAAGGCTTGGCCCGCCCTAGCCAGACCGGGCTTTCTTCTGCTCCTTGGACATGTCCTGTTCAGGCCACCCTTCCCCTTTCATCTGGGCAGTTCCAGCTGCCTGGAGACCTCTCCCCACCCTCCTGCCTTCTATTCTACTTAACACTGGCTTTTCTTCCGGGTCCTCCTTCTTGACCCTCACAAGGTTTAAGGTGACCAACCATTTCCTGGGACATCAGACTTTTGCTCCTGAAGTGAGGACAGCCCTTGCCAACTGGAATCATTGGTCATCCTGGGTGTCATCCCAGGTGTGGTTCACCTGATCTTTCCCCTTAGCAGCACTCAGTGAATTACCTGTCCTCTGTCTCTGTCCTCCTTACACAGAAGCAGCAGCTCTGGAAGGCCAGTCCTGGCCTAGGCATCTGCCGTGCCCCACACCCTCAGCACACGGCAAACGCTCGTGAATGCTTGGCATGGAAACCTGGTCCTTGAATGCCCTTGGAAAAGGAGTAGGTGTTTATCAAGTAGACAGGGAAGGGATGAAGCTCTGGATTTGGAGAGCAGCATGTGCAAAGGCCCAGGGGCATCAAGCTGGATGAGTCTCAGAAGGCCAAGCTGTCCTCCGCTGTTCCTAGGGTGTGAGGGGGCTGAGGCAATACTTCCCCAGAGGAATCCCAGGGAAGGAAAAGGGGACAAAATAAGGAGGGCCGTGAAGACACCAACCAGGCAGCTTGTACTTGTTTTTATAGAACAGTATGGAAATATCGCATCATTTCCAGCAGGGGTTAAATTTGGGCTTTTAAGATATTGAGCAGGAAAGCTATGAGAGGCCCTTTGGCAGAAGGGGATGGAGTGGGTAGGGGAATGTTCCAGAAATACTCAGGAGCCTAGTTAATCTATGCTCATGACTTTCGTGGGGGAGGATGGCAAAGGACGGGGACAAGACGAGGGTTGCACCCAGATTTCTCACTGGGGAGTTGAGGAAATCAGATGAGGAACTGGTTTGGGGAAGAGTGAAGACGTGTGGTTTGGAGAAGCTGCCTTGGGTACCAGCCAGGTCACCTGATACATGGTTAGCTCTGTGGGTTTGGAGCTTAGGTTAGAGTTCTGGGCCAGAATGAGGTTTAATTGTCGTCAGCTCTAGATGTTAATTAAAGGCGAGGCGTAGAAGAAATTGCCCAGGGAGACTGTGCAGGGGAAAAAGCGGAGCAGGCTCATGCAGGGCTCTGGGGAGAGCAGACTGGTCAGGACATGGAGGAAGTGAGGGAGGGAAGGAGGCCCAGAGAGAGTGCTGTTCAGAATCGCAGCCTTTTAAGAAAGCAGTGCTTTTGGTCTGGGTTCTGTGTTCGTCCAGCGTGAAATGCCGGGCACGATATTGGAGGGCTGGAGGGGATCTGGGGGGTGCTCCAGGGTCGGCACATTGGAGGCAAAGGTGCTTTGATTACCCTTCTTCCCTAGATCTTCTCCCACAGTGACTGTGAACAGAGAGGCACAGGGAACTGAGGTCCACTCCTGGCAAGACCACTCATGGGGAGCTCTTGTTCTGTCCCAAATGGTTTCACCAGAAGAGGACATCACTTCTAAGCTAGAGTGATGGGAGACGCTCCCAGGCCGGTCAGCCAACTTTTCTTCCGGATCTGATTCCGCACAAGCAGACACATAACTGGGGCGGGTCCCGGAGCCCTTCTGGGCATGGCTGCCTTGGCTGGACTTGACGGATCTGAGGCTGCTTCCAGCTCTGTCATCTCTGGGTCTCTGACCTTAGATTCTGGCCACGGGCCGCCCCTTGGGGGATCTTCTGTAAAGCTCCTAATCATCATTATTTCGGTGCCCAGCTCAGCGCATTCATTTAGTGAACGTTGCTGAGCGCCTGCTTTGTTAGACTCTGGGTGCAGAGGGAAGACAAAACAGATGTGACCCCTGACCTGCAGGCCCGCGGGGGATACACAGTATGTAAATGAGCGCATATAAATATCACCTGTTGTGATGTGCGTTCAGAGGATGAGAACTGGGTTCCCAGGGATGGCGTGTCAGGAGCCGGTGAATACAATGTGGTGTTCTGGCTGCGCTGATCTAGCAGGGGTGGGTGGGGAAGCTCATCAGGGCACAGCCAGCGAGTGCTCAAAGGAGAGAGCCAGGGAAGGGGCCCAGAACAGGTACGACATCAGATGCTGGACAGACTGGGCCACCCAGGGCCCCATGGAAGTGGTGGATTGATTCTGAGTAGAAGGTGTCTTGATCAGGCTGTTATAATATCATAGGCTGGGGGGCTCAAACAATAGAAATTTCTTTCTCACAGTTCTGGAGGCTTAAAGTCCCAGATGAGGGTGCCGGCAGGGTCAGGGTCTTGGTGGAGGCCCTCTTCCTGGTTTGCGGATGACCATCTCCTTGTTGCATCTTCACAGGGCAGAGAGCAGACAGACAGGGCTAGTGTTCTGATGACCCTTCTTATAAGGGCACTAATCTATCACAAGGGCCCCACCCTCAGGACCTCACCTCAACCTAATCATCTCCCAGTGGCCCCACCTCCCAATGCTATCACCTTGGGGATTAGGTGTCAATATAGGAATTATGAAAGCATAAACATTCAGTCCATATGAAGGGGAAGCCATCACAGAGGGCATATAAGGTGAGTGGCGTGGTCCAATTTACACTTAAAAAAATATGTCAAGGTCACTCTTAAACAGGACTCATTTTCTACATTTCATGGTGCCCTATACAATTTGGGGGAATTTTGCTATAGGCTTTGCAATATTGCTTTGACAAATGGGTAGGAACCATGCAAGGATGTAACAGATCATTTGAAATATCAGCCCAAGCTACCACCACCACTAGTTAAACTACCGGTATTTTTTTTAAAAAATCATCATCTCAAAAAAAAGAAGCTAGCAAATGTCCCTGCTGGGTGAATTTATCTGATGGTGAAGAGGGTGGTTTAGACAATAATCCCAGGATAAAATGATAGCCAACGAGGACCTACTATATAACGCAGGGAACTCTGCTCAATATTGTGTAACAACCTAATTGGGAAAAGAATTTGAAAAAGAATAGATATATGTATATGTATAACTGAATCACTTTGTTGTATACCTGAAACTATGTTGATTAACAACCTACAATGTTGATTAATAACACTGTTAATCAACTATAATCCAATATAAAATAAAAAGTTCTTTAAAAAAGGTCATTTTCCTTTCGATCTTCAGAGAATAGGAGGTCTCTGGTGAGGCCCCGCCAAGCTCCTCTCTATGAGACCCTCCTGGTCCTTCTCAAGGAGACCTTTGGTGCTGACCCAACGGTCTCCCAGTCGTTTTCAACAGCACAGTGCCGTCCACATCCCTCCTGATGGAAGCAGCTAGTCCGTCCCCGAACTCGGCAAGGTGAGCTGATGATGGTCAAACTTCTGATGCCCATGTTTAATCCTGGCCTGGTCTATTGACCAAGACACAGCTACCTGTGATTTTGCTGGAAAGAGGCTGCCTTAGACTGAAACTGTTGGGTTGTGAGCGGCAGAGATCCATTCCAGTTGAGAGGCAAGGGCATTCATGGGGATGCAGGGGACCCTTGGAGAACCTGACTGCAGGGATGGCACGCCACCAAGCGTGCATGCATGGCTCTGGCCTGCCCGCCGGCCTCTGCCCTCTCTGCGTGCCTGTTCTCTCTCTCCCCTCTCAAGCCAACCTCCTCTGCTTCCCAGTCTACGCGCCCACACAGCTTTGTTCAGCATCTCTCTAACTAGGCCACGGGCCAGCTCCTGACCCCAACTCTATACGGATTGCTTGTTATTGAAGGGAAATGTACATAACATAAAATTAACTTCTCTAATGTACAATCCAGCGGCATTTGTTATATTCACAATGTTGTGCAACTACCACCTCTTTTTTTTTTTTTTTTTTTTTTTTGCGGTACACGGGCCTCTCACTGTTGTGGCCTCTCCTGTTGTGGAGCACAGGCTCAGGGACCATGGCTCACGGGCCCGGCCGCTCCACGGCATGTGGGATCTTCCCGGACCGGGGCACGAACCCACGTCCCCTGCATCGGCAGGCGGACTCTCAACCACTGCGCCACCAGGGAAGCCCCCACCTCTTTTTAATTCCAAAACATTTTCATCACCTCAAAAGAAAACCCCAGGAATCCCCTGGCGGTCCAGTCGTTAGGACCCTGCGCTTTCACTGCTGAGGGCCTGGGTTCGATCCCTGGTCAGGGGAATAGGATCCCACAAGCTGGGCAGTGTGGCCAACACCCCCCATCAAAAAAAAAGAGAAAAGGAAAAGAAAGAAAACCCCATACTCATTACTATAGACTAAGTATAAGTACCCCTCCCCAAATTCATATGTTGACACCTGACACCCAAGGTGATGGTATTAGGACACAGGGCCTTTGAGAGGGGATCAGTCATGAGCATGGAGCTTTGTGGATGGGATTAGTGTCCTTATAAAGGAGGCCCCACAGAGCTCCCTGCCCTTTCCACCCTGTGAGGACACAGCAAAAAGTCAGCCTTCTCTGAGGAAGCGGGCTTTCAGCAGACACCAAATCTGCCAGCATCTTGATCCTGGACGTCCAGTCTCCAGAACTATGAGAAATAAATTTCTGTTGTCTCTAGGCCACTATTTGATGGTTGTTTTTTGTTGTTGTTGTTGTTATAGCAGCCCCCAAAGACTAAGATACCCATTAAGCAGTCATTCTCCCTATACTCCCTCCTCCAGCCCCTGGAAATCACCCATCGGTTTTCTGCCTCTGTGCGTTCACTTCTTCTGGAAATTTCATATAAGTGGAACCATGTCATACGTGCTCTTTGTGATTGATTCCTTTCATTAGCGTAATACTCTGAAGTTCGTCCACACTATAATCTGTATCAGTACATCATTCCTTTTTATGGCTGAATCATATTTCATTGTATGGATAGACCACATTTTGTTTATTTACTCATCTGTTGACGGACACTTGGGTTGTTTCCACTTTTTGGCTATTGTGAATAATACTGCTACAAACATGTACTGGTTTAAGTATGTATTTCAGTTTTTTTGAGCATATACCTAAGAACAGAATTGCTGGGCCTTTTGGTCATCTTATGTGTACCTTATTGAGGATCAAAATGAGTTTACATGTCCAGTGGTCCACACCGCATGCCGACTTGTCTCCAAGTCTCAAGTTCCAAATTCCTTGGACAGAGAATCTAATTGGCCCAGCGGGGTTGAGCATCTCTCCTGGTGCAATCAGCTGGCATGTGAGGTGGGTGGAGACAGGTGAGGGAAGATGGAGACACAGGTACATGGAGCTGCAGCATCACAGCAGAGAGGTTCTGGAGGAAGTAAAATAAGAAAGCAGCAGGCGGACTGCCCTGGTGGCGCAGTGGTTAAGAATCCGCCTGCCAATTCAGGGGACACGGGTTCGAGCTCTGGTCTGGGAAGATCCCACATGCTGTGGAGCAACTAAGCGTGTGCACCGCAACTACTGAGCCTGCGCTCTAGAGCCTGAGAGCCACAACTACGGAGCCCGTGTGCCACAGCTACTGAAGTCCCCACGCCTAGAGCCCGTGTTCCACAAGAGAAGCCACTGCAATGAGAAACCCGCGCACGGCAACCAAGAGTAAGCCCCGCTCGCGCAGCTAAAGGAAGTCTGCGCACAGCAACAAAGACCCAATGCAGCCAAAAATAAAATAAATAAATTTATTTTTAAAAAAAGAAAGAAAGAAAGAAAGCAGCATCTTCAGCCCTTCAAGGAACTCCCAGGAGCCACCCGTGGGCTTGGGAATACAGGGCTCTCGCTGAGGCTCACAGGAGTTGGTGGTAATTTCCAAACACTTGTTTTCATGATTCACTCTTCCACCAAATTTTACATGATTGTTTCTAAAATACCACATATAACATCATCATAATAATTCGGTTGAATGGCCATTATCCAAGTCATTCCAAATGAACAGGATGAAACACTCAACATTTTTATGGGAAATTGCTTTCTGCACTGTACGTCTGTAAATAGGGAACATTAATAATGCAACGCTGAGGCCCGCACATTGAACAGGATGAGAACGGCATCTTATTGCAGTGGGTGTAATGAATAATTAATGCCTTGGCCATACTAAAAGGTAGATTCTGTTATTAAAATACATTGACATTTTCATTCATGACAGACACCCACTCTATGCTGGAATAATAATGACCAAATTATTTTTCCTCAAAAAAGAAGGATTTCCACATATGTCAGAGCAAAAAAAAAAATAAAAGGAAAAAAATACAAGCTGCTTTACACAGTGAATCATTTGTAATTATTTTTCAACTGTTTTGAATATGTGTTTCAATCTGGAGAGAGAGTCTAGTTACTTAAGGTGGGAAGGGCTCAGTCATTTAACTCAATGCTGAGGAAAAAATTCCTCAAAACCAGAACCTCAGTGTTCTTTAAATAAGCAGTTTGTCACTCTACTAGATAAGAAATGAAAAATTACTCATTACTCTCATGATAAAATGTAATAACTATCCTCTAAAAACCCTTCATAACTTAAAGGTCAACCACTACCATGCAATGGTATATCTTTTTTGCCGATAAATATTAAAGAGAAGTATTTCCCCAAGGCATTGTGAAATCTCTGTAACGTATGATCTATGACATTATATTTCATAGAAAGCCATAATCTGTTTCACCCTAACTCTTTGAGTTATTTCCAATTTGTCTTCCATTTCAAATATTTTGGCCATGACCATGTTGTGTAGGAATCTTTGTGCTTTGAAATAATTTCTCAGGTTAGATCTCTAGAAATCTAATTAGTTTCGAGGAATGTTGGAAAAATTTATAACCTGACCAACAGTATAAGAGGGTGTTCATTTTGACAAATTCTCATGATTGTTTGGCATTTTCCATTTTTTAAAATCACTCATGGTTTGGTACATAGAATTGCACTTTAATATTGTTGTATGATTGTTTATAATTGTATATTTTCATTGTTTAAATTACTTTTCTTTGGTCACTAGCAAAGCTAGGCATTTATCCAATTCTTTATTAATCATTTGTTTGTCATAATTTGTATATATTTCATCATGCATTTGTCCATTTTATTGACGTTTTAGTGTCTTTCTAGTCATGTGTGTGAGATATTTAAATATTAATGAGGTTTCCATTTTTTCATATTTGCTTGAAACACGTTAAAATTAGATGTCTAACTTTTCAGTTCTATTTATGGTGTGTTTTGACACATACGATTTGAATTTTGATGGATTCAACTATATTGATCACTGTCTTTGAGATAAACTCTATTGTTTAAATTTGGGAAATCCTGTGACAATCATGGGTTGGAGAAATATTTTTACTATGTAATTCTAAATTGTTAACTTTGACCTTTTGAACATAAACTTCACTAACCTAATTGAAATTTATTGTGCGGGATTTGTTAAGTCTGGATCTAAGTTGCTGTTTTATTTTGGTTTTTTTTTTTTTACAAATCACGACAAGCCATTTGACAAAAGAAGGATTCCATTTCTACCTGATTCATAGTTCCTTCTTCCTAAGAGATTACATTTCCTTACGAAGTAAAGTTGGCTTGTGGGCGCCCTAATGTACTACGTTCATAGGCTTGTCCGTACCCAGCTAATGTTATTACTCTACCTTTATTACAGGATCTCATTGGAAAGTAGCCCCTGACATCAGGAGCTGGCCAGGCACACACAGCTGTCCGTGGGCTTCTCCACAGGAGAACATCACCATCAGACAAAGCCCGTCTGCGACCCCAATGCAGCAAGACCAAGACCGCCGCACGGTCCTCTCTGGATGCAGGTAAGAAGGTGCACATTGTCCAGACCACAAGAACGACACCCTCCTGCTGCACCCGCATCCCGGCTCGTGGGGGAGACCGCCTTCTCTTTGCCAGTTTCTGCTTCAGCCTTGCTCAGTCCAGATACAATTTCTTGTAATATCCAACCACTTTCTGACAGCACTCAGTTCAAAGCATTCAGCTGGGAAAAAATTAGACTCACCTGAACTAAATGTCTCATCTAGCTTTAAACTTAGTTTGATTCACGATCTTAAAGGATCACTGGAGGAGGCGCTCGGTCTTTGGAGGTAACGTCTCCCTTTTTATTTCTGTAGCCTCGCCTCCGCTGGCTCCTCTCTCAGACCCCAGGCGCCCCCTGGTGGTGGAGAGAAGGTTCTCAGCTCCCACCTGAGGTCTGGGGGCCCGCGTCCCCTAGGATATGGCTGTCTTCGTCCCCTCTCTGTGTGTTCTGCTGACCTCTGGAGACCAAGGGCTCGTGTTCTGTTCTCTGACAGCTTCTCGGGGCCCTGCTTTGTCCATGTGGCTTCCCCTTGTCTCTTGAAGAGCTGTTGGCCTCCCTGAGTCTCTGCCTTGTCCGTCTCCAAATGATGCCAGGAGTCTCGTTCGGCCGCTGTGGTGGGCCCTTCCGCAGACCTGCTGGCCTCGGCCCCATGTCCCTGGTAACAGAGAGGCTCAAATGTTCAAACCTAGCTCGCTCTCTCTGATCACGCTTCCCGGCCTCCTGATGTATGTTGAGACACATCTGTTGTCACGAGTCCCCCGAAGGGATCAGAGCCAGGACCCCTCCGCCCTGGATGCCTCTCTAAGCTTATCTAGCGCACCTTCCCCTGGCAGGCAGTTCTGGGAAAGGGAAATCAAAACCGCTCCCACCTGTGCCCTCCCAGGTCTCACAGGCAGCAAGGGGAGGGCTCCCCTTCCATGCCAGCCCAGGACCTGAGGCACCCAGCCTGTCTCCATCCTTTCTCACAGTCATGCAAGGCTGTGGAATGCCCTAGTCCTGTGAAAGCCTATTTTGAGTTTCATAAGCTGAAATTACCTTTTTCTCTTTGGATTCTCTCTATTTTCATGTTAATTCCCACCCTACCTGCCTCTCTCTCTGGGCACCAGATAGAAGGATATCATGCTCAGAGAAAGACAAAAGAAAAAGAAACATTTTCATGGTGTTCAGACTCTCTCTCCTGATCTGCTCACTCTTCTGATCCCCGTGGTGGGAGGGTCTGCTAGGGCAGGGGACCAGAGCAGGGATGGAAGTCTACACCCCAAACATCTCACATGGCAGCAAGTCACTAAGTTAAAGTTAGAAGGAAGGGGGCACGTGAAAGCAGCCCTGCTTTCCTTCCTTTTCAATTTGGAAAGTTCTGTCTTCCTGATCCACCCAAGAGACATTTTCTCTATGACTCTTAATATGATTGACATACAAGCTCTGCGTAAACATGGTAAACAAGGCCCTATGTGAACTGACGCCAAAGAGCCGGGGTAGCTGCTGGCGGTGGCCCACCAGCCCCCACCCCGCCACACATGCACGCACACGCACACGCGCCCCTGAGTGTCCCTGAGCTGCAGTGGCCAGATATCTGCCGGCTGACAGTTTCCTGCCTGCGGCCGGCTGCTCCTCTATCCACAAGGTGGCTTGGCACTGTGGGCCTTGCTGAGTCCAAGCCCAGGGACCCCAGAAATTCTGGAGGTCTAAAGCCTCTGGGGTAAAGCCCCATTGGATGGGGTGGAGGAACTTCCCGGAAGGATGGTTCACACAGCGACGCAGGGTTCGTCCCACCTGCCCAGGGAGATAACACTGCATCGATGCGCCTTTTATCGGCTTCCTCATGTCTCTGTCACCTTCCCCACTGCCTCCGTCACACTGCTCAGGATGAGCCCACCCCACCCCCTGAGTCACATCCCTGTACTCAAGTCTTTGTGACCGGGTCTGCCCTCAGGGGACCCCAAACTAAGACATGGGCTGACAGCTAGCATCTGTCCACACAGTGAGTAAAGCACGGCCAAGAATCCTCAGGGATACAGAGCAGGGAGGCTGACCCAGAACGCTGTCTGCAGGAACAAGTCTACATACAGGTCAAATACGTAAAGTAGAAAAACGCAGAACTGCTGAGCTTGAAGGGGAGGGGTGCGGTCCACCGCGCCCACGCGTGTGGCGTCTGGTCACTTCTCGGACATGTGCAGTTGCTCTTATTTGACCCACTGATTTCTATGTCATGCCACCGAGTCCCCGAGGGAGGAGACGAGATTTCTACCTCAGGCAGAAGCTGGCTCCGTGCAAAAGTGCACGCTCAGCTGGTTTGCCTTTCGGGCTGTGATTCTCAGAACACAAGTGAGACTTCAGGTGGCTGAATGGAGTGTAGAGAATTACAAGTCTTGGGTCTTATGTGGAAGTACGTACAACATAAGACGCTCCTAAGAAAATAAAAGAGTTTAGGCGTATGTAAAATATCCTTCATCGAAATTCTGGGACTTCACCTCTTTAGAAATAGCCATTTCCCCGTTACTTTATCACGAAATGAAAGATCCCACTAGGAGATCTTCTTCGGATGAAATTCACTGATCCGATTTCTTTTGCTTGTTTCTCTCCTGCTCCTTCATTTAACTTTGAATGAGGTCTGCTCTGACCATCAGAACCTCCTCAGTTCATGCATATTCTAATAGGTGATCCATTATCACTCACGTGGCATTGCACGCTGCCTGGATGAGCTCTGGAAGGCCCATGAAGTGAAGTCTGCTCTCGGGACTGTCCCTAAGGGAAGGATTTGGGGGAACTTAAAAGAAGGTCTCTCCAAATATTCGGGTTCCCTGAGCTCCAGGCTCTTCTCCTATAATGCAACTCTTTGCACGTGCAGGTGTCATTTGGCCCTTTTCATGTCACCCTGTCTAACTGGGGCTTAGGTAACCAGCATAACAATGCTAATACACTGGCTACTGTCATCACTATGAGTAATAAACTGTCCTTCACCTCAAAAACAAAAGTTCTCTCCAGCTCCATGGAGAGGAGGAGTCTGTGAATATTTGGAAAAGCGTGAACACTGCAGACCCAGGAAAAGGCTTCCTTGCCATAAACCCAGCTTTTAGAGGAGGCATTCCATTCTCACATCTGATGAAATGGGGCGCCCGACTCAGAAAGCAGACAGAGCCTCAGGATCCGCTAGGAGGTAAGATCCTAGGCGCACATCCACGAGCTGCCCCATTTCTCGATTCTTCATTAGCTGCTTGTGCAGAGGAAGGAGTTGCTGTTCATGTCGCCACTGTTTCAAATGTAGGGGAAAATGAGGGATGTTCATCCAGCTGGTGGGAGAGGGGTCCTGTCTATGAGCAAAGCGCAAGGGTCTGGCCAGGTTTTATGGTGCAGGGTCAAGGAGGCGGAAAAATGTTCTCTGCAGGTGCAATCGGGAACCAGGCTTGACCTACGTCAGAAGAACCCCAGCTCTTGAGCTACGGGTGACGAGCACACGACCTCAGAGATGAAGAAGACTGCAAAGGTGCTTAGAGAGTTGCCTGGTCCAAACTCTCAAGTACAAATTATTCCCCAGAGGCAAACAGGGCTGGTAACATTCCTCTGTGCTTCCCACACCGAGCCCCAATTATTTTGTTTTCTTTTCAACATTTTTTAATAAAATTGATTGAGGTTTAATATATGAACAGTACAATTGCATCATTTGAAATACACACTTCAGGGACTTCCCTGGTGGTCCAGTGGCTAAAACTCCACGCTCCCAATGCAGGGGGCCCGGGTTCAGTCCCTGGTCAGGGAACTAGATCCCACATGCCACAACTAAAGATCCTGCATGCCGCAACTAAGACCCGGCACAGCCAAATAAATAAATACTAAAAAAAACAAAAATAAAATACACACTTCTTTGAATTTAGCAGCTATGTTGAAACTATTTTGAAACCACCACAACAATCAACATAAAGAACATGTCCATCACCACCAATTGTTTCCCTGACTCCTTTATGGTCCCTTCTTCCTCCCACCCAGGCAGATGCTCCACTGCTTTCTGTTACTGTGGGTTAGTTTGCATTAAATTTGGATTGATATCAGGGGCAGGTCCTCTGACTTCGTCTTTTTAAAAAATTGTTTTGGCTAGGTCATTTGCATTCCAAAATACATTTTTGAATTAGCCTGTCAATTTTCACACACACAAAATAAACCTGCTGGAATTTCGTGGAGATGAAGTTGAATGTATAGAATAATCTGGAAAAAAATGGTGAAAAAAATGGTGAAAAAAATTTCACCATTCTGTGAAATTTTATAATAAAAGACAAATGAAACAGTTTATAGAACATGAAATGGAAGCCTGTTTTTCTCTCTGACTTCCTAGCACTAAGGGCTCCTGAAGAAACAGAGGTTGGGTTAGGTCTAGAAAATTCAGAGAGACCCAGAGGAAAACTGAGGAGCCAATGTACG
Organism: Lagenorhynchus albirostris; assembly: GCF_949774975.1. Taxonomy (NCBI): domain Eukaryota; kingdom Metazoa; phylum Chordata; class Mammalia; order Artiodactyla; family Delphinidae; genus Lagenorhynchus; species Lagenorhynchus albirostris. The sequence goes on from NC_083100.1 coordinate 5,893,049, forward strand.
TGTGTGTTGCATATGTGTATGAGTGTGTGGTGTTTGCAGCGTGTGGGTATATTTTGTGTATGTGGGGGGTGTGTTTTTGAGTTGGGTGTGTGTAGTGTGGTGTGTCTGCATGTTGCGTGGGGGGCGTGTGTGTGTGTATGTGTAGCAAGCTTAAGTAAGCCCAGAAGCTTTGCTGGCCAAGTTAATTCTCAGCAGGAACTCTGCCTACCTGAAGTCAACTTGAACACACTTGGAGACCAAGGACGGGATGGGTGGGAAAGTTTCCTTTATTGTTCCCGTCTCCTTCCTCGTAGCCCACCCGGTGTCCATCTTTTACAAGAGCCCAGGAGCCCTCTGCAGCTGGTCTCCCATCGTCGTCTTTCTTTTTCCTTCACTCTCTCACCTGAGTCCTGGTTTCTGCCACCCTGACTCCGTGTGGACCAGTACTATATTCTGAGGCCAAGCTGGCAAGTCCACCTGGTCCTGGATCTCCATCATTTCCAGAGTCAAGCATACAGGACAGCCAATCATCTCTCTCACTGGTACTGACCACCTCCTGAGCACTTACCCCTTCCGTCTTATGCTAAAGTGGGCTGCGCTCCATCGGTCTGTCTCTGTCCCCTTGTGCATATGCTTATATGCACAAATACACCAGCAAACACAGACTTCCCAGCCACATAGACTTGAACACGGTCTCTGTCCCAATTGCTCTCCCAGAAGGGTACCCTGTCCTGGGAAGGGGGCTTGCTGTGTTGTCGTGGCCCTTGGCTCTCCGGGGTCAGGTAAGTCACCTGGATCCTGGTAGTCTCAGCAAAGCCTCAGCTCCCATCCTGCAAATGGTGTCATCTGCCCACTTCTGAGAGGACTGTCCGTCCCTCCAGCGTGACTCTATGTCCCCCAAGAAGCTCAGGCACAACCTCCCTGGCCCCAGGTGTGCCCTGAGCCTCATACGGGAGCAAGGCTGTGGGAAGGGGATGCCTTCAGTCTAAAGGCAAAGCCAGGGATTGGTTTCCCAGCCTGAGTGTCCAGCGACATCCTCTTTCTTTGTCATTGTTGGGTCTCTAAACCCCAAATTACTCTTGGAGACTAAGGTCCAGAGCAGCTGCCTTCTCTAGAACACTAGACGTCTGGAGCCCTCCTTAGCTGCTGCATTGCCCACCATTGGTTCTCTTTCTGGGTGCAGTTTGCAGGAGACGGTGAGTTTTGCTACAAGTAAGGTAAACAGGTGAAAAGTCCTCTTCTGTAAATGCACAGCAGTGGCCGCAGAAAGCTTCCTGCTCAGATTTTCTTGCGATTTGCGCTGTGCCCCATTCCCCCGATGACTTAGGTCTTGAGCAGCTGGGTTTATGGACGCTCAAAGGGACTGTCAATTTGATGGGGTTGCCACACGCCCTAGAGCTGGTGTCACAGGAATTGCTCTTCCTTCTCTGAGAATAAATGTTCCACCTTTTTGTAAAAAAGAATTTCCAACTTTGTATTAAGGACCTTAGAGATAGCTCTCTATGTTCCTCATCCTTTCTAGAAATTTTCCTGGAAATTAAAAAATTAAAGTCAGGGCTTCCCTGGTGGCGCAGTGGTTGAGAGTCCGCCTGCCGATGCAGGGGACGCGAGATCGTGCCCCGGGCCGGGAGGATCTCATGTGCCGCGGAGCGGCTGGGCCCGTGAGCCATGGCCGCTGAGCCTGCACGTCCGGAGCCTGTGCTCCGCAACGGGAGAGGCCGCAACAGTGAGAGGCCCACGTACCACAAAAAAAAAAAAAAAAAAAAAAAAAAAAATTAAAGTCATCGGTAAGTGCTAAATAAAATCTCCAAATCGCTGTTGGCGCTCTCTTCATTTCTTCTGTCCACCCTCCTTGATACATCTGGGGAATGTGGAATATTCCGCAGGAAATGTTGAAGCTAAATTTCATCTCAAGCCACTGGTGTTTCTGAAATCAGCAGTGACTTCTGAAGGTCCAGAGCCACTGCTTCAGAATGACATGACTCTGATTTTAGGGTTTGTAAGTAGCCCAGGGTGCAGACATGTCATGTGAGCAGTCCCTGGCCCCAATTCAAAAGTGCAGGAAATAGGATTTACTTTATTCTCTCACTTCATAGCAATTTCTGTTTTGACCCTCAGTTCCCCTGAAGTGAAGGAAATCTGTCCACCTGAGCCTCCCTCTTTTCTCCCAGAGAGAACGTAAGGCCTTTGGGAATTACGTGTTACTAAGTGTTCTGCTGAGGATGGGGGGCAGGGCTCTCCGGATTTGGGCCACCAGCTCGGGCAGGCGTGCCCTCATCTGCCCAGGGAGACTGATCTGCACAGGCCGCTGCTGGCGAAGGGGGCTGGGCTGGCGCCGGCGGTGACCTGGCACCCACGGCTGGACCCGAGTGTCTGCTGACCGTCAATTTACTGCATCACACGAAGGCCATTCTGTAAGCATCAGGCAAAGCTACTCCATAATCACGTCCAAACACAGACGAAACATGGCCATTGTCTAAGCCACAAAATGACCAAACACGCCCTCTGGTGGCTGCGTGCCTGACTGCTTCTTCTTGACCAGTTGTAGCTTGGGTCCCCCTTCATTCCCTCTTCCTTCCGCATAGAGACACCCACTCATAGAATTGCATGGTTCCTGAGAGAATCCTGTCCAGGTAGAGGTCCCGCTTTCTCGAACCCTCCTCCAAATCACCCAGCACGGGCCCAGATTCTAGAATAAATCCTTTCCAGCGCCTCTTCCTGAGGTGCCCCACGGTTTCTCCGTTTAGGGCGATGAATCAACAAAGCCAGCTGTGTTCAACTACAGGTGTGTTCCTGGTGGTCCAGCCAGAGGGCACTGACGTTGCTGCCAAGATCTACCTGTCTACCCAGCTGGCTCCTTCAGTGTAACTCTCGACATCGATACAGCGGGTCGACGTAGGCTTCTGTTTCAATGCCACCCTGGGGCACAGATACTTCCAAGGCTGGACTTCAGACAGCCCTTCCCGAGAGCCCCACGTTTGCACTCTCTTCATTTCTTTCCCATCTCCTTTGCCCCAGTCTGGAAGAATCTTTCCTGCCTCTGAGGAAACCTTACTCGTATTTCTCAAACATCTGGTCCACGCTCTGAACCCTTCCTAGTGTCCTAAGCACTTGGATCGTTAAAGAGAAGCTTGATTCATATTTGTTTTTTTAACTGATGATTTTTACCCTGTCGCATTCCTCTCCTTTAGCTCAAGGCTATATAGCTCTGCTTGACTAGGAGTTGGGATGGAGAGGGAGGTGGAAAATATGAAGATAAAAGAAAAAATGTGTATGTATAATTTTATTTCCATTAGAATTTTTTCATTGTTCATTTAGGCTCAAGGCTATATAGCTCTGCTTGACTAGGAGTTGGGATGGAGGGGGAGGTGGAAAATATGAAGATAAAAGAAAAAATGTGTATGTATAATTTTATTTCCATTAGAATTTTTTCATTGTTCATTTAGGGGATTTAAAGGTTAGAGACAACAGTAGCAAACACTGAGGATAAATGTAATTTTGAGAAAAAAGCCTGGCTTTTTTCTTCTTTAATCAGTCCCTTTTCTACTTGATTTATTTCTTTTTAATGGAAATGTAATTGACATATAACATTATGTAAGTTTCAGGTGTTCAACCTGTTGATTTGCTATATTTATACATTGCAATGTGATTGCCACCATAACACAGGTGCTAACAGTTCTGTCACATTACATAATTATCTTTTCCTATTTGTGGTGAAAACAATTAAGATCTAGTCTCTTAGCAATACTACAGTATTGTTCTTTTTTTTTTTTTTTTGGCGGTACGCAGGCCTCTCACTGCTGTGGCCTCTCCCGTTGCGGAGCACAGGCTCCGGACGCTCAGGTTCAGCGGCCATGGCTCACGGGCCCAGCCGTTCCGCGCCATGTGGGATCTTCCCGGAGCAGGGCGCGAACCCGTGTCCCCTGCATCGGCAGGCGGACTCTCAACCACTGCGCCACCAGGGAAGCCCAATACTACAGTATTGTTGACTAGAGCCACTATGCTGTGCCTTTGGTCTCCAGGACTTCTTCTCCCCAATTCTCCAAACCCCAGCCCTTGGTAACCACCATTTTACTCTGATTTTACGAGTCTAGGACTCTGTTTTATAGATTTGATAAGTAAGTGATACCATATAGTATTTGTCTTTCTCTGTCTGATGTATCCCAGCATAATGCCCTCAAGATTCATCCATGCTGCTGCAAATGAATGGCAGGATTTTCATGTTTCTCAAGGCTGAATCAATGTTCCATTGTGTGATAGAGACAGAGGCATTAGTCACATCTTCATGCATTCATCAGTTGACAGGCATTTAGGTTGTTTCCATGTCTTGGCTATTGTGAATAATGTTGCAATGAACATGGGAGAGCAGATGTCTCTTCCAAATCTTATAAGAAAGCCTGATTTTTGATTGGTCAAGAAACGTTGATATATCTCTGTTGATAGAAATGATATTCAATCATCACAGTCCGCGGGTCACGCAAATATTCTGGCCACGGCTTTTGAAAGAAAAGGGACTTTTTTTTTTTTTTTTGCAGTAACTTCTTCAATTTCTTTAAAAAATAGGAGACAGGGGCTTCCCTGGTGGCGCAGTGGTTGAGAGTCCGCCTGCCAATGCAGGGGACACGGGTTCGTGCCCCGGTCCGGGAAGATCCCACATGCCTGCACGTCTGGAGCCTGTGCTCCGCATACGGGAGAGGCCAAAACAGTGAGAGGCCCGCGTACCACAAAAAAAAAAAAATAGGAGACAGATAGATAGGAAAAAAAAAATAGGAGACAGAAGATGCAATGAGAGGAAATTGGCTCTGGGCATAGAAATATATGCGACTTAAATTTAGGCATGATGGGTCAGTTTGCTGGAATCACATGCTAGAAAAAATCAGGAGGTCACACGCCAGGAACTTCTGTGATGCGCAAGCGAAAGGACGCTTTGCTTGAGTTCTGTGGGTTGTAAGTGGCGTGTCGAGAGCATTCCCTGGCATTCTCGATGTTCAGCAGAAAAGAGGGCCCTGTGATTCTGTGCAGTCACGTAGAGCTTGGGGTTGGGGGAGGATGGGGAATGTGGTTATGTGGTTCTGGGAAGATAGCGTAGAAGTTGGCTGGAAGCAGTTTTAAATAGACATTTTATGAGAAGGGAGAGTGAAAAGTCTATTCATATATGTCTTTATATCAGCAATAAAAGAAATTAATCATTGTTCAAATTCTTCTTCCTTCACATCCAGTACTTGTGAAGGATCTCATTACGAAAGACCTATAGATATTTGAGAACTGGGTCTTCTAATGGCCCATCTTTAATCCCGGTTCTTTTCTGCACCTCCATACTCAAATCTAACAAAATGAGTGAAAGTGTGAATCCATCTTACTGAATCCCAATGACTCATTAAAGCTTGTGGTAGGTTCTAGAAAATTGCTCATTTTCCTCTCTGTTTGCCTGAAACACTGTTCATTCTTGCTGTCCTACTAAGAATTCTCAGTGTTTCAAAAGACTCAGTGAACATTTATCACATTTTTGTCAAACCCAACTATGTTTTTGCAAAATATTTTTAAATTAGTCATAATTCACTGGGTAGTCTTTGTAATTGACCCCTGGCCATGGAATCAATGTCTCCAGCTAGGAAAATAAACATTCCAGCTGCCTTCAGTATGGGGCAGGAAACCATTAGCCCGTCACAGTGTCCTATTTCATTGGCATCAACTTGAATTTAATGGTAAATTACAACGAAATACCAACAGGACGACTTCTGTCACATTCAGTAACTACCCCGCCACCCCGGAGCCTGCACAGCTGTATCCTGCTGACTTGACTTTGAATTTGACTCCCTGGCATGATGCAGTTTGAAAGGCAAGGCCCAGCTCCCCCAATTAACAGTATCAGAGAAAAGCCCAGTGGGACCATGCCAGGATCTCCTGAACACTTGATAGAAGACCTCCTTTAACTCAGTCCCCTTCAGTGATTGTCTGCACCATCCACGTCTGGGTTCTTAAACCTGAAATTATACCGGGACTCTAAACTCTCTTCAAAGCCCATTCTGTGGACTTACCTTGCAGAACGCTCATCTCCTATCTGGGCAGATAAAGGCATTTAGACACCTTGAGTACAGGAAGGTAAGTCCCTGCATGCCGGATGTCAGGACAGTACAGATAACACCAGACTATACAGCAAGACACACTTTCCAACATTTAAATAGCTTCTTTCTAGACTTTCTGACTTCTGTGTAAGTTACTCAAGCTAGAATCTTCTCTTGGTTCTGCTGGTGCCCCAAATACAGGGGGGTTCTACTTATTCTCACATAAGCGTTTTTTATTATATGACATACTTAAATATTATTTTAACAGTTGTAGGATAATCTATATGTATTTTGTTCTTATTCATTTAATAAATATTTATTGAGTATGTGGGTATCACTGAGCTGGTAGTGAGGACAAAAAGATAAACGGAAAGCATCCCTGTCATGAAGAATTCACAGACTCTGGGGGGGGAGACGGGTTATCACAGTGTCATGAGGTTGAGAATATTAGAGATTTGAACAAGAAACCCTCAGTGCTCCCAGGGGAGGTAGAAATACAGAGAGCTTTCTGCAGGAGATAAACCATCATTTATCTAGCCATATTTCTGAGTTTGGACATTTAGATTATTTCCATGATTAGAAAAGCTATGAAATTGTTGTTAAAATTAATATTTGGAGCATACATTTTTGGGAATGTTGATTTTCATTCTTTATGGTAGATTCGCCAGAGTAGACATGACCGCTGGTCCGCTTTTCAGAAGCAGCGTGTAATCACTGCCTTGTACTTTGGAGAGCATTGAACAAGACACAACTCTGAAAACCACCTCGACGTCGCTTAAACTTACATTTCTTTGATTACCAGGCACATTGTGACCTTGGTTCCATATGTTTCATCATTTTTATTTCCCTTTTCGTAAGTTATTTGTGAACATCATCAGCATGTTTACCTCTGGGGTTTCCACTGTTCATCTTGTTGACATTTATGAACGCAGAGTGTATTAAACTATTAACTTTGTCTCTTATAATTATTGCAAATGTCGTTCCCTAGTTTGTTGACTGCTTTTTAATTTTAATAGCCTATGCTTTTCGGGAATGCACCTGCTTGAGGATGACAATAAGATGAGAATAACAGTAATAAAACTATGTTTCTTGGACCCACCTGGCCCTCTAGTCCAGGACCTTCTGTATATCAGGAGTAGCCATCTATTCAGGCTGCTGTGTGTGTGTTCTGAGTTCCTGGGTCCTTCAAACGGAGAAGAATAATCCATCTTCCCTGTGGACCCTATATATCGTGTTACACAGCCTCTATAGTCTGAAGATAGGACTAGACATCTGTATTTTGAGAATGTTCTGACAGCCATTCTTAATTAAGAACTACTGGGCTAGAGCTTAAAACTAACAGAATATGAGAAAATTCAACACAGACAATGTCAGATCCTGCATTGAACAAGAACTCCAACAATACAGTAAAGATATGGTGTCCATGACTTAGCTACTGCTACATGTCAACAGCCTTGGCGTTTAGCTGAGAGGATGCTCCGCAGGGGTCCATGGAGAGAGGTGGCTGTCAGCCCTGCTGATTTGATGTCAGACTAAGTGGACAGAAGCACAGTGTTGGTATGCGGGTGCCGATGGCTTCGACATGATAAACTGATAAATAATTAATAGCAATAATTAGAAGCCTCAGGGTGCCTAATTTTGGCTCAATAGAAGGAAAAATAAATTTTCTTGCCATCTGAGCAGCTAAAAGATGGAATGAGCTACCTCGGGAGGTAATGAGTTCCCTGTCATGGAAGGTGCTGAATGGAGGCTGCAGGGCACTTGGAATGACATCACAGAACACACCGGAATGCACATCAGTGAGTCTAGGGCCACTTCACCTCCTTCTTTTAAGACCCTACCAACCCCATCACGGAAGGAAAGGACTATGGCTTAGCCAACATTTCCTTGTTTCCCTATTTGGGGTCATTAACTACTCCTTCCATAGTACATTACAGAGTTATTTCTGGGATCAATGTCAAGCTCATTGAGTTACAGTTTGCAAAAACTCATTTTATTTGCCTTTTGGGAGAAATAAAACTGGCAGTTGCTGGTACCCAGCCCCCTTTATCCCTGGTCTCTGCAATGCCTCAAAGATGCCCCATGTCCACAGTCCACCTAAAACCCTCCGCCGACCGTCTGTGCAAACCTAGTCCTTCCCATCTTCATGGGGTGCTTTCATGGCCTTTAGAACCCAAAGGAATCTGCTGGACAATTTTGTACAGATGGCCATTAACTGTGGCCTAAATGCTTGTATAATATGGCCTAGACCAGGAGCCTGAAAGGCCTGCCCAATGGACTTCCCTGGTGGGCCAGTGGTTAAGACTCTGTGCTCCCAAAGTAAGGGGCACAGGTTCGATCCCTGGTCGGGGAACTAAGATTCCGCATGTTGCACAGCACGGCCAAAAAAATTAGCTGAAAGGCCTGCCCCACTCCAAGATGTGCTGGTGAGTGGTTCCCAGAGAAATGGCCAAGGAATATAGCCTGCCAACGGTGACACCGAAAACTGACTAGAAGTAAAGTTTCCCCAAGAAGAAGCCATTCTTCCAGTACACTCGCCAGGTGCTGGGAAAATGGACCTTCGCAGCAATTTATTTGTAGAAGTGTCATAAGCAAGAGGTGCGGGGAGCCTCTGGGTGCTTTGGGAAAGCTGGTGAAGGTGGTCTCCACGTGGGGGCAGGAGGCTGACTGCCTGAGGACTCACCTGTTAGCAGTTCTTAAAGGAATGATGAGTCCTCGAGGCAAGGAGTACCTCAGGTGGATTACGGTACGCGGGCCTCTCACTGTTGTGGCCTCTCCCGTTGCGGAGCACAGGCTCCGAACGCGCAGGCTCAGCGGCCATGGCTCACGGGCCCAGCCGCTCCGCGGCATGTGGGATCTTCCCAGACCGGGGCATGAACCCGTGTCACCTGCATCGGCAGGCGGACTCTCAACCACTGCGCCACCAGGGAAGCCCTCAGGTGGATTTTTAATCAAGGAGACACCACGTCAGTTTTCAGGAGAGTCAGGAAATTAGGGGTAGAGGCAAAGGTGGACAGCTAGCTTTGGAAACACGGGCAGGGGTAGGGATGGGGGTGGGGATGGGTACCCAGTGACAGGAGTGGAGGGAGTGGTGATATAGATGAGGTGGAAGAGGTTGAGAATTACTTATTCAGTAGTCTTTCCTCTAGGGAAGAAAATGCAAATGACCTGATGAGAGTGTAGGGGTTAGATGATGCTTCCTTGGGCTTCCCTGGTGGCGCAGTGGTTGAGAGTCCGCCTGCTGATGCAGGGGACATGGGTTCGTGCCCAGGTCCGGGAAGATCCCACATGCCGCGGAGCGGCTGGGCCCGTCAGCCATGGCCGCTGAGCCTGCGCGTCCGGAGCCTATGCTCCGCAACGGGAGAGGCCATAGCAGTGAGAGGCCCGCGTACCGCAAAAAACAAAAAGCTAAAATCTAGTAAGTGTTTCTAAACGCCAGATATTTATTATAGTGGGTAGAATCGTGTCCACACCCCGACCTCCATCAAACAAATGTATGTTCAAGCCCTGACTCCTGGGCCTTGTGAATGTCAACTTATTTGGAAATAGGGTCTTGGCAAATGTAATCAAGTTAAGTTGAGGTCATACTGGATTAGGATGGCCCTAACCCAGTGAGTGTGTCCTTATAAGACAAGGGACATTTGGGCTCACGCACTGAGAAGATAAAGGAAAGAAAGCCATGCGAACACAGGCAGAGATGGGAGTGATGCGTCCAGCAGCCAGGGAGCTCTAAGGGTTGCTGGGAACCCCCAGGGGCTAGGAGAGACACACAGAACAGATTCCCCCTCAGAGCCTCCAGAAGGAACCCCGCTGCTGACACCTTGATTTTGGACTTCCAGCCTTCCGTTCTCTCCATGAGAGAATGAATTCCCTTGGTTTTAAGCCCCCTAGTGTGTGCCGATTCATTTTGACAGCCCTAGGAAGTGAATACACCTGTTTAGCATTCACGTGGTGACTGTCTGCAGTTGCTGTGCTGAAGAACGAGTAGAAGGTGAAGGAGAGGAAACAATTTGCCAAGCAGCACTGAGGACCCAGGTGAGATGGGAGACCAGACACTGCTGTGGGCGTGAGGGGCCTTGGGGATGGATGGTTTCCTGTCAAACTGCTCCTAGGTGGGTAGCCAGCCTGGAGAACACAGACGCTTGGAACGTGCTGGAGCTGGAGACTGGCGAGACAGACTGGGGAGGAAGAAATGGGAGTAGGCTGTGTAGACGTGAGTTCAGGGTCCAGGCTGTGAAGGTGGGATGTGAGCTGGGGCTTCCGGTGGGAGTGAGGGGGTAGGAGAGGGCCAGGGCCAGCTTCCCAAGTTCACCATGGCGGTCGGTGGGTGGGAATACAAGGCAGGCGCTGTCCTTTGCTTGGTTGCTCGGGGACAATCACCCTTCTGACCCCTTTACTCCTCCAGCTATGTTGCCAAAACCCTTGCTCCCTGTGCACCGATGCCAAATAGAAATACAGAGACAGAGATTCGGAGGAAAAGAAATAGAGAGACTTTTATTTCTCTGCCAGGCAAAGGGAAGACGCAGCAGGCTAGGGCCTCAAGAACCGTGCCCCCCTTCCTGGGGAATTACAGGGATTCTTACAGGGGGAGTTCACAGTCAGAAGTGAGCGATAAGGATCAAAATGGTGAAGGTCTTGCATTGTGCTGCTTCTTGCATTGTTTCAAAACAGTCACGGCTGGCGTCAGGCAACCAGGTAATTGGGTCCAGCAGCCCGGTAATTGGGTCTGTTAGTCTCTGGGTTATCCGCCTGAGACCTCTTTTCTGAAATGCAAACAGCTACAAGGGGTGATTTGCTGCAAGAGATTACAGGGAGAGTAAATACCAGGTGCAGGATGTAAATTACACAGAATTAGGGGTGACAGGTTAGTTTTGTGAAGGACAAATCTAGTCACAGACACTACAGATTAGTAACAGTTAAAATAAAACGAGGATTGATTAACACTCTCAGGTCAGTTTACGTTTCTTCTCTAGCCTGTTCAGGGTCCCCTTTACTGTCCTTGCTCTCAGCAGAGGAAAAACTTCATTTCTATTTTTTGTTGCAATAGCGAATGCCCAGCCCAAACCAGCAAAGCATGCCCTTGCCCTCACATTCCAGAGTCTTCGGGGCTGCAGGTCTGGAAACCGGAAAGCTGCCAGCAAGAAAACCCCTTCCTGCAACAGAGCAACCTGAACTTCCAATGAACAGACAAAAGGTATCATCTATTGCATGAACTTGCTCTTTGTCTAAACGCCTTCTCCCTGGTGTGAAGCTTTAGGGGATAAAAGAGTCCCCCAAAGACCTATAACTCCCTTGTCCAAAACGGATCTGCTCTCCTATTGGTGTCTGGCAACAAGATAATTACATTGGTGATAAAAATAAAGGCTGTTTATTCCAGACTTAACATCATTGTTTGCCGCTAAACGTTTGTATTCTTGTGTTTTATATTGCTAGGTATATAACTGGGCAGCATGCAAATTAGGCCAGATAATGAGCTGTAGTTTCGTTGACTCCAAAAGGAGGGTATTTGTAATGAAAACGGGTGTTTAAGTAGAATTTTCAAAGCTACAAATAACACAAAGGAATAAATTACATGTTTTAGGAAGAGGAACGTTGCTCACTTCAATGAGCACGTGCAACAGTGGGCCTTGGAATTTCTGGGCATTTCTTGCCCCTGACGCTGGTTTAAGTGCAGAAACAGAGTTCACAAGCTTCTTCCAGGGCTGAAGAGAAATGCATTCAGGCATGTCATTAGCAGCAGGCCAGCCACGGATTTCCTAACATTTTCTTCAAGAGAGGAAAGAGGGGCTTCCCTGGTGGCGCAGTGGTTGAGAGTCCGCCTGCCGATGCGGGGGACGTGGGTTCGTGTCCCGGTCCGGGAAGATCCCACATGCCGCGGAGCGGCTGGGCCCGTGAGCCGTGGCTGCTGAGCCTGTGCGTCTGGAGCCTGTGCTCCGCAACGGGAGAGGCCACAACAGTGAGAGGCCCGCGTACCGCAAAAAAAAAAAAAAGAGAGAGAAAAGAGAAACTTCTCTTTTGACTAGCTTCTGATGAGCCTGCTCCGAGCACAGCTTTAGTGAATCATTAAGGGGGCAGGATTCACACTCAGGGCAGGGCTCCAAGGAGCTGGAATAAAGGAGGGTGTTTCTAACATGTGCTCGCTGTGCCCTCAGCGGCCCGTAGGGGCGGCAACCACGGGGATGCTCAGGCCTGCCTAAACCCTGGGTCCCTTACCCATGGGGACAAAGTCGAGGCTCCTTCAGGAGGCTCCCCTGAGTTCCAGGTGCTTCACCGAGCGTGGCTGAAGTGACTGTGGGAGATAGACAGGATGGGCCTGATTTTTGCCCAGGAGGAAGGTAAGGCTTGAAGAGTTCGGTCCGAGGACTTGGTGGAGGCTTGAGAATATGCAAAGGAAGAGAACATGAGAACCCCAGTTTCCTGGAGGCAGTAGGACAGGATGAAGCAGGAAAGATGACAACCCAGAAGGGAGGAGGCCCGCCACTCACCCCCAGGACCCCTTGTTCCGCCCACAGTGGAGTGTTTGTGCCTCGAGTTGGTAGCACAGGACAGGCAGACGCAAAAGGAGACATCAGCATTTCAACCCTGGATTATTGACTGTTTTCAATCCCATTGAACTTGACCTTAGGAGCTGCCCATTAAGTGATTCGTCAGAACACAGGTTTTCAAAGGGCTCAGTGGGGAGGGCTGTCTGGGGCCCCCTCCAGGGGAAAAAGAGAGAGATTTCTGGAGCTGGGACTGGCCTGGGTGGTGCTTGAAGGCAAAGCCAGCTGGCTGGAGAGACTGGAGGAGACAAGGGGTCTCTTTGGCCCCTTGTCTACACACACCCTGTGGGGCTGGCTACAGCCCCCTGCCTGCAACACACCAACCCATCCGGTCACCTGCACTGATTGCTATTGCCTGATCTTAACCCTGCCCCACTCCCCATTCTGCAGGACTGAGATCCTGAACTTCTGGCCTGCCCTGGTCTCCAGATCTGGGCATGTCATCAGTTAGGATAGGCTCAGTTATGCTGCGTAACAAGCAGTCCACAGTCTCAGCCACAGAAACAATCAGGGGGATGTTTCTCATCACAGGTCGTGTTGACCAGAGGCTCACACTCAGGCTCGGTCCCCCCTGGATGTCGCTTATGGTGGTGTCACAGGAGAAGGGGTCCTGGAGGGTCTCGTACCAGAAATCAAGCGCACGGCCTGGAGGCGACACAGCTCACAACTCAGTGGCCAGAATGGGGCCTACGACCCCACCCGAACCTAGTCCTGTCATTTATCAGAAAGTTCACGTCTAGGACGTGTCAGTGAGCAGCCTTGCTGACCAGAACAGGGCGACCATGAAGCCACAGACGTTGACCATGCCACTTGTGTGACTGTTTACATTGGTTTAAGTTAAAGTCAACAAGTTTGTCAATCCCTCTCCCGTGCTCCCAAAAATCTGTTGAGCTACTCTCAGGACAGAGTAAAGAATAAGACAGACACCCCAGGGAGCTCCTGAGACAGGAAGGAAGTCTGGGCTGATAAACTAGGCTCCCACCAGGTCGTAAGGCAAGAAGGGCTTCTCAGAGTGTGGTCTGCACAGAACCTGCAGCCACAGGCTTCATGTAACAGTTAGAAAGGTGCGTTTGGTCTTTTATCCCTGACACACGAATCCCTGAATCATAAAATGCTGGGGAAGACCCTGGAAATCTGCATTTTTATAACTAAGCTTCCCTTAGTGCTTCTCGAGGCCATGAGATTTGCACACTTCTGAGGATTTGCAGAGCAGAGCTAGTTATGACACACTGTAAAGGGCATGGTTGGGAAGTGTTGCTAAAGAATATGACCGTGAACCAAGAGCCATTAACTTGGAACGTGAACAGGGGCGCCAGGAGGCACTGGCTGGGATCTGGGTACAGCAGTAAATGAGCATCCACCAGGCGATGCAGCACCAGGGTCCAACAGCGACCCCTGGTGGAAGGGACAGACATATCACTCTTGGTCTGATTGGAAGTTTAGTTCTTTTGTGTGGTCCAACAATGGAAGTTAAGACTTTTGGAAAAGAATGACATTCCCAGGATGGAGAAAATTTAGATAATTTGTGTGGGACTAGGTTTGGTCTTATGGACTCAAAAGTAAAATGCTTGATTTTCAGCTAATTAGGGCATGTGCAGCCCTGCATCAATTTGGAAAAATAACAGAAGCAATTGCATTTGTATCTGAAGCAGGTAAAGTGGTTCATGCCAGGTACATCTAAATAATGTCTGTACTTGGTAGGAGGTCAATCATTGCACACCAGTGACAAATACCTGCTGAGCTAGCTCCCAAGCGCCCCTCAGGCATAAACACACTGTGTGGCTGGAGGACTCACATCCCACCTGTGCCCAAAAGCTGTGAAACATTAGCTCTAAATATGTTCCTTGCTTCTGGTGGTGAGATCAAGGTGTCTCGGGTGGGGTGGATTCACAGGGGAAGACTGCTTAGACAGAACTTTTTTCCTTTCACTGAAATAAAAATATTGCTTCAGGCAGAGGTTGGTCTTCATTCCTCAGTCTGATTACTGGAATCAAGTAACTTTGGAATTGGGGGCCTCCCACTGCTGCTATCTTGACCTATCTTTGTTTTGTACTCTCTGCCCACTAAAAGGGCAAATTGAATATAATAGCCAGCTCTGTGGTATTTTTAGCTCCAGGTCAATATGCATCACCTATTGGCTGATAACTCTTTTTCCCAGCTCCTTTTATAACTGCAAGAAATATAATTAGAAAGTATGTAATTCTTTTGCAAAGTGGATTTATTATAGCAGACCAATGCATTTTCTTTTTTAGATGTAAGCTTATTGTTGGAAAAAAAGCATCAGCTTTTTTCTTTTTCTTCAGTATCAAATCTCTGAACACCAACTGAAATCATGGGAAATATCACAAGAAGCTGATTTTAAAACAGTGTGACAGAGGTCAGGTTAAGAAATGGGGATGCTTCTAAGAACACTGCCCAGAATACCTTTTTTTAAAAAAAATGGACACTTCTCAGGACTTCCCTGGTAGCGCAGTGGTTAAGGATCCACCTGCCAATTCAGGGGACACGGGTTCGAGCCCTGGTCCGGGAAGATCCCACATGCCATGGAGCAACTAAGCCTGTGTGCCACAACTACTGAGCCTGTGCTCTAGAGCCCGCGAGCCACAACTACTGAGACCACGTGCTGCAACTACTGAAGTCCGCGAGCCTAGAGCTTGTGCTCTGCAACAAGCCACCGCAATGAGAAGCCCGTGCACCGCAACGAAGAGTAGCCCCTGCTCGCCGCAACTAGAGAAAGCCCGCATGCAGCAACGAAGACCCAATGCAGCCAAAAATAAAATAAATAAAATAAATAAATTTATTTAAAAATATTGACACCTCTCTCTCTCTAGAGGTTTAATAGAAAGGATCAGGATGAATCATTCTGATGAGGAGGTGGATAGTGAAACTTGGGGAGAATGAAAAAACAAGGTCATGTGTTAATTATATCAGAAGCTGGAAATTATAGAACATTAGAAATGTCTAGAAATTAGGCAGAATTAGTACCTCAATTTTGGCTTATTAGGTAATATCTATATACCCTTGTCCCAGAGCCCAGCGCCTCTCTGGAAAGAACAGTCCTCTTCAACTGAGCTCGGGGCTCTTCAAAGACCCAAGAGAAAGAGACACCTGCCCAGTCAATGAATTGCCTTCAGGATGGAGCCAGGTGAGGTTGCCAAGCTGCTAGGTCATCCCAAAATTCCAGCCATTTCATAAAGAGCCATTAAGGAAAAATTAAAATGGATCTTTTGTAAAGAGTTTTCGGTAACACATTACCCTTAGTGGATTTTAAGGACCCTTTCTCGATTATTTTAGCTGTAATAGACTCATGAAACTTCACCTGGAAATAGATGAAATCTATTAACGTTAGAGCATCAGGAAATTGCTACTAAGACAGTGCTTCTCTGAATTTAAGGTGGAATTTTGTTCAGATGAAGATCCTGATTCAGTAGGTCTAGGTGAAGCCTGAGATCTGCATTTCTAACAAGCTCCCAGGAGACGCCGATGCTACTGGCCCACTGAATAGGCAGGAGGAAGAAATTACTAGAGTTTTGCTAGCAGAAGTGGCATCTCCCTGTTGTCTGTGGTAGGAAATTGTGCTTCATTCAGCCTTAGGGTTGCTTTGTTTCTTCTGTGTGTGTTTTAGTTGTACCTTTGAGTGCCTGTTGTTGTAGGTGAGAGGAAGTGGGGTGTGACTTGTATAGTTGTTTCCAGCTGTAATAAAGCCTATAGTTTACTGCCTGATCCTCACTTGTCCTTTGAAGAGTATCCCTCTCCCCCTGAATGTCCCTAGATTTTTTCTTCTTGTGCTCTGTTTGGTGCTGGGTGTGCCTGTGCCCAGGAACAGTGATGGAGGATGCATCAACAGAACCAGCTGCAGGAGGGAATCGGTGATAATATGTGGGACAAAATTGGTTCAACGTAACCCATCAAAAATCTGTATTTTCTAACTGGTCATTTTCTGCTGGTGCCTTGACAGGTAGTGGGTCTTCCTTTCAGAATGGGGTGCCCTGCCAGAGAGGAAATGTGCCTTTTTAATTGAAATGTTATCAAGATTGTTGTAGATTATGCCATTAAAAAAAAAAACCATAGACATGCTGTGAAGACTTTACCTAGTTTCCTTTAATGGTAACGTTTTGCAAAACTGTAGTGGAATACCACAAGCAGGATGTTGACATTGGAACAATCTACTCACCTGGATTCCTTCAGATTCCCCAGTTTTACTAGTGCTCATATATGTGTGTACAGGTCTATACAACTTCAGCACATGTCTAGGTTCACATATCCATCACCACAGTTAAGACACTGATATTTCTGTCACCACAAGGATCCTTGCTGGTGTCTTTTCACAACCCAACCCACCTCCCTGTGGCTGCCTCAACCCACCACCCCACCTCACCCGGTCCCTTACCCTTGGCAACCACTAATCTGTTCTCCATTTCTAAAATGCTGTCATTTAAAAAATTATATGTAAATGGAATCCTATAGTATATAACCTTTTGAGATGGGCTCTCTTCAGTCATCACAACTCCCTGGAGATTCATCAAAGTTTTTGTGTGCATCTATAATTTGCACCTTTTATTGCTGCTTAGTATTCTAAGAGGTGTATACACCACGGTTTAACCATTCACCTGTTTAAAACATCTTGGATGTTTCCAACTTTGGGCCATTACAAATAAAGTTGCTATGAACATTCATGTAAAGGTTTTCATGTAAACGAAAGTTTTTTATTTCTCCAGGATAAATGCCCAAGACTGCAGTTGCTGGGTTATAAACCCTCAAACAGTTTCCAGAGTGACTGTACCATTTTTACATTCCCACTAGCGATGTATGAGTGAGCCAGTTTCTCGGCATCCTCACCAACATTTGGCGTTGTCACCATTTTTCTTTTTTCTTTTAGTCATTCTAATAGGTGTGAAGTCACATCTCATTGTGGTTTTAATTTGCATATTCCAGTTGGCTAATGCTGTTGAACATTTTTTCATGTGTTTATTTACCATCAATATCTCCTCTTCAGTTTCTTTTTTCCCCATTTTTTAATTGGACTGTTCAATTTTTTACTGTTGAATTCTAGGAGTTCTTTATATTGTCTAGGAACTAGTCTTTTGTTGGACATGAGGTTTGCAAATATCTTCTCCCTGTCGGTAGCTTGTCTTTTTATCTGCTTCATATGAACTTTCAAGGAAGGAAAAGTTTTTAATTTTGATGATGTCTGATTGATCCATTTTTTCTCCTTATGGAATGTGCTTTTTGTGTCAAGTCTAAGAAATCTTTGTCTAGCCCTAATTCTGAAAATTTTCTCCTATGATTTTTCTAAAACTTTAATAGCTTTACCTTTTTCATTTAAGTCCAAGATCCATTATGAGTTGATTTTTGTATAACATGTAAGATTTAGGTTGAAGTTAGTTTTTTGGCATATAGACGTCCAGTGGCTTCAATGCTGTTTGTTGAAAAGGCTATCATTTGCAATTGAATTGCTTTTGCAACTTTGTCAGAATCAGTTGAGCATATCTGTGTGGGTCTACTTCTGGGTTCTCTATTCTGTTCCATTGATCTATGTGTCTATCCTTCTGTCAATTCCACACTATCCTGATTACTGTGGCTTAATACTGGTGGCATAATTCCTTAGATTTTATTCCTCTTTGTCAAGATTGTTTTAGCTATTCTAGGGCCTGTGCCTCTCCATGTAAATTTTAAAATTATCTTGTTTGCCCACAAAAACTTTGCTGAGTTTTGATAAGAATCACATTAAACCCTAGATCAATTTTTGAAGTATTGTCATCTTTACTATGTTGAAGAGTAAAGATGAATCTTCCAACCAATGAACATAGTAGTGCCTCCATTTACTTAGGTGTTATTTGATTTCTTTCATCAGCATTTTGTACTTTTCAGCACACAGATACTGTACACATTTTGCTAAGTGTACACCTAGGTATTTCGTTTTCTTTGAAATGATTGTAAGAGGTATTGTGTCTTTAATTTCTTTTTCCACATGTGCACTGTGAGCATATAGAGATTTGATTGCTTTTTGTGTGTTGATCTTATGCCCTGTGACCTTGCTGAACTCACTTAATAATTCTACAAGTCTTTTTGTAGATTCCTTGGAATTTTCTACATAGGCAATCATGTCATCTGCAAATAGAAACAGGTTTATTACTGTGTTTTCAATCTATATGCCTTTTATTTCTCTTTTTACTTTTGTCAGTCCTGCTAGAGCTTTGTTGATTTCATTAATTTTTTCAAAGACAAAACTTTGTGTTCCATTGATTTTCTCTATTGTTTTGCTATTTTAAACTCCATTGATGTGTACTTTATCTTTATTACTGCCAGCCTTTTCCTTGCTTTGGGTTAATTTTGCTCTTCTTTTGCTAATTTTTTGAGGTAGGGACTTAGGCTACTGATTAGATTCTTTATTTCTAATATAAGCACTTAGTGCTATAAATTCTCCTCTTAGCACTGCTTTAGCTGCATCCCACTAATTTTGACATGTTGTACTTTTGTTTTCATTAAAGAAGTGTGTTCTTTAATTTCCACATGGTGATAGATTTCCCTGTTCCTTTCTATTATTGATTTCTAGTTTGAATCCATTATAATCAAAAACCATGCTCTGTGTGATTTCAGTTCTTTTAAAATTTGTTAAGGATTGTTTTATGACCCAGATTATGGTCTATCTTGGTGAATATTCCATGGGCACTTGAAAAAGAGAAGTGTATTCTATATTTATTGAATGGAGCATTTTATCTAAGTCAGTTAGGTCCTGTTGGTTGACTGTATTGCTCAGATTTTCTATGTTCTTGCTGATTTTTCATCTTGTAGTTCTATCAGTAGCTGAGAGGGAGTGTTGAAGTCCCTGAGTATAACTGTGGATCTATTCCTCCTTTTAGCACTACATGTTTTTGCTTCATCTATTTTTAGATTCTGTTGTTTGATGGGTACACATTTATGACCATTATATCTTCCTAGTGAGTTGATCTTTTTGTCATTATGTAAAAAATCTTCTTTGTCTCTAGTACTTCTCTGTGTTCTGAAGTCTATTTTCTATTATATTAATATAACCACTCCTTTCTTTTGATTAATGTTTCCATACTATATCTTTTCCATGCTTTTAGTTTCAACCTGACTATATCATTGTATTTGAAGTTTCTTCTAGACATAATAGAGTCATGTTTTTGTGTCCATCTCTCTTTTGATTGGTGTATTTAGTTCATTTAGATTTATGATAATTATTGATATTTTAGTACTTGAGTCTACCATTTTATTGTTTGTTTTCTATTGGTTTCCTTTGGTTCTTATTCTGTTTTTCCTTTCTTGCCTTCATGTGGATTATTTTAACATGTTTTAGGACATTTTGATTTACTTAGAGTGTTTTGGAAGGTATCTCCTTGTATAGTTTTATCTTCATCTTTCTCTTCATTCCTATTCCCTTCCTCGAATCAGTTTTCTATTTTGGGCATGCAGACTAAAGCCCAGGTTTATGTTTGAGTAACTTTGTGTGTGTGGAGGGGGGAGACCAACAGAGTGCAAAATTAAACACAGCATAAACTTGAAAGCATAATATTTAGAAATTCAATGCTCTTTCAAACTTATCTCCTTTGACCTTCACTTTGAGGAAGGAAAAGAAGAGGTGAAATGACGTCCAAAGGCATAGATGAGAAAGACCAAGTTGCCTTTTTTATGGGTTAATACATTTTTCACTACACTTGTCTGTACACACAGCTTCCCAGTCAACAACTATACAAACAGAGAAGAGGAAAAAGGAGAAAAGTTTCCAATGAATGATACATAGTTCACTGGTGTGTCATGACAAGGCAATTGCAAAACAGTAGCCTGGGATCCTTATTTATGCCACAGTACTCTGCATGCTACCTTTCTGCAGAATTAGAGGTCGTAAACATAATTTCTAACCCAGAAAATTATACTGGTGGTGACTTTGCATAAATTACTAATGGGGAAAGATTTCTAGGAAAGCATAAAGCATAGAAGCCTTTGAATATCTTTTATTTGTAAGGCAAATACTTCTCCAATATTTTGCTATGAAAACTCTAAATGGACAGCATATTAAAGAGCATGGATATGTGGTTACAGCAATAGGTTTCTAAGCCTTGATGGAAATCTCAAGGCTATTAAAGATTGCATCCATCCACATTCCACCAACCCCCATCCCCCCAACCACTGTGCTTTAATTATCATCACATCTCTGACAAGTAGTCATTCAACTTGTCCTTGAACACTTTCAGTAATGGTAAACTCATTTCCTCACAAAACATCTCATTCGTTTCCAAGCTGGCCTTGGGTTAGATAGTGCTTCCTTCTCTAGAAACAACTTCTGAGTCCCTGTGAGTCTTCCCAGGAACTGGCTCAATGTAGTACTTCCTGAGACCGCACACAAGTCAGATCCCTTTCCCCAAGGCAGCCCTTCAAATAAACTTTTAAGACTATTATTCCTCCTTCCTCCAGCTGTTCCCCACATGGCACAGGCTTGATTCCTTCATCCTTCTCAGCATCTTCCTCTGAACCCTCTCTGACGTATCTAGGCATATCTCAGAGAGTGAGGCTGGCAGGTAGACAGGGCAACCTGGAGCAGCATGTCCTCTAGAATCTCCCTGGACTCTCCTGCTCACAGAGCCTTCTCTGATGCTCCCGTCTGATAAGGGTTTTCCTCCTTAGAACCTCTGCCTTCTCCTCTCACTGCCCTTATCAGAGTGTTCTGGGCTTGTCTGTTTTTCTGACTCTTCCACTAGATGGTGGGCACTTTGAAGAAAAGAACTAAATGACTTCAGCCTATTAGATTGACTCCTCTGGGTTTGGGTGGAAAACGGGGTAAAAACTTGCGTTCAACAAATCAGAGTATGTGGGTGGGAGGTGGCCGAGCAGAACGTTTATTTCAACCTTCTGGCAGTTGCCCAAGATTTTATCTCTGGGAACTTATGAACCTCATTGTGAACTGTATAGGCTTTTCTCTGAGAGAATGAGCTTCCCACCCAAGCAGTTCTGACCCACTCCTAAAACACTCTCCTGCCTCCCAAGCCTGAAAATTGCAATCAGAGGACACTGTCTGGGTTTCAATAGTATTGGCTCATCACTAAGGCCCATAGATCTCCATTGGCTTTGCTTGCCAGCATCCTTTCCTCCTTCTTCTGGTGAAGAAAAGCTCTTCCTGTGGGAAACCCATTTCCTGCTGGCTGTTTGAGTGGTCTGGATATCATCCCATCCAGTCACAAGGGTGGGAGAAGATGCAGGCCTGACCAATCGAGCACCCCATTGCTCTGGCTGCAGTGATTGGCTGAGGTATGGACACCCCAGCCATGCTTGTCAAATGAGATTCTTCCCTGAGACCCTTATGCTAGAGCTACAGAGATAAATGCTTTCTATTGGTCAGCATCAGGCCACTATATTGATAGGATGTGGGTCTAGGGCTTCCAGCAGACATTAGCCCTTCCAGGTGAAGACAGAGAGATGGAACAAGAAACAGAAACATGATGATTTATTTGGGGGATATGATCAGACTTCTAAATTACATGAACCAATAGATTGTCTTTCTGTGCCTAAGCCAGTTTGAGTTGGTGTCTGTGACCTGCAGTTGACAGAGTCCTGACAGATGGAGCAGCAAATAGAAGTGTGAACCACTTAAGTGGAGAAGTGCAATCACCACAATCCCTGGGTTGCAACAGATTCACATTAACAGAAGAAAGGGGATGTATCAGAAGGATACTAGAGAGCTAACAGAACGATGTGAGAGCCGAATCGCCAGGCATATGGAAGAGCAAGAAACAAGAACACTCAAGAAATGTCAGCAACAAAATCATGGACTTCCTTTCTAGAAATGGGGATTTTAAGCTTTCTTGACCATGAGCAACAGGACACACATTTATGTTGTCCTGTTGGTGTGACATGACTTTCCTTCTGAAAGGAGCCCCGTGGCTATACTGTGGTCGTTAGATTGCTGCAGGAGGACACCGGTAGAAGCAGAGCTGCCATTTGGAAGGACGTCCCATGAATCCAGGTAAAGAACATTTGCATCCTGAACAACCATCGTGTCAACAGGATGGAGAGACCACCTGCAATTCAGAGGGGCTTGGGAGGAACACGTTCTAGGCTGGATGAGTGATTGGATGAGGAAGGTCCCCCAAAGAAGGAACTGGGGTGGATGCCTGGGTGTCCAGGAGAATGGATGGTGCTACCACTCACTGAGAGAGACCAGAGGGGAACAGTCTTGGAAGGGCTGGGCAAAGAAAATGAGATTAGTACCAGATGGGTTGAGTGTCAGGTACCTCTGCCACGTCAGAGAGCAGCCCGGTCATAAAAGGCCACTGACCCCCTAATATTCTTTTTTTTAGTAAATTTATTTATTTTGTTTATTTAGTTTTGGCTCCGTTGGGTGTTCGTTGCTGCGCGCAGGCTTTCTTTAGTTGCAGCGAGCGGGGGCTACTCTTCGTTGCAGTGCACGGGTTTCTCGTTGCAGTGGCTTCTCTTGTTGCGGAGCACAGGCTCTAAGCGTACGGGCTTCAGTAGTTGTGGCTCTTGGACTCTAGAGCGCAGGCTCAGTAGTTGTGGCGCACAGGCTTAAGTTGCTCCGCTGCATGTGGGATCTTCCTGGAACAGGGCTCGAACCCATGTCCCCTGCATTGGCAGGGAAGCCCGACCCCCTAACTTTGGATGACCATTAACCAAGCTCCATTGCCCAGGTGAAAGAATACATGAGGCAACTTACTTATGCATTTTTCACTTGTAAGAACAAAATCCCAAGACTGATTATTTCTTTTCACACTTGCTGTCTGGAATTAGGGTTAACTGCTTCCAGGTGAGAAATGGCACATTGGTCCAGTGGCAAATGATTTTATCTGGGGTCTGTAGAAAAACGATGCACTCTGTACTCAGCGTAACATCTCAGTAAGAAACCCACCGTATCATTAAACTAATTGGACATTAAAACGTCAAGAAACTCGGCAGCATGAGGGAAATCTCTGCAGTCATGGAACAGTTCTGCATCTTCATTGTGGTCATGGTTACACGAATATACATGTGTGATAAACCTGTGAACTAGGCACACACGTACGCACACACAGAGATGTGTGTAAAACTAGCGAAATCTGAATAAAGTCAGTGGACTGTACCTACGTCAGTTTCCTAGTTATGTACATGTAGCCACGTGAGCATCGGGAAAAACAGGGTGATGGGGACGCTGCGCCTCTTTGTACTCTTTTTGAAACTTCCTCTGAATCTATAATTGCTCCTAAATAATTTTTTTTAATTAAGAAACTTTAAATTTGGAGAGAAAATAGAGCAAGAGTTTTTAAAGTCTGCACAAGATATCATTTGAGGTCTTTTTTACTCGCCATGCAGTATAGGCAGGAATATTGCCGAATCAAATGAGTCTGGTTTCAGCCATGCTTGAAACCCGAACTATCCAACTCATCTTAGCCTCAGATATTCTGAATCCTATACGTTTTCACCAACCATCAGAATCGTTTAGGTCTCCTTTCCGTGGAACTGTGGTTCCCTCCAGTGCTGTCATTGTTCTGTTCCCTGGTTGAGTAGGAATAAAAAGATAAGCTGATGATTTCCTCTGACTTCTCTGCTCTCCCATCTTGACTCCTTTCACTATTAACAAAGGAATAGATGTAGGAGGAAATAAAAAGAAAAACAAAGGAAAAGCAATACGGTAGTTTGCTACGTGATGTCTCGTAGGAGGTGAGGACACACATATTGCTGTTGGCAGTGTTCAGCTACAGAGCAGCGCTCAAGTAAGTTCGGACTAAGAAAAATAATTTGATCAAAAGTCAACATTATTTGCCACGTGGAAAGCATTAAGATAATGTGTGTAAAGATTTCAGCCAATCCGCAGAAGATAAGGGTGGACACTCAGTTCTTCTTTGACGTATAAACCCTGGAACTTTTAACAACACTTGTGGTCACTCAAGGAAGAATTGGAGAGGTAGCTTGCTCCCTTCTCTCCAGTCTTCTGGAAGGACTTACCTTGGATGGTACAGCTGGAGTGAAGAAAGCCCTTCTCGCCTGTCCGGCACTTGCTTGCTCTCACTTGGAGCTGTCTGGGTACCAGTGAAGCCCGCAGTCCTTCACTACAAGTATGAGGAAGAACTCTCAAACCCCATGGTCAGCCCGCAACAGCTAGGGAAGTTCGGTTTGGGGTAGGGGGATAGGAAACCATAATCTTACATGGAATCCAAATGACCCTCTGCAGCCCAGCTTCCCTATACAGGAAGTCCCCCACGTACGAACAAGTTCCATTCTGAGAGCGAGTCTGTAAGTCCAATTTGTTCGTAAGTCCCAACAAAATTAGCCTAGGTACCCGACCAGCACAATCAGCTATATAGTGCTGTACTATAATAGGTTTGTAATACTTTTCACAAAAATAATACATAAAAACAAACAAACACAAAAAATAAAACATTTTCAAGTTTACAGTACAGTACCTTGAAAGTACAGCAGTGCAGTACAACAGCTGGCATATGGGGGCTGGCATCGAGTGAACAGGCAAGAAGAGTTACTGACTGGAGGGGGGAGAGGAGGTGGGAGATGGTAGAGCTGAAGGGTCGTCAGCAATAGGAGACGGCGGGCCAGCTGCAATTTCACGTTCGCATCTTTGAAAGTTGGCAACTTGAAGGTTCGTATGTAAAGAGGCTACTGGATTGACTCCTTACTTTTGCCAACTAAAAAAATGCACAACCTAAAAGATAAGAGTTATGTTTTTTTCGGTGGACATACTTAGGACTTCAAGCCCAGGAGACAGCATCTCGGATAGCGCTGAGAGAACCATTCCCAAGAGGAAGGTGGGGGAAGCCAGGATATATAGGAGTTTTTGCGCCAACACCAGGTAGTCGGAACATCGAAGGATTACTGTTAATAAAAGAAAACCAGATGTCTCAAGTTAAGGAATTTAGTGCTTTTCTATGTATGGGAAGATGCAAGAGGCTGGGCTCACTGAAATCATTCCTTTGATACACACCTCAGCTATCTGGGGCCAGCATCCTGTGTTTTCTCATCCTGAGTTTCCTTAAGCTGCACCATCAGTGGCTGCAGTCTGATGGCTGCTAGGTGGTAGGTAGCCGTTGTTTCCTTGCTGAGGTCCCTCAGGGCTCACCTTCGGGGTAGCTGTAATGGAAGGGCTTGACCGGCTGCAACCGCCTTTGTTTATTGCTATGGCTGTGCTGTGCTATGCTTTGTTTATTTCTCCCCTTTCTGGTGTTCATTCTTCTGCAGCTTCAGAACTGGAGCTAGAGTAGGCTGTGCTTGGTCAAACCCTTGAAACTTAGTAGCAGTTTCTGTTATTAATGGCCCTGTTACCAAATGAGTAGGTGGGCAAGAGAAAGAGAAAATAATAGCTCCTGACCAACTCTTATCTTCTCAGATGACTTTTCTTGAGTTATTAAACCGTTTAAGAAAAAGCAGGACTAAAAAGTGAAATATTCAGAAAGTCAGGCTGTTTGGTCCTAGTTTTTTGTTTTGTTTTGTTTTGTTTTTTGCGGTACGCGGGCCTCTCACTGTTGTGGCCTCTCCTGTTGCAGAGTACAGGCTCCGGACGCGCAGGCTCAGCGGCCATGGCTCACGGGCCCAGCCGCTCCGCGGCATGTGGGATCTTCGTGGACCGGGGCACGAACCCACGTCCCCTGCATCGGCAGGCGGACTCTCAACCACTGCGCCACCAGGGAAGCCTAGGTTCTTGTTTTTATATCGAAATTCTTCCATTTACTTTCAGACTACTAGTTTACTGAAAAGCATTTACTTGTTCTTTTGTACAAATGTGTCTTTCGTGGTTGCTATGAATTTCTGCAGCACCACAAGCCTGAGGTTTAATTTGTATCAGATGTAACTCTCGACTGAATCTTATAATTTATTTAAATGTTGTTTAAACTGTGAAGTTCCAGGTCATTTCCCCTCAAATTACTTCCTTATACTTCTAACCAAGCTTCTCAGTTTGGGGTTTAGAACATCAAGAGAGCCCTCCTGTGGATCATTTAACAACTGTAATTTGCTGTTCCGCTAAACCATCCTTCCAGGGTAGGTAATCATGTCAGCTTTGTGAGTTAGCTAGTGATTCTGATCTGGTGAGGTGGGGACTTTAATTGAATGTTTAATGCCATGTGCAAAATGAAAGTGATTACAGACTAGATCTTGGCATTGCCAAAAGGAAAAAAAAAACACATCCAATTCAAAGCATTTCAAGAAGGAAAGACAGCTTAGAAAAAGTAGCTTTGTTTTGCCATGGAAAGGTTCACATCTTAGAAGAGTCATATTAGGAATTATATGCTCCAGTGTCACGTATTTCCTTCAAGTCAAAAATCTAAATTTAATCAAACTCTCCTGAACAAGACCAGGTACCTAACTTAAAAAAAAAATACACATTTTTATTGTGAACCGTAACATACATACACACAGAATAATTCACATAAATGTGAATAATGTTGAATTCGCCACCGAGATCAATATCAAGAACTTTTTCACTTCCCTTCAAATCCTCCTCTCTCATCTATCATGTTACTGTTGTTTGATCACTGCTCACTCTGCCATCTTGACTAGATAATCCGAACTATAGTATTTGCATGTCTAGAAGCATTTATAAATAGCTGTAACTCTTAGAAGACCTTCCAGTTGGGCATGGAATACTACATCGTGAGTAATTTTCACTCAACACTGTGCTCCATGGTCCGTGGCATCTCTTTTGCTGTTGAAGCGTCAGCTATCTGATGGCCATTCCTTAGTACAAAATATCTTTTCTTTCTAGTAATTTGAGGAAACGTTATCAGCTCTGAGCTGTGGTTTCACCATGGTGCATCTAAATCTGGAATTTTGTTTGTACATTTATGCTGTTTGCTCCATATGCGTTCTTTCAGTCTGAGGAGCTCATAATTTCCTTCCTCTCTGGAAATAACTAGCCATGATCTTATTTACCTCTGCCTCTTCCCCATTCTACTGTAGTACATGGAGCTTTTCAGTATCTTCTTTACATTGCTTTACTTCCCTTTTTTATCTCTATCTCTCTCTGTGCTACAGTACTATTGCTTTTCCCAGTTCTACCTTACCAATCTCTAATTTCCTCACCAATTTTTTCCAACTTACTGTCTATCTCATTTATTCAGGCTTTTATTTCAACAACTATAATTTTTCTTTTCCAAGTTTGAGATTGGTCCTTTCTCCATGGGATTTTGATCGCTGGCTCCAATATAAAGTTTATCTATTTTTGTCAGGTATGATTTCTCCAATTTGCTAGGGCTTCCTTCTGAGGTACTTGATTTCTGTACTTTTTGTAAAGTTTGTCTCCTTACTTGGCAAAGGGATTATATTTTCTTTTTTTCTTCCAGAGAAAGGAGTCACCTTTCTCTGTTTTTCAATTTCATGATGCCCTCAGGCAGACCTTCCAGAGACCACAACTACGAGGACGCCTGGGGTTCTCACCCTGAGAACACATTGTATCTCAGAACCTGGCACGAGTGAGCAGGAAAAAACATTCAGATCCTGGTAAGATGGGTGTCTGTCTGCTTTCTCCCTACATTATAGACAGGTAACTACTTTCTAGCTGTCATCCCAGGTAGGCAGAGCAGCTGAGCTTTCTTTCATGGATGAGGAGGTATAATCATAGCCCTGACCTCATGGGGACGCTTTGCCCTGGTCTCCAGCCCTATGTTGGGCCATTAGAGCCCATGCCCCCCAGGGTTGAGGTCATGGCCCCTGCTCACTGCTTCCTGGTGCCTGTGCATCTACTGGTCCAGCCCCTACTCACCTCTCTGTGTTTCCTCTCCCCTCACGTTTGACAGACTTGCTCTTACTCTTGACTCCCTGACATTAACTGGAACTTGGCGGTCTCCGCCTGTCCTGTCTCCCTCACCAAGGCCTCCTGAGCTCCTTAAAGGTTCCTCTTCCTCCACCTTCCTGCGAAATTTGGTAGCTTTGCTGGACTCTCCTTGGAGCGAGCTCATCCTTCTTCCCCAGAGTGTCTGTGTTTCCACGTGATGCTCAACGGTACAAATTCTTCTCCTGACCTCCAGACCCCATGTCATCGTCTCATGGGGCCCCCTTGGCACCTCCCAATTTATACCAAACCCAGACTCATCACTTCTCCATTAATGGCATCTCCAAGTTCTGCGTTTCACATTTCAGTGGATGGCTGGCCATCCAAGACGAAAACGCATCCTTGAGCCTCCTCATGTGACCTGTCGCCTAAACCTAGCCAGCGCTCTCTCCTGGAACTCGAATAGCTTCTATCCTTCCTTCTCCACCACAACTGAGACCATAAAAATCCCTCACGCGGACACCTGCAGCGGTCTTGGTGCCGGACGTGTGATCAGGGTGAGACTGCACACCTGGTCACGCTCTCCCTGGTACCATCTTCTGCTCCCCACCTTCTGAACTGCTGCTACTCTCGTCTTCCTAAAGCGTGGTCCAAATTCTCAAACATGTCCCCTTTGACTATTAGATGAAAAATGATATTAGCACAGACTAATGTCTCTTCATGATCTGCTCTCGCCTCCCAGGACCCTTCTCGTGGTTCCTGATGCTGTAGCAACACTGACACTCACCCTTGCTCCCACGCCTTTGTACACATGTCCTTGGACCGGGGATGTCTACTTCCTCACCCTTTTGTCTGACTGGAAAAACTTCTGCTCTTTCGAGAATCACCTGATCTTGGAAGTCTTCCTTGATTCCCTCAGTCCAAGGGATGTTCTTCTAAGTGCCTGCCAACTGCATCACGTACCTGCACGAGGTGTTTGCCCTCTGCTGGTCCTTGAGCTCCTCAAGGGTACAGCTCTGTTTTTTCTATTGCTGAAGGGACCTACAGCCAGGAGGTCACGTGTCCCATATGACTCTGGTGCCCACGGGGCCCTGTTCCTCTGCTTCCGCGCTGGGTCCCAGCGGTGCTGGAGGCCACTATTGCCATGCAGTAAGCTGACTATGAAGGCATTGGACAAAGCCCCTAGGTGCACTGCAGCGGCTGTCCTCCTAGAAACCTATGGCACCCAGGTGCACTCACAGCTGGCTGGCTGATATACCCAGAGAAGGATGTTTGAGGAATCAGCACCAGTCAGAATGGGGATGAAGAAGCCTGGGGTCCAAGGCTCACGTACAGAGTTTCTCAGCAGCCTAGACTGGGGGAGGGGTTAAAGCACCTCTATCCAGTCTGAGGTAATTTCTTACACATTCTAGAGTGGGACCGCCACACTCTGGAGCTGCAAGAAATGGGATGAAGTTAATAGGGGCAGGGTAACCCCAGAACTCAGGGCAAAAGCACCTGCCAACTCCACCCGTAGCCAGAGAGCTGGTTAGCTAACTACGAAGACTGCGGTGGACTGGGCGCTTACATTGAGTCCCAAGCTCGGTGCGGCTGCCCGTTGACCTGGCCCCAGAGACCCCGCCCAGTCGAAGGCATCATTCCTTGAAGAACAGGCTCAGAGGAAGAGGCGAAGGCCCAGCCCTCGCTGTATAAGTCAGATCCCAGGGGGCCAACCCATCACTGCTCACCGATGCCCTTGAAGAGCCCTGTGCCCACTGGACCACACCACATCCTTTCTTGGCACCTACACCTGAGGTACTTACCAGGTGCTGGTGCTTTCCTAACCATTTCTTTCCATTATCTATTTAATCTTTAAAACAACCCTAAGAAGTAGGAACTTTTATTCTCATTTGAACTTTGGAGAAGATGGTGCTCGGCTCGAGGTGACAGAGCTGGTGAATTCAGGGTTCAGATCGAGACCCTCTGATGCCAAAACTCACTTTCACTGCCACTGAAAACCGGAACTCCAGGGCTGGGAAAACTATGCTACAGCTCATGCCTGCGGGCTCTGAGGGCTACTCCCACAGTAGGACAGTTTTCTTCGAGCATTCTTGAGAGTCCTAAGAGTAGAATTCATTTCAGAGAACAGGTGGACAAGAGCGCAACGCTCAGGGGCTTTCACTAGGACCTCCAGCCTGGCTCGGAAGTCTACAGAAGTCTTCCTACAGGGCTGACCGCACGCCACGGTGGGGTCACTTTTGAGAGAATTCCCATCTGCTCTTGGAAAGCCAGCTGGAGAGTCTGTGTTCAGATGGAGAAAGTCTCAGCAAGGGGAGGCAAGGTCCAGAGACCCCCAAAGGCTCCCTGATCAGAGGAATTCCTGTCATGTCCCCTTCTGCCCCATGTCCCCTGGCTGACCTCAGGGAACTCGTTCTCCCAGGTTTCTTATGTCCAGCGCCCTCGCTGCCCCCTCACAGTCGGCCATGAAAAGGAACGAAATTGAGTTGTTTGTAGTGAGGCGGATGGACCTAGAGTCTGTCGTACAAAGTGAAGTAAGTCAGAAAGAGGAAAACAAACATCATAGGCTAACACATATAGATGGAATCTAAAAAAAACGTACTGATGAACCTAGTGGCAGGGCAGGAATAAAGACGCAGAGGTAGAGAACGGACTTGAGGACACAGCGGGGGAAGGGTAAGCTGGGACAAGTGAGAGAGTGGCATGGACTTATGTGCACTACCAAGTGTAAAATAGATAGCTAGTGGGAAGCAGCCGCATAGCACGGGGAGATCAGCTCGGTGTTTTGTGACCACCTAGAGGGGTGGGATAGGGAGGGTGGGAGGGAGGGGATATGGGGATATATGGATACGTAGAGCTGATTCACTTTGTTATAAAGCAGAAACTAACACAGCGTTGTAAAACAATTATACTCCAATAAAGATGTGAAAAAAAATTTTTTTGACTGTAGCCTCTGATTGTTCAAGACATTTCCAGTGGCTTCCACTGCTGACTGAGACCAACTCAGCGTCAGCTGACACAAGGAATTTGCAGCTGACTCACTTTGCTGTTCTTTTTTCAGTCCAAACAGTTTCACAGCAACTCTATTAATATATGTGACAGCACACGGGCCTGAACAGCTCAGAACCTTCCCAGGCTGCCTCTCCTATGTGGGAACTTCGGTTGACAGGAGACCAGGTGGGGTCGGGGTCACGCGGCAAAGCCGCGACCCGCTTGGTGTCTGGCCAAGCTGGGGACCTGGGCGGTGGAGGCCACCTGCCCTCCTGTTACTGTGACAATTCAGGACAGCTGAGAGCCGCCACTGAACAAGTCTGCTCTGAACCCTTTTCTCACATGATCCCTGTCTAAAGCTGAGACAGAAAGTAAATATGGCGAGAAGGACTTTAGGATGGGTTGGTAAAGATTTCTGACATCAAAGAAATTGACTTCCCTGTTGCTTAGACTAAAGGGGGTGCTTAGAAAATAATATCAAGATCTTAGCTACTTAGTTTATTTTATATAAAGTTGTATTTATGTCATCTGTTAGGTGTACTCCGAATAGTTTATTTCAAAATATAATGTTATCCATTCTCTGATATTTTCTCAGTCAGTTTTGAGTTCCTGGGTAAATAAATATCTTCAGCTCTCTGTAGACACAAGTTTGAATTGTATTTTATTTTTACTTGTATGATTAGCATTTTTCCATGTAAATAAAACAAAAACCTCATGAGAAATATATAAATGGTGTCCATTTCCTGGCTGTAGGATTTACTTCCCTTTCTCTTTTCGGGGCGTTTTGATGGTTCTCATGGCTTTGGCTATTCATGTCATTTATTTCTTCAACAAACATCAAATACCAGCTCTGGCCCTGGCACCCCACTTGGCGCTGCCGATTGGGTGGTGAACAAAATGCACTCACGCTCTGCTCTCCCAGGGCTGACGTTTCAGCAGAGACAGTCATGGAACAATCTCTCTCACTCACACACACACACACACACACACACACACACACCCAGAGTCAGGAACTGCAATAACTCCAGTGAAGGAGACACCTAGGAGGTTATAAAAGCACATGATTGGGGTCTGGTATAGACTGCTGGGAAGGGAGGTTTCAGGGGAGAAGGCTTCTCTAAAGCAGGGATGCTAAGCTGGGCTGGTAAGGCAGGATGTGTGTGTGTGTGTGTGTGTGTGTGTGTGTGTGTGTGTGTGTGTGTGCGTGTGTGAAAGACTGGAGGGATAGAAGGCTGGGGACAAGATCAGGGTGCGGTCTTGTCTAGGCTGAGTTGATGTCCCCGGAGACAGCCTCCTGGCGATGTCGGGAGGGCTGTTAGATGTCTGGTCTGCACCGGTGCAGATGTGCTGGCCCACAGATGGAGTGAAGCCTGAGTGTTCAGGAGCTCGGCTGGCGGATGAGGATAGAGGACGTGCCCAATGCGATTTTCCTCCCTGTTGTAGGTGTTTTGTCTTCTTGCCTGGTGTACCTTTGCCCAGACCTTCATTTGTAATCCTTCACCCTTCTTTTGCTTTAAGTGTGCCTTTTTTTTTTTTTTTTTTTTGCGTCACGCGGGCCTCTCACTGTTGTGGCCTCTCCCGTTGCGGAGCACAGGCTCCGGACGCGCAGGCTCAGCGGCCGCGGCTCACGGGCCCAGCCGCTCCACGGCATGTGGGATCTCCCCGGACCGGGGCACAAACCCGTGTCCCCCGCATCGGCAGGCCAACTCTCAACCACTGCGCCACCAGGGAAGCCCCAAAGTGTGCCTTTTATATGCAGAAAATTGCTATTCCTCTCCCTCCAAACATGTCTCATTTTTAAAATTCTGGAACTCGAACAATTCTCTTCCACTTGTTCTTGCCCTGTGGTGTCACACTTTCTCTCTTTGGGGGCCCATCGTTGTTCCCTTCATTTCCCATCTTTTAGAAATATATATATATATATATATATATATATATATATATATATTTCCTTTTTCTTGTATTTGAAAGAAGAGACATTCTGTTCTTAATCCAGTTAGCCTCTACTTTAGGTTTATAAAAATTGTGTTTAGGGGCTTCCCTGGTGGTGCAGTGGTTGAGAGTCCGCCTGCCGGTGCAGGGGACACGGGTTCGTGCCCCGGTCCGGGAGGATCCCACATGCCGCGGAGCGGCTGGGCCCGTGAGCCATGGCCGCTGATCCTGCGCATCCGGAGCCTGTGCTCCGCAACGGGAGAGGCCACAGCAGTGAGAGGCTAGCGTACCGCAAAAAAAAAGAAAAAAAGAAAAAAAAATTGTGTTTATACCCATCTTCCTTTAATTATCAGAGTAAAAAAAAAAAAAAACCAGTCACAATAACTCTGGAAAGAATTAGCCACCCTTTACTTTCATACCCTGATTTTGTGAATATAATCTGATTTGACAAACCTAGAGTATTATTACAATACCATGTTTTGCTTATTTGCCTTAGAAATCGTTTGCAAAAATTGTTTAGGGTGTTTACGTTCAGATTGACAACAGGATTTCCAATCATCTCCTGTGCTTCTCACTACAAGTTCATTGACAGACAGCAGCCTTTCCTCCCAGCCTATGAGGGTCTTCTATTATCTTAGGTCCCCAGGCTCTTGCGAATTCTGTCTCTGTCTCTCTCCATCTCTCTCTCTGTCTCCCCCTTCCCTTCCAGCCCTAATAACCATCATGTGTGTACTGTGTGCTCCCTCTAGTGGCGCAACTGAGCACCTTCTCTCTGAGAGCAGAGTCCCACTCAGGGCTGATTCTTGTCAACGTGTGGGCCTCCTGGCCACTTGTTCCCCTGCCCTACCAAAGGATGCTGTCTGCACCTGCACTCTGGGAGAGTCTGAAGAATGAAAAACACACTGGAGAATGTCAAGATCAAGAGAGTTGTTAGGATGGAGTCTTCCAAGAGAGGATTTGTGGATTATACGCATCTGCGTGTGTCTTTGACGTTAAAACTCTATTAATTTTTCATTGCCCTCTTCCACTCTAATTATACTCATCTTTGCAAGTATATTATGCTTGGCTTTGAACTTTGACATCTTACACTCTCAAACGATTTAGCTAATCTTCATAATCCCGTTAAAAATAACCAAAATTTATATCACTTGTTCAAACATATAAAGATTGAGTACTCAATTCAAATTTCCCTGATTCACTGACTGCATTTTAAACCCAAGAAAATGAGAGTCATTTCTTTGTACCGCCATTTAAAATGTCAAGATGTTAGCTTGAACTTGCCTTGTGACGCTGTGCTGTAAGTCAGCTTAAGCATTCTGCTTTCTGAGGCGTATGTGAGCAAGTTTATTTCCAGTTTAATCCTCTCACACCCAGGATAGCAATCCTACCAGTGAAACATAGTTGCAGAAGTTTAGGTTAAAACGCTTTATATCTTTTTGTCTCAGACGTGTTTGTGAGGATAAAATAATTAAGACCACATCTTTAAGTGTGTTTCACACCTGCATTTTGGAAAAAAATAAAACTACGTTATATTGAATCATACCAAGAAAATAAGGGAATCTTACAGTTGAAGCAAAGGTCCCAAGGTCCACCTTCCGAAAGAGTGATTCCTTTGACAGCATCCCTGACAGATGGCAACAAGACCTCAACCAAACCAGTGAGCACACTTCGGCTTGCAAGAAACAAAATGGAATTATGTCTTAGCAGTGGGGGACCCATCAGTGCATAGCCCCATCTCCTTCTGCGGTCCGCGAGGGGTCAGGCAGAGAAGCCAATTGAGTAGTGAGCTGTGTGTATTGCTGGGAACCCTGGCCAACCTTCCTGGGGGCCCAGGAGCGCAAGCTCTCCTCCCTTCAGCCCATGGTCCCCCCAGAACATGAGCCCGTGATTCGAATAAGTGACATACGGATATGAAACTGCTTATTTCTTTTGCGACCAACCCAGAACCTACCAGAGGCAACCGGAGAAGCTCAGGCCAGCTGTCCTGAGAAGCCATGGAGCCCGCAGGATCACGAAGCCCTTCTCTGATGAGCCATTTTCTTCTCCAAAGCATCCTTCTTGCTGCGGCAAGGGCTCTTCCCAGGTTCCCTGAGACACAGCTAACTTGGCACCCTCTTAATACATGGTCCTTCATTTGCACGTGTTTTTGCTCAGCTCTGATGCTATTGTCATAATGTGGGGGGCTGTGGCCAGGGCAGGGGGGTGGGCGTGAGCCTGCAGGTTCCCCGTGCCTCCTCTAGCAGTTGGCAGAATTCAGATCTGCCTGTTTTCTCTCTCCCGCCTCAAAAGGTCAGCTTCTCTCTCTTCAAGATCTGTCTGATCGGCATATTTCCTCCCAAAGTTAACAACTTAATTCCTTGGTACCTTCCACTCTTCCTTCCGATCAATACCCCCCTGTCAGAAATAATCACTAAACACCCAGAGGTGATGAGCTTTGAGCATGCTCTGCTCAAGCAGCCCGGTGACCATGGTGGCTGTGTGTGCAAACATCGACCAAGCTCTTCCCAACGGCAAGGGTCAGTCATCCTTCCCGGGACCATTTAGATGCCCAAATGCAAACTGGAGTTTGTTGGGGAAGGAGGGGGTGTAAGTGCTGGGGAGGCATCCGCAAAACCCGCTCTACCTCCCCCTTCTAGAGAATTTCCAATGATGAAAACCTCTCTGCCTTAGGAGGTGGCTACCTACCCCATGGTTGTTTGGCTCTCATTGGCACAGGCTTGGGAACCTGCCTTCCTGGTTTCAAATCCCAGCTCCACCACTTAGCAGCTGGTGATGCTGGGTACCTTACTTAACTGCTCTGGCCTCAGTTACCCCTTCTGTAAAATGGGAATAACAACAGCTCCCAGCTCATAGCATTGCTGAGAGAATTAAGTGAGGTAACATAGGTAAAGCCCTACTCAGTGAACCGCTGTCTTTGCTCATATTCAACCTCAAATGTTCCTCCTTCTTCCCTGCAGTCGTTAATTCTGTTTCCATTACTTGGAAAGACACAGGATCCATCTCCCCGGTCACCCCCATTTCAGGCATCTGAGGTGAGGCAGCTCACCAGCCCCCAGGAGTCTTCTCCAGGCCAGATTCACCGCTTCTTCAACTTTTCTTGAGATCTTTTCACCCTCCTCACACTGCCCTTCCCTTATCCCATTGATCCCACCTCTAACCTCCCGTCCCCCTCCCCACCCGTCCTGTGCACCAACCTCTCCTTCTGGCCCCTCAGCCCTGAGCTGGGTGCCCCTCCCCAGATCCTACCCTGCAGTCTCCCATCCTCTCCCAGGATGACACCCACCTTCCCTGGAGCCTGATCCAGAGAGCACCTCCTCCAGGGGAGCCCGGGTCCCTCAAGAGTGAGGGGCGTCCCAGCTGCTCCCTGCTTGTGGACTCTTCAAGACCAAGAAGCTCTCAGCAGGTATTTCCCGGTCTCTCCCCGCAAGCTGTAAGCTCTCAAGGACAGCTCTCCATCTTCCTCACCTGTGCCTCCCCTCCACTGCTGTCCCCTGAGCATCTAGCACATGGGGCCCCGCCATCAGGATCTGCAGAAAGAAGGAGCGAGCCAGCCCCAATGTACTAGGCGTGACCCAGCAAACGCAAAGAAAGCATCCACGCCCTGAGCTGGGCGCCTAGGTATGCCAGCAAGGAAGCCAGAAGGGGGGGACTGAGGGTTGAAAGAAAGCTCACTGAGTGCGCATCTGCACCTCCAACTGCATCCACGCACGATGAGGCAGACGGGGCTTTCTAAAACGCTCGTCCCTTGCTGTGTTTCATCAGTTATTGCAATAAGGGAGGAAAAAGAAATTTGCAGCAGAAGCAACTATGGTGCTGCCCACTTTTTTCCTAGTCCGCAAACCTAACCTGTAAACACACTGGGGTGAGGTGTAAGTTTCTTAAATGGTTCAAGAAGGAATCTCAGAGAGGTTTTGGGAAGGGCTTTTAAAAGACAATATTTGATGTTAGGAAATATATATAGGCAAGCTGGATGACGCAGGAGAGCCAGAGTAGGGGCGAAAGTCAAGACGCTGACATTTCAAAGTGCAAAGAAATGTATTTCAAACATCATATGTAAAGGCAGCCATGAAACTGCAGCCCCTACCACACATGCACACACACACACACACACACACACACACACACACACACAGCACATGATAAAAGGTAAGAAAACTGACCAACAAGCAGGGCTGTTTCTACATCCTGGGGATGACAGATAATAACTGAAAAAAAAACTGTCAAGGATTCTGCAGGTGGGTTTCACCAACTAGAACACCTTAGTTTAATACGAGTCAGCCACTATGTTTTTACCCTCAGGATTCCAAATGTTCTAAAGATCCCTATGTCAGGAGGGAGAGACGAGGATGAGAAAAATCCTTTGAAAACCAAATGAAAATGTGACGAGTTACCCCCTTTTATGGTTAAAAATTTTTCTTTTTTAAAATTCCCATATCTGGAAATTAACTAGACTGTGCTTCGCTAAAGAAAATTGGGTGAGAAATGCAGAAATACACAGTAGAGAAGTTAGAAATATAGATAAAAAAAGAATCAAAAATGACTTAAATGTTATGACTTAAAAAAGCATTTTATCATCACCCTTCACAATGTATTCTTTCACTTGCCCAGGCAAACATTCAGACACTCGGTTTATCAGGGAGTGTAAGGATAGCTCCTTCTATAACCAGTTTTCTGGGCTAAATTGTGACAATGACCGTCTCCCAGGTCAATAAATCCAGACCCATTCCGAGTGTTTTAACAATGCAATTTTGGATTCTAGTCGTAATTACCACATGCCTCTTTCTGGGGTTGTATAACTGTATGCGTGAAATAGTGTACAGTATAAACACTGAGCACAGTAGACTTTATCCAAAATCAATTCATTTAGCTTGAAAACACCGTATGCATCACCAGTTCGTTTATATTCTCAAATAGATTTTTGCTTAACCTCTGTTAAAACGAGTTTACAAACTGCGCGCGCACACTAGGGGCGGGAAGCCAGCCCGTAACAGGCGGCTCTGCCCAATAAGGACAGAGCATCAGGGCACGAACAAACGACCCTGCTAATAATGGTCCACCAAACCCGCCGTCAGGACCCCGCCAGCTCTCACCACGCCTTCCCCCCCTTCCCCACCAGGGGACAGAGCGCCCAGCTGGACGAAAGTCCTGAGCTGTCTGAGACTGCAGGACTTGCTGAGGAGATTCCTACTCCCGTATAAGGAATCCTTGTGGAATAGGGAGGTTTTTAAAAATCACTTTTGGTACCAATGCAGCATTTCAGACCAAAGAGCCGTATCCAGAGACCAAGATTCTTTCCTATAGTCAGGGGTGTAATACCGTCATTCTTCCATCCATTCATCTTTTGTTTACTCCGTCACTCATTCCACAAACGTGTGAGTTCGACCCATCGCCACGTGTGAGACACTGTGCCCATGGCAATGATAGGGCGTCATCCTCTGCCCTGGGGGCCCACCTGCTAGGATGTACCCCAAGCGAGTCAGGAAAGTGGGTTTGCCCCTTCCAGGAAGGGGAGGATCAACAGGCAGAGGAAAGGGATTTGCCTTACCTTCCACACAAGTTCCACACTCCTCCTGGCGCACCAGACCCTCCCCCAGGCAGCCCCACCCTGTGTCGCCCTCCCCCAC
This sequence comes from Lagenorhynchus albirostris, assembly GCF_949774975.1. NCBI lineage: Eukaryota > Metazoa > Chordata > Mammalia > Artiodactyla > Delphinidae > Lagenorhynchus > Lagenorhynchus albirostris. The sequence continues at coordinate 5,931,906 of NC_083100.1, forward strand.
CCCACACGCCTTTCAGGCCACCCTCTGATCCACTGCCTTCTGGGAGCTGGCCTCTCTGCAGGGACCCACCTCGTCCACTCCGGGCAAATCCATGTTCCTGGCTCTTCTCTGGTCATCACATCGGTAGCACTTAATGCAGGGGCAAGGGTACAGTTACCTGTGGGGCTCCTTGCTTGTGATGTCACGCTCGCAGGAGTGAAACTCCACTTGTGCTGTCCCTTGTGCGACCCATGGATGGCCAACCTCTAGAACACGCAGTGGCACGTGGTCGGTGCTCAATAAATAGCTGTATGTGCCTGAAGATGGTTGAATAAGTCAAGGCAAAGGGGAATGGAACAGTCTAGAAAGTGCAAAGGTGTGGTGAGGATGGCCCATTGGGAGCAGGGGGAGGGAGGCCAAGGCGGGGCGGAGACCCAGAGCAGCGCTGGATCTGTGAGGGGCATTTAAAGGGCCCCTCTACCAGGAGCTCCAGGCCGCCCACAGCAGTATTCTCCTCACACAGGGTGTGGGTTCTAGTCTGTCTGCCCTGCTTTTCAAGCCCTGCCGCCTGACCTTGTTGGCATCTTGTTTATCTCGCCCATCTACTCTTTTTTCCTTTACTTGTCTTTTCAGAGGACGCGTGGTCCAACACGCATGTTTCTGCTCTGACGACCCTGCCTCACCCACAACTTCCATCCTCAGTTTTGGGGCTGAACCTCCTTTGTTTATCATTGTTCTTCTCTGTTAGACATTGTGTCCATAGCATCGCCTCCCAGGCCACCACGAAAAGTGCACAAGGTCAAGGAGACTAGAAACGCCTTGACTGGGGAGCATCCGCCTGTCCAGCTGGATCTACGTTACGTGCCCTGACAGAGCTATGGGGGGTGGGAGCTGAGATGCTACACGTCTGTGTCATGAGGACCCAAGTGTTCTTATTTTCTTTTAAAAGGTTGACCTTCCAAGGCTCTACTTGAGTTAGGCTTCTCCGAGAGATTTTTCTTCACTAGGAGACACCGAAGAGATATCTTTCATTCTTTCTGAGAAAAAAGCCACAAAACATGATGATATGATGAGTCCTTAAATAGTCCCTGGCAACTGTTTTCTGCCGTCATGTGTTTCGTGGCTGGGAATCCTTGAATGTTTCAAGTGCGATGTCTTTGCTGCACGAACATCATCACTTGAAAGCCCATATGATGATCTGGGAAACCACTGATTGATTTGAAAATCATGGTGCAGGTGCCTGGTGGACCCCAGCACCCACATGGGGGTATTAATAAGAAGCAAGATGAGGCGCTGATAGATTGCGTTAGTCAATGACGCTCACGTGCGACTAAGGAAGTCCATTTAAAAAAGGAGCCTCGTCAGCAGAACCAGGGAGAACCCCATTAGATGGCGAGATTCTATAGCAAGATGAATGTCACCGGTCTGCTTTGCGACAAACTCATTTTTTAAATCTCCATTATCACATCTCTCTCTGGCCACTGAGGAGTGAGTATATTAAATGCTAATGGCTTTTGACAGAAAGAATCTATCTTCATAAGGAGCTGCACTGATGTTTGCCATTGTTTAGAACAGTCACGTTGTTGGGATGAAACCAACAATGAGCGGTTATTAGGACAAAACCCAAAATCTAGTTCCTTTTACTCAGACCCTATAGAGCACATGGAATATACTTCACTGTATGGAATCCTGTAATACATCGTCTAAAAGGCAGTATGTGCAGGTACAGATTTTAGATTTCTCCCCAAATAACGATGAAAAGAAAATCATAGCTATTGATATTAATTTAGTGTTTATCCTGTGCTACATGATTCATGCAGCAATCCTGACTGTCACGGAAATTGAGGTCATAGAAGAGTCACTATTGGCCTAGAGAGATTGTGGAAGCAGGTGTTAAATTCCAGTCCGTCTGGGCCACAGGCGGTGCTGTCTCCCTTGGCCCATGAGATGCCTGGGGATGACGCACAAAGAATCAATGGTGGGGCCGGGCAAGGAACTCACGGCAGGAGGTGGTCTCGCAGGACTAAGTATTATTAGAAGAAGAGCTTTGTTGACCATCAGCTTCACGTTTGACTTTGATTCATATTAACAATAACTCCACCAGGAATAACAATAACAATAAGTCCAGACGGCCTGGCCTCAGACTGAGCTCCAGTGCTCATTGGCTGTATGACCACACAAGGGCCACTCTACCTCCCCAAGACTCAGTTTCCCCACCTGTAGAATGGGGATGTCCAGAGATGTCCTGTGAACACCTTTAATTCAGGTAGAGTGTGTTACCTAATGCCTGGCACATGGCCATCAGCTAACTAGTATTAGCTACAATTGCTTCATTCTGTTCAACAATTATTGTTAGGAATGCAGGAAGGCAGTGAAGATGAGTTGAATGGAGTCACTCCTCTCATCAAATCCCTCCAATGGCTTTCCATCTCACTCAGCCTGAAAGCCAAGGTCCTGAACATCACACTTGAGGCCACTGCTTGATCTGGTCCTTCTCGGATCTTGTATCCTACTTCATACCCCTGCACTCATTCCTTCCGGCCACGTGACCCTCCTCAGTGTCCTTGAACATGACAGGCACGCTCACCTCAGGGCCTTTGCACTTGCTGTTCCCTTCCTGGAAGGCTCTTCCCCACATAACCAGGGGGCTCACTGCATCACCGCCTCCAGGTCTCTCATCAAGTGTTGCCTTCTCTGTGATTATTTCCTTGACTATCCTAGTTTGGACTGTAACATCTTACCATCTTATCTTCTGCTCCTGGCTTGAATTTTGTCCATAGGAAGTTCCACTCTGTGCCATACTCCGTAGTAGTGGGATACCATTGCGTTCTGCCCAGTGGTCTTAAGAGCTGGGTTGAGTGTGAGGGTTGTACTGTATTAGTTACCTACTGCTGTGTAACAAAATACCCCCAAACTTTGTAGCTTAAAGCAATATACATTTATCACCTTGTAGTTCCCATGCTCAAGATTTTGGGGGCAGCTTAACTAGATGCTTCTGGGCCTGGAGTCTCTCCTGAGGCAGTAGTCAGGGGTTGGCCAGGGCTGTGGTCATCTCAAGGCTTGAGGACCTGATTCCAAGGTGGTTCACTCGCACCACTCATCAGGCCTCAGTTCCTTGTTGGCTGTTGTCTGGAGACATAAGTTCCTCATCACGTGGGCCTCTTCATAGAGCTGCCTGAGTTTCCTCATAACACGGCAGCTGCCCATCTCCAGAGAGGGATCTCAGAAACACACCAAGGCAGAAGCTGCAATATCTTTTATGACCTAGCCTTGGAAGTCACATACTATCACTTCTGTCATTTTCTATTGGTCACACAGCCAACCCTGAGAGGGTGTGGGAAGGGAGTACATGATGGGATGGTTGGGGGCCATCTTGGAGGTTGGCTACCACAGACTCACTCTTCTTGGATTCAAAACCCTGCCTCAACAGGGGAAAGTTATTTAATCTTTCTGGGTCTCTGGCCCTCGTCTATTAAGTACTAGTAAAAGGCAGTATTTAGTGGTGTTTCCATGAGGATTAAATAAAATAATACATATATTGTTTCACAAACATGTCTGGCACATAGTGAGCAAAAAATATTAGCTTTTTTTGTTTTTTGTTTTGTTTTGTTTTGTTTTTGCGGTACGCGGGCCTCCCACCGTTGTGGCCTCTCCCGTTGCGGAGCACAGGCTCCGGACGCGCAGGCTCAGCGGCCATGGCTCACGGGCCCAGCCGCTCCGCGGCGTGTGGGATCTTCCCGGACCGGGGCACGAACCCGTGTCCCCTGCATCGGCAGGCGGACTCTCAACCACTGCGCCACCAGGGAAGCCCAGCTATAATTTTTAGTCCAAGTTGCAGGTACAAAAGTGTTTTACACAGAGAATGCCAGGACTGGATTGCGCTCTAGAAAGCTCACTCTGACTGCAGTATTGAGAATGAATTGGAGGGGCCAACTTAAAGGAAGGAGACCAGGGAAAGGTTCTGTGACATGGACCGAGATGGGAACATTAAAACAAATGGAAGTAGACAGACTTAAGAGCATTTTAGAAGTCAGCTTAAATTTGTCATCCATACCACATTTCATTTGTTCTCAACATGTCTGGAATTGGTCACTGAGCCACTGACTTGAGAAAACACCACTTACCATTCTTTAGGGAATTCTTTACCATTCTCCTAGTCGACTCTGATGCAGATGTGTTGCTCTGAGGGTGTGGGCTAGATTGTGCTTTTGTTCCCAGGGATTTACCTTCCTGTGATAAGACTATACATCCCTGCCCCATTGATGTTGGACTTGGCCTTGTGACCTGATTTGATCAATGGCATATGAAACATGACATATCCATGCTCCTTGCCAGACCTCTTGTGTTTTTCCTTCTGCCAAGAAATTAACATGGGGCTGCTCCCTGAGGCATCTCAGGATGAGGAAGACATATGGAGTGGAGCCGCAGCACTGTAGCCAATTAACGTGTAACTAAATGAGAAATCAATCTTTGCAGCTATAAGTCGTACAGTGCGAGGGACTGTTTGCTACACGGCAAAACCTCGTGAGTGCTAGTCAATGCAAGGGAAAACTTATTCCTCTAGCTTTCTGTTTCTACGAGGGAACTCCGTCTACTAGTTCAGAGGGAGTATGCACACAATCTCTCCCTCTCTCTCTCTCTCTCTCTCTCTCTCTCTCTCACACACACACACACACACACACACACACACACACACACATACACACTTTATATCTTCCCCAAGGAAGGCTCAATGCCTAGTCTGAATGATGAGCCTTGGGCAACTGGACATCTCTTGGGAATGTTAGCTATGGGACAGAGCCATTCCACACAGCCAAGGGCATCATGGGCTTTAGCTTCTGTGCAGTAAACAGATAAACAGGGCCTGCTTCTGTCAGGCTCCATCAGATCTGTGCACTCCCGATTTCAGCTGTTATGCGTGTGTTTGGGGAACTGGTTTGGGTAATGAGTTCCCAAGTTCTAGATTAAAGTGGTGTTAGACTTCTCTGCCGTAGCTCTACCAGTAACATCCACACAAGATTCTGTCTGTTCTCAATCAATTCAGAAACGGGAGAGAAGGATGTTTGTTAACTAATTAGCATCTTCCAATAGTTTTCTGGAGAACAAAAGCCCAGATTGAATTTTTTCAAAAATTCTCTCCGTGATCTTCCTAAGTTAGGAGTCAAGAGTGAATGAACCTCTTCTGAGTGGTCCTAACCTCCCCTTATATTCAGAGGTAGGCTGCACATTGATGTGCTCAGAACATCTTGACAAACTTCACTAAGTTTCACTGGCCTGTGGGGTTCACAAGAGGGACCTCTTTTTTTTTTTTTTTTTTTTTGCGGTACGCGGGCCTCTCACTGTTGTGGCCTCTCCCGCTGCGGAGCACAGGCTCCGGACGCGCAGGCTCAGCGGCCATGGCTCACGGGCCCAGCCGCTCCGCGGCATGTGGGATCTTCCCGGACCAGGGCACGAACTCGTGTCCCCTGCATCGGCAGGCGGACTCTCAACCACTGCGCCACCAGGGAAGCCCGAACCCATGTAATTTGACTATTTATTTCTTCTACTGATTTTGGATGCAGGAGGGCCCCAGTGATACCACCAGTGCCAAGACATCTGCTAAAACAGGGGCTCAAAATGCTGCAGGTGTGAGAGGCCCATGCTCTCTGACCATAGACGGAGGTCAAGACCCAGACTGCCTCCATTCCGAGGGCACCTCAGGTACGTGAGGGGAGGCAGCTGAAACCAGAGGAGTGGTGTGGATATTCCCAAGGGGGGAGGACCTTCCTCAGCCATCCTCAGAATGTCCGCCTTTAGAGCAAGCTCCCAGGCATCTTCATCCCTGCTGCCACTCCTGTAGGCCATCGTGGAATCCCCCTCTGTTGAGTTATTCCAGGCCCACCAGGGGCCATGCCTTTATTTATTACCCACCATTTATCTGCACATATTTGCAGAGCCAAGGAGAAACATGAAGGGGCTTGTTCTTGAATGAAGGTGTTTATGATTGAGAAGCAAGAGTTAGGGACGTGGGTCTTTAAGAATTGCTCCAGTAGAGGAAGAGGGATGCAGGGAGAGACACCCTGAGAGGCTGGTGGAGAGGGAGGAATGGATGGCGGAGGGCAGACAGAGCTTTCCAGACTCTTTCTCTGCTGTGTGCGCTGCTGGGTACAAGTTGCACACTCAGCTCCCCGGCCCGCGTGCGGGCCTCTGCAGAGCAGGCTGCCGGGCAGCAAGCTCAGGGCCCCGAGACCAACTGGCCTTCGTTGTAGAGTCTCTGGTTGGATCCAGGAGCTGAGAGGCCCCTGTACACAGGAGGGTTTCCCTGAAACCCCACTACACTCTTCCAATTCCTGAACTGAGTTTCTACCCCTATTTTAAACCAGTTCTCTGCTTCCCAGTTCCCAGCCTGAGGCCCCCTCACAGGTCTTTCTGTCTTTCTCCTCATGCTCCTTGGGCCCTGTCAGCCTAACCCACCATATGCCATGCACTCTGGGCCCATAAAAACCAGAGACCCCTTGGGCACACACGACCATCTTCTGGCCGTGTCCACCCTGCTCCAACCTGCAAGAAGCCCCCCAACTCACTTCCTGCCCTTGGTCCTCAGATGAGTCCTTCGGTTCTGTTGAGCTTTGCTTTGCCTCTTGGCCTCTGCCTCCAGCTGGTCTCCCATTGAACTTCCGTCTTCGTTCTCCTCCCAGAACTGAAGGTCAACCCCAACCCCTTGGCCAGCAGTGAAGCCAAACTAGGTTGATCTCCAGTGACCCCAGATGGGCATGCAGACATCCATAGGCTGCTCGTTTGACGACAGTCTTCTGCTTCCTGGTTTTAGCCACATTCCAGAAAGGTGAGGTTGTCAGAAGGCAAGTCCCATAGAGATGAGATTCTAACTGCGGTTTCCTACTCAGCCACCGCTGCTCTGTGACGATGCAACTCCACATGGCTGCGGCGCTGTGGTGCTTGAAGTTGAGTGAACTGGATCCAATACCTGGTTCTCCTTCTCCCTGGCGGTATGGCATCAAGCAAGTTATTTTTACCTGCTTTGAATCTCTAGTCACTCTTCTACAAAACTTAAAAAAAAAAACCCTGTTTGCACACTTCACAGGGTTGTTATGGGAGTAAAATTAAATTCTATACCTGAATTATAAAGTATAAGGCATGATATAAATTTAGGTAAATTTATTAATGAGAATCTTTACATAAAACCTCCCCTGGACCCTCCCCCCATAGGTGAGTCTCATGCTCACACCCCAGACCCTGGGTTTTCTGGTTCATGTAAGTAAGGGGAATTTTGAAGGCTTTGGAGAGTGCAGCCAAAAGGTGATACAGGTGTGATACAGGTGTGATACAGGTCCAGGGGACGTCCGAGGGAAACACCTGCAGTATGCAGCCATGGTAGCCCCTCTGAGCCAACCTGGCTGCTGGTCGCTTCCGTGACCACAGTGGAAAGAAAACGCATGATGACCTCAGAGGGGACCTCGCCAGCCAACCAAAGTCAGTCTGCTCCTGACTGGCCCAGAGAGTGACAACAGGAATCTGGGTCCTGCTCCACTCTGGTGACGAGTCCCTGCCAGAGGGAAGCAGGCAGGGGCTGCTGGTAAATGCTGGGTAGGCAAGGTCCAGGTGGGGACTGTGCCCTGACCACCAGGGGCCATGCCCTGGGGCAGAGAAGTTTGATAGGATTTGCCCAGCCGGCACTAAGAAACCAGCTCAGTCCATCCGGAAGGGCTGGTGCAGCCTGTGTTAGAGCCAGACTCACATCTAGGCAGTCTTGGGCAGCATGAGAACGGTGTCAAGGGTCCTCGAGGGGCAAGACAGGGACAGGGAGACCAGTCGGGGCGTTGTTGCAGCCGTCCCAGGAAGAAGCAACGGTGACATGAACCGGAGGGAGGCGATGGAAATAGACACAAATGGACGGATTACAGAAATATTTAGAGAGATTGAGAATGGTCTTTTGTTTTTGTTTTTGCTCATGCTTAACCTATCTGTGTTTTTAAATCCCTAGGGAAAGATAATAAAAGATTTGCTTGTGTATATTTAATTTATAGAAGCAATAGAAATTCAACAGATTTTTTTCCTTGGGTTAAGAAAAATGTCACAGCACTTCTTTCCCTGAGGTACATTTCAACTACATTGACTAAGGAATTTAAAATGTGAGCTTATTCTTAAGCAGAAAACTACCCGAATATTTAATAATTTCAGCCTGGTATGCCATTCATACTTAATATCATGAATTTGCTTGGGTTTGATAAAATTTTTAACTTTCATATTACGTAAGAGTAAATAGAGACAAGAACATATTAACATAGCAAAAGGTTGTAGGGAATCAAGTTTATTATCCCTTGTTGATAGTAAAGATTTTGTATACAGGACAATATTTTTAAACATGAATAGGTTATAGAGCATTCAAAGCAACTAGAAGATGAAGAAAGTAAAAAATGACTAGTGATTCTGAGATTATATGCTGACAAAGCAGGTGGGTGATGGACTATGCTGAGTCATGGGAAGAGAATCAGAAAAGAGAAGGAGGCTTCCCTGGTGGTGCAGTGGTTAAGAACCCGCCTGCCAATGCAGGGGACACGGGTTCGAGCCCTGATCTGGGAAGATCCCACATGCTGCGGAGCAACTAAGCCCATGCACCACGACTACTGAGCCTGCGCTCTAGAGCCCGCGAGCCACAACTACCGAAGCCCGTGCACCTAGAGCCCGTGCTCCGCAGCAAGAGAAGCCACCACAATGAGAAGCCTGCGCACCGCAACAGAGTAGTAGCGCCCGCTCGCCGCAACCAGAGAGAGCCCGTGCATAGCCATGAAGACCCAATGCAGCCAAAAATAAATAAATAATACATTTTTTTAAAAGTTTAAAAAAATAAAAAGAAAAGAGAAGGAATTTCTAGCAATCCCTCCTGCAGAAATTCTTGTACATGGAAATAGTGATCTTGTTCAAGGCTGCTTATAGCAATATTGTTTGTAGCGGTAAAAACCCGAGGCATCCCAAATGTCGATCAGTGGAGGAGGGTTATACTTCCTTATCATAGGAAAATGAATAATGAAGAGTATTAATGTGGAGCACTGTCCTTTTTATGGTCAGAGAGCTAGAATATCATTAGGGAAATAGGAGCTGCGTTAATCATTGAACAGAGAGAATTGAATATAGGGAATTAGTGAGCAAGGTATTGGAAGACTAAGAAGGCAAAAGGGGAAACTGAAGTAACAGATGCAGGGGTTCAAAATGAACTTTCCCCAAATATACCACTTTTGCATGAGGATTATTTTGAGCTAAAGGCGAGTGAGACCCTGTGGGTTCAAGAGAAACTACTGTCCATCCCTTAACTACCTAGAAGAATTTAAATTGGGGATATTTTTCCCAGAAAAAGAGCTATTACCAGAGATACATTTTATCTAAGTGGCTCCCTCCTTACAGCAGGTCAAACGTCCCATTGCTCATCCCATTCCTAGCTCAAGAGAGCACGCAGCCCTCACTTCGCCTTTCTGTCTCAACCTCTCATGTATGTGGGATCTCTGGCCCTCTCACGTATGTGGGATTCCTGCACGTACAAAATTAATTAGATTTTCTCTTGTTAATCTGTCTCATGTCAATTTCATTCTTTTCTTCCTCCCCTTCATGAAGAAGGCAGCCACCAACCCTCAGCTGGAGAAGCAAAGGGAGGAAAATGGGGTGATCAGAATCCAGAAGTTTGGGGAGGAATAGCCCCCTTGGACGATGGGACCTGGGTCTCTGCAGGCTGCAGTTACACCTCTGGTGCTCAAGGGGGCGTCCTGGACTGGACACAGTTCCCTGGGGGGCGGAGGAGCCCTGCCTGGCTAGTGCTGACGTCTCGGGATCTGGTTGTGCTAGAGGAGGCCCAGGACTGAAACCAACAGCTGCTGCCAGGTAGAGGGGCGGTCTCAGGTGGAGGCGGGGCTGTCGGCCACAGAAGGCGGGTAGGGCGAGGCGGGCTCTCTTCCCTCTGCCTGTTTTCCAGTCTCCCTCTAGCACCCCATGGACAGAGTCTCCCAGGGAGCAGCTAGCACCATGGGGTGCTAGCAGACACGGGGTTTGCAGAGCTCCAACCACAGAGCAGGGTACAGAAGGGATGCGGAGAGGAGAGACAATCGCTCCACCACCAGCCCACCTGCAATTTGTAGTCCCGCGGGAGCACCGGACAGGGACTAGAGAGCTGTCAGCTCAGGTGCACAGGGGTGGGTGCACAAGGCAGCAAAGGAAGCTTTATGTTTACATTCCATGTATCTATCATGTTTTAATTCTCTTCCACAACTAGCATACCTTAGGACATCACTTTGTATTTACAAAAATTTCCTTTCAGAAACCTTTCTTACCTCGCTGCATGTGAAAGAAAAACATGACATCCTGACATACCGAGGAAGCAGATACACAGGAGATAGGTCTCCTTAGACGACGGGTTCGGTGAGAATTTTTCCCTTCTGGAAAGTTCCTTTGAAAAACCACCCTGAGAGCACGCACTCACAGGGGTGCTGTCCGCTAGCCTTGCTCCGCCCAGGGAAGTGGCCTGTGCCGCTGACATGCTCAGCCCACTCCCTCCTGCCCCCGCAAGCTGGTTCCTGGCCCTGCTGTAAATCTCATTGAAGCATCCCTGGAATCAGTGGCCATCTTCCTCACCCTCCAAAGTGCCGGCTTGGTTGCCATGGCAACGCCCAGGCTGGGAATCAGGGTGAGTGGTCTCCATGAAAACAGCCCGGAGGTTAGGTAGATGGCCATGGAGATGCTCACACCTCCTTTCTTAAAAGCCCAGACACATATGGCCCCCGGGGGTGGATTCAGATCTGGTAGGTTGTGCTTTATCGATGTGTCTCTGCTGCTGTGGATTGATTTTGCACCTGCTTTTGTCTTCTGCTTTAGCCGTTTTCTTCTTTTTTCCTCCCTTCCTTCCTTCCTCCCTCCCTGCCTCCCTCCTTTTCTCTCTCTCTCTGTCTCTGTGTGTCTCTGGGTGTGTCTCTCTCTCCTGTATGTCTCTTTCTCTTCTTTCTCTCTTTCATCAGAAAAAGACTGGCTCACCATCCCCCCAGCCCTCCAGAAGACAATAGCATCAGTGTTTTAACATTCATCTCCGTGTCTGCAGATGTACGGTTTCCATGATAACACAGGTGCCTTTATTTTCTTTAATAGCCCTGAAACCACAGGCACTAACACATTAGAGCTGGTGGTGGGGCATGAATTGTGGGCTCTTTACTTTTCAGCAGACTCCTGAGCCCGTGTGCCACAACTACTGAAGCCCACGCACCTACAGCCCGTGCTCCGCAACAAGAGAAGCCACCACAATGAGAAGCCTGAGACCCTGTGTGTCTCAGACCCAAAATAATAAGTTGGCCCCCATGGCAGCCTTAGGAGCTTGAGTCAAGACTAGAGCGGCTGGAGGCGAATTCTCTGGCAGTCCAGTCGTTAGGACTCCGCGCTTTCACTGCCGAGGGCTCAATCCCTGGTGAGGGAACTAAAATCCCACAAGCCACGAGGCACAGCCAAAAAACAAACAAACAAAAAGGCTAATCAAGACTAGTGGGGCTGGAAACGTGTCCTGTTGGCCAGGTGCTCAGCTGGCAGAGGTAAGGGTCCTGCCCAGCCCATTCCTCTGGAACAACACGGGAGCCCCCAGGGAAAGGGTGTAATGGGTGCACTGGGAGGAGGGGGGCCTGTATTCTAGGCGAGGGGACACCAGGTCCACTCCCAACGAGGCTACAGTTTTCAAAATGTCTTTCCTTCCCCCTTCCCACCTCTCCCAGTCAGCAAACCCCTGGGGGAGGAATTCTGGAAAATTCCAGCCAATTGATGAAGGGCCCCTTTCACCTCTCTTCAAGGACCCCTTCAAGTATATTCAAAGCCTAAAGAGGTTTCCATCCTGGGGTAGCAGCCGACCCCTGAATCCCGCCAACCTCATGCCGGAATTCCTGGGAAGCTCTGAAGGCCCGTGTCCCCGAGTGTCAGGGACACAGTGACCTGCCAGCTGTGGGGAAGGCTCCCCCCCAAGCCGGGGCCCCCCAGAGTCCAGACGGGCAGAGTGTAAGCCCCCAACATATTGAAGAATGATGACAAATGCTAAAGAGGGCTACCACACTTGTGTTTTATTTTTAAGGTTTACATTGAGCAAATTAATGAGTTTAACGCAAAAATACGATTACATTATTCACCTAGTAAATACAGAATTTATTTTAAAGTTTGAAACACACAGCTCGATGGGCAGTGTGACCAAGTGACTGCACGGGCACCGTGTCCTCCCCTCTCCCTGGCTCTGCAGGCCTCCACAGCCAGGTGGGCATGTGACCTCTGGCAGGAAGGGAGTCCTAAGCTGAGGCCCTCTGAGCCCGTGGGGCGGGGCGGGCCAGGGGCCCTGCTATCTGCCTGCATCCCCGTGTGGTCCCTGCTCACAGCCAGCGCCAGCGCGTAAGGCTCCAGGTCGGCCCCGGGGAGCTGCCCTTCAGGGATGCCCCCTGTACTATTTCATCCTGGCTGTGCTTGGCTTCATCTCTGAGACCTGCCTTTCTGTCTTCTCTCTCTGTAGAAACCCACGAAAGGAACAGATTTCACAAATTCAAGTTCAACGCGCTGTGAGTCATGGAAGTGACAGCACTTCCCCACAAACCCCGCTCCCTCTACAGACATACGGCCCTCGGGCGCCGTAGCTGTCAGCTCTGGTCCCGGGCTCCCTTCCAGGACGAGCAGAGGCCACACGGGGTCAGCTCTCAAAATAGGCAGCCCCCGAGGAAGCACCGCCACGCGTCTGCTGGAAGGGGCCCTGACGGTTCAGAGGCGAAGCCCGAGGACCATTTGTCACGCCCGCCACTTGAGGAGAGCAAAGAAGGGCTAGTGAGACAATCTCTGCGTTCAGAACATCACTGCCCCCTGTGGTGCTTCCAGCGCCAGTGGCTCAGCTCGTGAAGCGGAGAGGACAATGTGCTTTGTGACCCAGCCCCCTCTCCAGCCGCAGCCCCGCCCTCTGCACTCTGTCCTCTCCATGCAGGGGACGTTTGTCAGTTTTTGTCTCCCCACTGCTGAACTCTCTCCCTTTGTTTGGTAAGGTCACAGCGTGAGGATGGGTAGGAGCTGGTACCCACCTCTCACTGCTAGACCCCCCAAGTCCGGACGCTTTCTCCCTGCCCTCCCTGGTAGGTGAGCTCGGGCACGAGATGGGGGCTTGGTCAACTCCATGACCCAGCCCAGGCTTCCCTCCACACAGGGAGCAACTTGGCACAGGTGCCCTTCCTCTAGACAGGCGGACCCAGGCCAGGGAGCCAGGCTCGGCCAAGGGAGCGCAGGCACCAGAATTTGACTGTGGAGCAGGTGACCTACCCCCAGGAATCAGCACTAGGACCCGGTCCAGTGCGTGGCCCCCAGGGTCCAGTGACGGTGTTCCCTGCGGAAGCATCCATCGTCTATCCATGACAGCACCCCCCTCCCCGGGCTATTCCTACGGTGAGGATTTGGTCGTGGTCTGAGCCTCCAGGCCCCTGAACTTCACCCAGCCGGGGTGTATTTGATTCTCTGAGACCACACAGTAACTTTCCAGGAAGCTCCTTTACTGCCTACAGCACCAGAGTCAGTTTCTGTGGTTTGTATCCGAGAACCCTGGCTGCATCCCACCACTCAGAGCACCAAACTCCTGCTTATGTCTTGCCCGAGGCCTTTGCACTTGCTGTTCCCTCTGCCAGCAACACTGTTCCTCTTGCCCCCCAGCCTGGCTCTCACCTCCTCACCCTCTGCCTCACCTCACTGACTCCGCATCTCCCAGGTGTCCCCTGGCCCAGCATATGCCAAACTCCAGGGTAATTATCTGGGCACCAGCCTAAGCTGTGCTGAGACCCTGAGCTCCCGAGGCAGGGTTGTCCATTTTCACTCTCTTGGGGCTTCGGGGCCCAGCACATTCCCTACAGGTGGCAAACATCGGTGCCCTGTTGCAGGAAAAACGTGGATCACATCCGTCTCCAGCAGGTTCTCTTGCAGATTTGCCCAAAGACGTTTCTACCTTACTTTGAGTTTCACATTACACCCACATTACAGTGGGAATTCCCACATTACAGTGGGAATTTTCACCACTGGAGTGACAAGTGAACTTGGATGGGTGCTTTGTGGCCAGGGTCAGGCTGGTATTTTCCCGAGGCAGGTCTTTTGGGCAAGGGGTGAGAAGGCAGAAGTTCGCTCCACTTTCTCCTCAACTGGGAGAAAGCAAAAGTGTGGTTTTCCTGCAGCTCTTGAAACACGATGGCTACCCCTCTTGTCATCAGAATTTACCTCAATCCTCCCACGGTTGGAGACTGACTCGGGGATTCACCCACCCCAGGATCAAGAAGCAGACATTACAATGGGAAGGAGAAAAAAGAAAAAGAAGTAGAAAACAGAAAAGACCAAAAAAAAGTGATGTCCTGACATTAGTAATTCTTTTAGTTAGTGTTTAAAACTATTTTGGTAAGTTGTTAAACTTATGACTGGTAGAATTAAAAAGAGGCTGACAACGTTTATACTACCATAGAATATTAAAGTAGGCAAAACATCATTTACATTGCAAAAGAAAACAAAAACTAACACTAAACACAATTTCTTAAAAAGGGCAAAGAAATAAACAGGACATAAATCAGATTTATTCCATATTACAATAAGTGCACATGGATCAAATTTCCCTCAAAATGGCAAACTCAGATTGACTTTTTTTTAATCTGAAGATATTTGCTTATGACATACCTAAAAATAGACACAGAAACGTTAAAAATAAGACAAAGGTATACTTGGCAAACGTGAATAAAATAGAAGCAGGAATAGAAATGTTCAGAAAGAGTCAAGAGAGGATTCGGGGAAAAAGTATTAAATAGGTCCAAGATATAATTTTATATTTGTAAAAGATTCAGCATAAATTGGGCTTATAGTCCTGAATCTTTCTTCCTTTGTTTTTAGTGCCCTCTTGTCTTCTTGCAGACAAATTATTATTTGTCTTTCATAAATATGTTGCAATTCTCCCCTCAGTTTGTCTTTTGACTTTTCTCAGATTTTTTTGACTTTGAAATATTTTGGCAGATTTAAAAAAATAAAGCCAAGCATATTAATATATTTCATGATGTCTTTTGGGTTTGTGTCACTCTCCGAAAGGCCTCCTTTGCACCAAAATTACAAAGGTAGAAACCTTTTTTCCTTTAATAATTCTAGGGTTTAGTATTTTACGCTTAGATCTTGGATGCATCTGGAATGTATTTTGGTATAAAAAGTGAGGTAAAGGCGTGGCTGTTTCCTCCAACACAGGTAGGCAACTGACCCTGCCTTTCCTTTGTTGATTTGCGAGGCCACTTTTCTCACACTGTAAATTCCCATGTGAACCTTGCGGTACTTCCGGAATCTCTGCTGTGTTAGCTGTTGATGGCTCTCTACATCTAAATAAATCATAATTCATAAAGCCAAGAGTTTAAAAGCACAAGGTAAGTTTCCTGGAAGCCGGGCTCTAGGGGAAACTTTTCATGCACAGCTGTCACTTCCCGGCAGAGCAAGTAGAAAGAGCATTTGAACAACTAGAATATGGTAGATTTTTTTAAATTTAAATAATAAACTATTGTGTAACTACATTTCAAACTCTTTACCTCCAAAGAATATACAAAGAAGCCCATATAAAAAGTGGTTACTTGGGGGGAAGGATAAATCAGGAACTTGTGATTAACATACACACTGTACTGTATGCAAGGTAGATAACCAGCAAGGACCTGTGTAGCACAGGGAACTCTACTCAGTATTCTGTGATAACCTATGTGAGAAAAGAATCGGAAAAAGAATGAATAT
The DNA here is from genome assembly GCF_949774975.1 of Lagenorhynchus albirostris. Classification (NCBI taxonomy): domain Eukaryota; kingdom Metazoa; phylum Chordata; class Mammalia; order Artiodactyla; family Delphinidae; genus Lagenorhynchus; species Lagenorhynchus albirostris. Next base: position 5,947,650 of record NC_083100.1, read on the forward strand.
ATGTATATGTATAATTGGATCACTTTACTGTACACCTGAAACGAACACAACATTGTAAATCAACTATACCCCCATAAAGTTTAAAAAAAAATTTTAGATGGCTACTTGCTAGCTACAAAGAGAGTATCATTAAAATTCCTGGAAGCAGAAATCTCATAGGTCCCATCCCCTGACCACAGTAACAATTACCTCGTATGAAGTGATATCAGTAACAATGGTTAAACAAAAAAGATGATCCACTAAAAATATTAAATCCATATACTGCATATGTAGAAAATACACTGAGAACTCTAATAGCAAAAAGACTCTTCTATTTTTTTTTCTTCCCAATGGGCTTTACAGTCATTTTATCAAATTCTAAAGGATAATTCCAGTGGGATGATGAAAACGGCATTAAACCTAAACATTAATTTGGAAAGAATTCACATTTAAAAAAATGTTCTCTTCCCATCCAGTATAGGCTATCTCTGTCTATTTTTTTTCAACTTTCTCTTATATCTCTCAGTAAAGTCTTATCGTTTTCTTCATGTAGGTCACTACATTTTCAAAGCTAGCACAATTCCAATATCAAATTCTTACTGAGACAATACAGAAAAGGAAACCCTACACACATCACATTCACAAATATAGAAGCCAAAGTCCTAAATAAAGTCCTAGCAAAAAGAATGAAGTGGTATATTAAAACAAGAGCATAGCCAAACCAAATAGAATGTATCATGGGAATTTTATCATAGGGAATTGATATGAGTAAAGTTAATAGTTTCCTTTTGTCATTGCATCTTATGAAAACAGTTGTTGTTTTCTTCAGTAAATTTGGAAGACGTATTGGAATATCTGGTCATGGGGCCTACGTAGGGCTCACCCTACGTAGGCACTTCATGGGGCACTTCAAGGAAATAGGCAGTTATTCTCTCCAGAGTAGCTGAAACCGAGATAAAAATAAGGCATGCAAGTGACTGTGGGTCAGAAGAGATCTGCCATGTTATCAAGACACCAGGAATGGTCCAGTGGTTAAGACTCTGTGCTTCCAATGCAGGGGGCATGGGTTCGATCCCTGGTCAGGGAACTAAGATCCCATATCCCGCATGGCATGGCCAAAAACAAAAAACAACGACAAAAACCCAAATAGGACTCCCAAATCAGCAGGCCCAAGAGAGGAGGCTCCGAGTTCCAGGTCCCAAGCTGCTCTCCCTGGGCACCAGAGGGCTGTCATTCATCAAGGGCACTGTGACAGCCGCCTCTGGATGGCGCGAGATCTCACACAGACGCTGCTGATGCACAAATGCCCCGCCTGTCTCTGCCACATCATCCCAGAGAAGGCAGCGGGGTCTGAGACCCACGTCCTCAGATGTCCCAGGGAGGGCTGCCTCTGCTGCCCCCTGGTGGTCACCCTCCTGTGAGGTCACAATGAGGCTTTAGGCTGTCAGACTGAGGCTGGTACAGAGATATTCTGTCTCAAAGAAGCTGTACCCCCTCACCTGTCCACGGTCCCCGTCTGGGTGCACCGTACTGCCCGGGGCCCATCACAGGGTATCCGGCCCCTTCCTGCTCCCACAGGCCTCCTTCATTGCTAACTCCTCCCTATTTTCGGGAATTCCTCATGGGAAATCAAAGAAGATCCTTCCTCTTCTTCCGCAAGGCCCAGGTCATTATTAGGTCCCCTTTCAAAGAGTGAAAGAAAGGTTTGGATCTCCAAGAGATTTAGACAGAGGGTTTGTCAACAAAGGTTCTTCATTTTCTACTCAGTTTTCTACTAGACAGCTAGCAGCTATGTCCCACGTGGATTTCTGGGTCCTCTACTGGGGAGTTTCTATCTGTATTGCTCAGCTCAGGCTGTCACAACAAAACACCACAGACTGGGGGTCTTAAACAGCATGTGTTTTCTCACAGCTGTGGAAGTCTCTGAAAATCCAAGATCAAGTGTCAGCAGGGTTGGTGTATGGCAAGTCCTCCCTTCCTGGTTTGCAGACGGCCGCCTTCTCACTGTGTCTTCACGTGGCCTTTCTTCTGTGCACATGTGGAGAGACAGAGACAGAGACAGAGAGAGAGATATCTCTGTGTCTCTTCCTCTTCTTATAAGGACACCAGATTAGGGCCCCATCTCTATGACCTCATTTAACCTTAATTACTTCTCTAAAGGCCCTGTCCTCCAAATACAGTTACACTGGAGTTTAGTGACTCAGCATATGAACTGGGGAGCGGGGGACACAATTCATTCCATAACACCATCCTTTGACTTGTTTCATAAAATTAAACAGGAGTGGGGAGCTTCCCTCCCACAACCCTTGTATTAGGATCTTCAGACGGAAAGAGGTTTATTCAGGATCAAGTTCTATGGCCACAGCCAGGTCTCAGCTTCCCATCTACTTCTCTTTTATGTATCCGTACTGGTCTTGTCCATCTTCTTACGCCCACCACCTCTCACATACACATTTCTTCTCCACCTTTCTCTGCTTCCCTGGGACTCCCCAGCTCTCTGGCTTCTGGTTGGACGCAGCCAGTGGGAAGCACTGCCTGAGGTCCTCAGAGGGCAGAAGACGGGTTGGAGTATTTATGCCCCTCGCTCTCCCCGCCTGGCTGTGGCGTCGTAGGAGCTGGGTGGCCCCACGGCTGCAGCTCTGACCAAATCCCTTCCATAGCTCCACATCATGCTGGGTTCCCCGCACTCCTGGCTCCCTTGAGCCTGCTCACGCTTCTGTAAATAGTCTGTTCACCCACCTCCCTCCGTCTGGCTGAGGCCATTTCCTCAGCCGCTGGATCTCTGGAGGCTCATCTGCTACCTTTACTATCGTCTTGGGGCTCCTGCTACGCTCACAGCTGCAGCAGGTCAGCCTTTGCGAGCCTGGCCCTAGAGAAGGAGAGGGTGAGAAAGCTGCAGTCCAGCTTCTCATCTCCACCCCTGGAACCCATGCACACCCTCCCTGCCAAGCTCAAGTAGAGCCCCCTCTAGAGGGGAAATTAAAGCCCTCTTGTCAGACCAACATCATAAGTCAGTGAGGATCCTGGGTTCATTCGGGAACTGGGGATGGGGGTGAGAGCAAACAAGGGTCCCTCTCTGTGGGTGAAGGACCAGGAAAACAGAAATGCACCCCTCAAGCCAGCAACCTTGCTCTAGAATGTCAAGCCCCCAGGGAGAGCACAGAGCAAATGCAGAGTCCCGGATGAAGGGCTTAGGACAAGGGGCTTGGGTGTGGAGGGTGAGACCTGGGAGCCTGGGCTGCCCCTCTCTCACTTGCAGGGGTGGGAGCACATCTCTTGACTCCTCAGTCAATGATTCTTCTCTGTAGTCCACAGCTGATTCTTCACTGAGCGGAGCAGCCTCATAGCAGCCCCGCTGGAAAGCTCTACTCACGGGGTCTGATCACGTAGATAAAACACTTTCTTTGTTCAAGAAATCCATTTTTCAGGAATGTAAGCGCTAGCCCCTCCCCTTCCGCCTCTTTTTATTTCTTGATGTTTTTCTTTTTTCTGATTAAATGTTGTCATCTTCGATCCTTTAACCTTTCTTTGACACTTACTTGTATAGCACTTGAGAGCAACGACGGGGGAAAGAAATACCTGAAAGACAGAAACACGGATCTCTTTTCTCCTAATTATAATCACTCCAGCGCTCTGGACCTCTTGGTTCAGAATTCCAGGGAGGTTAAAAATAATCTATAAGTCTAAGAACACATTTGACTTGCCTGTAACCATTCCAGCAGCCGCCTCACACTTCCGCCCCTGCTGTCCTAACAGGGGTGCATCTGTTGACATGGAGATAGATCGAAGGTCCTGAAGATGTAAATTGCTCGTGCCCGGAGACATCTATAACATAGCCTCTTCTTTCCCTTTTTTATCTAATATTTTAAGGTCCAAACTTATTTCTTTATATCCATGAGCTAAGATGGCCAGGTCAATATTTATAGCCCTTCTTTCCTTCTGCCTTTCCTGACCTTGCCAATTTCAGAGTCCACCTCCAGGGTCTCCTTCCTACATCGCAGAAACACTACTGAGTCAGGATCCCTTTGAGAATCCAAGGAGAGTGATAGGTCCTCTCTCCTGGAATATGAACACACAAAACTGAATTTCCATTCCATCCCAGGGGTTCATGGAACTGTGATGAAATCTGGCCCTGGGCCAATGAGAGTCTGATTCTCTCAACCTTGTCAGATAATGACCTGGATCAGAATCCCCTGAGGTGCTAGTGAAAACATGCCTGTTCCCAAACCTGTATGAGAATCTTTGGGATAGATGCCAGGAACCTGGATGTTTAATAAGCATCTCGGGTGGTCTCTATTTACAATGAACTTTGAAAGACATTGCTAGGGTCCCATCTACCCCCAAATCCCTGAGCTAATCTGATTCTTTCCCAAACTATTCAAATTACTTTACACTGAACTGATCCATCCAGGCCCATACCATGTTTTACCAGTCAATACATTCTTAGCTTGACCATAGCTACAGATGGAGAATTTGGATTATCCAAAATCCTATCTTCAGGGCTTCCCTGGCGGCGCAGTGGTTGAGAGTCCGCCTGCCGATGCAGGGGACACGGGTTCGTGCCCCGGCCCGGGAAGATCCCACGTGCCGTGGAGCGGCTGCGCCCGTGAGCCATGGCCGCTGAGCCTGCGCGTCCGGAGCCTGTGCTCCGCAACGGGAGAGGCCACAACAGTGAGAGGCCCGTGTACCGCAAAACAAACAAACAAAAAAAAACAAAACAAAATCTTATCTTCATTATTCTCCAAATCAATGACTTTAGTGTATTTTAATGTCAGCTCTTAAGTATGAGGCTTTTGCTCCTGAAAGGTAAGTCATTTGGGCAGCTTTCCTTGGAGCACCTTTTATATTCAAGATACAACAGTAAAAAACGACAATTAAGTTCCATTAAGAGTGCAGAGCTACCAAGACCTCAGCTACCCGTCTTATTTTTGGTTAACATGGAATACTATCACCTTCTAAACCACACATTCTGTTGCAAACAGTAGTATTTATAGCTTACTCTAAGTGAAAATGTTAAACAAAATATTTAGGCATAGAGAAAACCCCCTGAAATAGGACCCTTCAGATTTTTTCCAGTGAACTACCCTAGTAGCGTAGGAGAATCAACATACACCCCAGGGGTCTGGGATCTGAAGGTGCTGCTACAGGTGGGGAATTTCTTTCAAGTACTGTGTTTGACCATAAAAATTGTTGAAATTTTTGCATTTCCCAATATAACTTATTTATATTAAAAAGTCATGTGTTTCCCTTCAAATTTTCAAGTAAAATCAATGTGTCATAAAGGTGTTTCACATTTACTCGGACTTTGTATACTTCTAGGCACACTTTTCACGTGCCATTTTAGAAATCTGAACTTATATCCTTTATATTTCTGCATATTTTTTTAATTGGTAAAATTGTCTTTATTCAATGATTGTATATGTAGAAAATCCTAAAAAACTGACCTAAAGACTATCAGAAGTAATAAGTGAATTTAGAAATGCTACAAGATACAATATACAAAACCAACTGCATTTCTACATATTAGCAGTGGAAAAAGTAGACAATTACCTTTTTTTTACTGGTTAAACAGATTTTATTCACCTTTATTCCCTATTAGAATAAATTTTTAAATACACTACTTACCAATTTACCACCATATTTGTTTCCAGCCAAATTCTGGCCTGAACAATAACCCAGTATTAATAGCCTCCATGCAGCATGTTCTTACTGGATGAAGCCCTATGCAGGTAGGCAGGACTCTGCCCCTTTGCTCTCTCCTGAGAATCGAGCCAGACAGGTAGTTAACGCTCAGTGAATGAATAATAACAACAACGCATGAGTCACCGTTTAGTTGAATTCACTTTTCAATCATTGGTTGAATCATTGGTTGCTGACCTCCATTCACCCTCCAACTCCATGTGACTTGTTTTAAGAGGATCTAGCAGGAAACGTTGACAATGACATTGCTCAACGAAGCTTTGGTTCTTCCTGTCTCAGAATCCAATTTCTTCTGTTCATAGCATGGACAGTCATCACCGTCTGTTCCCTCACGTTATAACTGCTCAAGCAACTCAGTTGTGGAATCAGTTACATTTCTGTCACTGCAAAGCTACATTCTTCATTTACGTGATGAATTTCTGCAAAGGTTGACCTCTTTTCTCCACCAGGGTGCTGCAGATGCTAAATGCAGGATGGCTGTGCTGACCCCTTGCTTAGCGATGTTTCTAGTGATACTGGAAATTGCTCAATGGATTCATGGGAGTCCTTCTGCCTTGGACACTGCTTGTTAATAAGAAGGAACACAGCTGATATCATTCACCTGTGAGTCCTTTTGATACTGGGTAAACAGTTTTCAGTCGATCATTCAATATAATTCTTTTGTGAAATACCTGGGCAATGGGTTCTAGATGAAGATGGTGTACGGTCTTTACCTTCCAGGCATTTACAGCCTAGCAGGTGAGTCCAGTCTAACAATAAACCTGAAAGGCTTTAAGAGCATCAGCTGTGTATTTATAACAGAAGAATGTTCTCTCCTTCAGTCTTTTCATTTTTTATTTTATTTATTTATTTTATTTTTTATTGAAGTATAGTTGACTTACAATGTTGTGTTAGTTTCAGGTGTACAGCACAGTGATTCAGCTCTCTGTCTCTCTCTCTCTCTCTCTGTCTCTGTCTCTCTCTGTCTCTCTCTGTCTCTGTCTCTCTCTCTCTCTCTCTATATATATATATATTTATATGTGTATATAGATATTCTTTTTCAGATTCTTTTCCCTTATAAGTTATTGCAAAATATTGAATATAGTTCCCTGTGTTATTCAGTAGATCCTTCTTGTTTATCTATTTTAAATGTTAATCCCAAACTCCTAATTTATCCCTCCCCCACCCTTTCCCCATAAATTTGTTTTCTATGTCTGCAGGTCGATTTCTGTTTTCTAAACAAGTTCATTTGTATCTTTTTTTTAGTGAAGTAAGCCAGGCAGAGAAAGACAAATATCATATGATATCGCTTCTATGTGGAATCAAAAATAAAAAAAAAAAAGATTCTTCAGACTTTTCAAAATGGCACGTCTCACCACTGTGCAGACATATCCTCTCCTGGCTTTTTGCTTTTCCTGACTTCCGGTTTCTGCACTCTCCCCGCCTGCCTGCATCCCCTCGCCTCTCCAGAGCATCCCTTCCCTTCTGCTGCCAGTTGGAATTCTCCCTTCTTCTCTAGACTATTACATTCTCTTAATTTATTTTTAATTTTTTTTTTAAATTGGCAATCTGTTGGGTATAAAGGAAACAGATTGGATGCAAGGAACTGTGTAAAGCAAGATGTTAGAAAAGCGCTGCTCAGGGATATTTTGGGTTAAGAGTAATGATAGTAGGAACCCCGATTGAGTCCGGGGCCTGGGCCACGCCTTCTTCTAAACTCTGTTTGGGGAATAATTCCTGTGATTCTCAAAGGGGCCACATGGGGTAGACATTAAGGTTACAGAGGAGGAAACCGAGGCAGAGAAAAGCAAAGTCAGTATCACCCAGGGCAGAGCGAGCACCCTCACTACAGAGGTGAAGCAGAGTCTACCTGGGAAGCTCTCACTGGCCCCCCCACAAAAGCCACTCGGCGGCCTGCCCCCCTCCTGCAGCTACAGCGCCTCCTGGATACTTTCTTCATCGAATCTTCACAATACCTACAGGGTGTAGGAATAACGGTGCACTTTTTACAGATGAGAAAAATGAGGTTGAGGGTGGTTAGAAAAGTTCTCCATAGTCACAGAGCCAGAAGGTAGAAGGAGAATCCAGGATTCCAGCCCCAGCGTATCTGTCTCCAGAGCCCGTGTTCCTGACTGCTCAGCCCCAGGGTTGACATGCATGTGTGTGCGTGTGTGCATACATTATATAATTTATAATTATAGACCCGTGCTACAACCCCGTGCAGTTTCCAGCCATCAATAACCTGTGACCTGTGCGGCATGTACCTGGGGACCCATCAGGCATGCTTTACGCCTACTTGCTGGTCACGGCATTCATGCTCCCTTGGTTTCAGTCATAGATCTGGATTGCTGACCTGCAAAGGTTTCATCCATTTAAAAAATAAATAAAAAAGCCAGCCCATGTCTCTTCTCACGTGTTCAGGTTGGTTTTGCGGCAGGACTGTAGCTCCTGAGGAGCAGGTAGAGGTTTTGTACGATTTCAGAATAGTACGAGTTCTGACACTAAGGCCGAGGTTTTTTTTCCCTGCGAAAATGAATGTTTAAACTTTTCACATTTCTGTGCTTTAATTATAATTGAAATAAGTTATCATTACAAGAACGTTTAGTTTTTTGAAAATTAAAAGAAAAAAAAAGATAAAACACTGTTATATATTAAAATGTTGGAAAGATGAACTCTCTGGGGGTTTAATGGCCCTGGGCAGCTCCTCTGTCATCATCCAGAATCTCTCTGTGCCTCCTCCACGATCCTGCATAGAGAGTAAAGCTTTCCATGTCCAAAGCAACCGAATGTTCCCAGGAGAGCTGTGACTGAAGCTAGTCATTAGGATAGTGACCACTTTTCTGCTCAGACCCTGAGATGGTCTAACCCAGAGTTCTTTGCATGAAGAGATCTTTTACTTGGGAGGGGGTGTTCAAGGGCCCTTGAGCCCCTCAAAACTGCCAAGGTCTTCACTTCATCCCTACATAGCCCCAAGGAATAAGGTTGTGTTGGAGGTCTCCAAGACCACCCCCAGGGCGATGATTCACTAGGACTCCCAGAGCTTAGCTCCAGGGATTTCACTGGGGGCTGGTCCCAAAGGCACCCTCTGCCTGGCACAGACCCAAATTCCAGACTCCCTGGAGAGCAGGTGTTCGGCACAAACCAACCTGGTTGCACAAAGAGCGCAGGTGCACAGAGCTGCTCTATTCAGTCCAGGGAATGCGGGCACCCGCCCCCCGACATCCACGTTCCCAGACCAGCCAAAGGCCACCTCAGAAGCAGGCTTTCCAAGCACATGAGCCAGGCCTGCATGGGAACTTTGGTGTGCCCGATGGCCACGGCTCACTTGGCCCCTTCTCAAGAGTTTGGGCCTGTGAGAACCCCAGGGAAGGTCTGGGCAGCCCACACCTGACCCTCCCACGAGGCAGGGTACTCGCTGGGGGAGATGAAACAGCTCCCTACTCCCTCCAACAAGGGCCTTAAAGAAGCATGCCGTGATCTGGGGGCATAGCCAAGGGCCATGTTTCGTTCAATAACATGTGCTATACCTACCACACACACCCCACGCATGCTACACACACATGCTACAAACACACATACCAGCCATCACACACAAACCACGTACATCACAAACACACAGCACACGTACACACACCCCACTTCACACATTGGCATACAAATTAAAAGCAAAAAACCCATTATTTTAAGTTTTTTTTTTTTTTTTTTTTTTTTGCGGTACACGGGCCTCTCACTGTTGTGGCCTCTCCCGTTGCGGAGCACAGGCTCCGGACGCGCAGGCTGAGCGGCCATGGCTCATGGGCCCAGCCACTCCATGGCATGTGGGATCTTCCTGGACCGGAACACGAACCCATGTCCCCTGCATCGGCAGACGGACTCTCAACCACTGCACCACCAGGGAAGCCCCCCTTTATTTTAACACTGTAAAATACTGAATGTAAATTGTTAAGCAAGGTAACTGCTGTCATAAAACAATCATTTTATAGTCATTTAATCATCTTCATATTTATTCTCCAAGCTCTGGGTCCTTTACTGCCCAGGCTCATCTAACCGGCCTGTGGCCTCTGAGACAGGCGTTCTGACTCCCTCCACTTCACGGATGAGGAAAGAACAGCTAGAGAGCTTGGCTCTCAGTGGCAGCATCTTCTCCCCACAGAACTGGAGCCCAGATCTCACCGACTCCTAAGCGCTGTTAAAAACTAAATCAAACATCCCTTCCGGAAAAGCATGAGTATGATCAAGTGTGCCCTACTTCCGTGCTTGCCCAGTAAATGAATAGAACACAGTTGCAGCAAATGTTGATCTTTGGAGTGTTCAGCAACAGGCTTTTTTTGGTTTTTTTTTTGATGAAGTGTCACTCAAAAACATCACACGTATTGTCCACTTGAAGGTCTCTACGTGCACACGGCTTGGAGCTATTTGGGGGCAGGCAAAGCTTTCAGGAGGGCTTCCTATGTGACTCATGGCTGTAATCACAGGTCACCGCAGCCCAAGACCCCCCCCCCCACCGCTGGTTTGCGCTGCTTCCCCATCACCATGACGTGGTTACCCACACGGCCAAGGCATCGCGACCCGGGACCATCTAGAACTTCCCAGCTCTGCAGTGGTCTAAGAAGCCCATCTGCCCACTGAGTGCAGCCCATGGTTCTACCTGGACACGCTCAATGGAGGGGGGGCTTCTGGAAAACCTGTCAGGCCTGGGGAGTGAACCCTGGTAATCACCTGGCAATCCCTCCCTCATGGCTTCTGGCTCCCAGTGGGGCTTTTCTGTGATCTAAACATCTTCATTAAGATTTACTTGATTGTATTAGACAGCTTTGTCCCAGTGCAATTCGTAGACAGTCCAACAGCAAAGGGAGGGCTGCTGATCTCTTTGAACGATCTCTTGGAAAGCAGTTTGCTGTCCTTCCTCATCCAGCCTCCGCCCCGCTTCCTGGGGAATGTGAGAAGCAGAGGGTGGAAGACGACACAGTACAGCCTCTTCCCTGGCTCCCCCACGTGCTCCAGGAGACACCAGAGGATGGCCCTGCCTGTGACCCCACCATCCTGAGCATCCCTAGTAATTCCTGGGCAGGTGAGAGGTGTGCCGGCAGGATCCCCAAGGAAGGGGGCCAGGAAGTCACTCTTCATAGGACGGGACGTGCCCCACGTTCATCCCCTGAGCTGTCTGCAGTTTTATAAATGATGTTGGTGGAACCGAGGCTGGTCTGACATTCCCTGCTGCCAGACCGTCTGGCCAGGCTGGGGGTCGTGCCCTCCCTTTGACTCAAGGGGCTGCCCTGCCCATCTCCTCCACATCAGCACCTCACTAGTCTTACTGAGCATTTTTAATCATTTTCTGTGGGTTATACCTTCATTCCCCAACCCGGGCTGTATATCTTGGCAACGTTCTTCTCTGCCATCATGTCAGGCAACTTAGAAATGCTCGTGTGTGTTATCATGAACTGTAATGTTCTAGTTAACAAATAATTTCCAATTTTGTAATTTTCACACCCAACAAATGATATTCCGCGTTGCCGTACTGCAGCTCTCCGGAATTGGAAATGTCTTTACAGGGTTGTATGGATTAAAAGCTGATTGAAAGAGGGGCCTCTGCTGGGTGAACGTTGTTTCCAAACCCACCCCCCCCAACATCCAGCTTCAAGTCCAAGGGCTGATGATGACCAGTGACACCTGGATCCCCACCTTCACCTCAGCCTGTCACCCTCAAGGCTGCCACAGGGAGAGGGCAATAGGCAGTGACTTGGTGGTCTCCTTGGCCCAAGAGGCAAGCAAAATGCAGAGACACGGGCTTACTCCCTCTTGATGCAGTAGGGCCTGTCCTGAGGTGGTTCATCCAAAGATGTGTGATAGTTTTGCCCGTGTCCAGCATGCTGGGTTCTGGCTGCAAGACGACCCAATGGTAGTGAAAAAGGTATGAAGAGGAACACAGGAAGGGGTGATGCTGAGGTCTGTTGGGACCTTCTGGGTTTGTCCGAGGGATGTCCCAGTGGCAACAACTGGCAGGGTTTGAGCGTGGGGCAGAGCACAGCAGAGGCAGACATCTGGGCTGTGATGAGATCTGAGTCCTCAGGATGAAGGGAAGGGAGAATTCTCTGGAGCAGTAAGACTGCCCATTGAAGCTGGTGTGGTGTGGAACGAGGGCCAAACAGAGGGCCCAGAAAACACTCACCATCCAGGAGCAGATGGAAGAAAAGGACGCTGCGAGGGAGCCTCACGGGGCACCAAGCAGCTGGGAGCCAGGGGTATCAGGAAGCACCATTAAAACCAAGGCAGAGAGGTTGGGGGGAAAAGAATGTGGTCAAGAGAACCAGATGCCACAGGGACAAGTAAGATAAGGATTGAAAGAGATCCAGTTTGTGCAGCATTTAGGAGGTGCCCTTTCCCAGGGCAGGTTCAGAGATGGGAGGAAGGGAAGGGCATAACAGATTTTGGCCAACTGAGGGTTGGCTGGTGGGGAGAAGCAGAGACTCTTCTGGGAGGGGAAGGAGTAAAACTGCAGGGCGAGAGCTAGAGGGCTATGCAGAGAGACAGAGACACAGAGAGAGACAGAGACAGAGAGAGACAGAGGCAGAGGGAGATACAGAGATGCAGAGAGACAGAGAGCATATGGGAGGGGGTGAGGAAGAGAGACAGAGAGAGAGGGAAAGACTCTGGGGGTAGGGAGATGGAGAGAGAGATGGAGACAGAGAGAGAAACAGAGAAAGACAGAAACAGAGACAAAGAAGCAGGGAGATAAACAGAGAGGAAGAGGGGGAGAGAGTTGTTTTGAGGCAGGTGAGACTTGAACAGGGGCTGTATTTTGAGAGGATTTGTAAATCTGGCCAAGAGAGTCCTCTACACACAGTGGAAACTCAATACCCGATGAACAGACGATAAAGAAAACGTGTATTTTGATGATGGTGTGGAGGGGATGAGCTGGGACGCTCCCCCCAGGCATCTGCCTGGCGGGACCTGTGGTGCTCGGAGGTACCCACAGCCTTCCCCATCACACACAGCCCCTCTTGTGATCCACTAGTCTAGAGTTAATGTTGGATGTTGGATTGAATTATTTCCCTAAAACATGTATTCCTATTTGAAGTGGTGGTTTGTTCATTTCTGGTATTTCACCTGAACTCTTTCCTATGTTGCCAATGTGGACTGTTACATCGTGACTCTGGTGCACACCTGTCTAGTGAATGTGCACTGATGAGCGTACAGCATCACACAGCAGCAGGGATGCGCAATGCAGGCATACAACCCTGGGCTGGTGACCAGGAAATTTTGCAGTTTAAGTGTCTGAAAGTCCTCCCATTCCTTGTTGAGTTGGATGTGGAGAAGGGAAGACTGGTTTAGCCTTGTCCCATGGCCCAGGCTGGCAACATGGGCCTTGGCTCGAGGAGAGGGCTGGGCAGAAGGGCTTGTAAGGCTGGGACCATTGCAGGCCTTATGGGATACATGAGAGAGGGAGCATTTGCTGACAACGTGGGTGGAGGTCAGGGATTCAGGAGGCAATGGGGCTGCCTAACCCCAAAGAGCAGGGGACCATTCTTCGGCCCTAAATACCCGCAGTGGCACCGGGTTAATTCCTTTGGTTATTGTATTGTATGATACTAGCAGAAAAGAAGAAGACAGGGGAGGAAGAAGAAAAGGAATGGGAAATGTGAAAAAAGGGAAGAGTGAGGTGGGAGAGGTAAATGGGAAGAAAGGAAAACAACAAGAGAAGAAATGAAAGGGATGCATTTTCTAAAAATATGGAATTATTTAACTCCCCAACCAGACAGTAAATTTCCTGAGGAGAAGGATCATGTCTTGGACATACTGTAAGGCTCTCTTTTTCCACGAGTGTAATAGGGAAGAGCAAATCTGACTCAATGTTGGATCTGTTTCTTTTACTTCTATTGCTTTTGCTACAAGTTAAGAATGTTGCCTATAGCCTGAAATATACAGGATAGGCCATTCTCAAGGCTCTGACCTTTAAAGGTATAACACTTTTCCATTCATAGATAAAAAGTTGCAGAACAGAGAATAACATTTGTCCTGTTGGAGGTTTACAGGAACATCATGACCTGACCTACGTGGACAGATGTAAGAACAAAGGATTCTGACACCAAGAAGTCTGAGCAACCAACCACACCCCTCCCCTTATGGTATAAAAGAAGCCTGAATTCTAACTCCGGTAAGATGGTTTTTTGGGACATTAGTCCGCCATCTTCTTAGTCTGCTGGATTTTCAAATAAAGTTGCTATTCCTTGTCCCAACAACTTACCTCTCTAGCTATTGGCCTGTCTTGTGGTGAGCAGCATGAGATTGGACTGGGTAACATTATCACCCATTTTCAAATGCTCAAATGGTTGGGGCACACTCAAATCTTCACAGATGTTTGTGGATAAATGAAGGACGGTCATCTGCTACACATGAACATGTGCAGTGACGTTCACGCATGTCCAACACAAAGAAAATATTTTATGCTCAGTAATCCACGTAACAAGTGAGGGAGCTTTCCTCACTAAAAGTAACTTGAGGAGTAGAAAAATAAAGGTCCAGGGAATTTAAAGAAATGAGATTAACTGTGGAAATAATATTCTTTGGCTCCTTATACTACTACTGACTATTGCTTACTTTAGGAGATTATGCTTACTTCTCAGAGATTATACAGACAACCCCATTCCATTTCAAGCAGTCTAAACACAGGATGAAAAAAATTAATTCTCTGTTGCAGAGGGTGTTTATTAGGAGAATGGCTTCACCAAAAATAAATAAATAAGTAAAACTCAGAAGAAATGATGATGTCACCAATTTAATGATAAGATCACACGAGACACAGGTGACTTGGAGAATTGCCTGACTTTGTTAGATCATTACCAACTCTATGTATTGGTGACAATGACAGAAGTTTCTAAAATAAGAAAATTAGGCAAATAATTCTGTATTCAAACCTTGGGGAAATCAAATTTGCTGATTAATTTCTTTACAGTGCCCTTGTTACCAAACCAAACTTGGGTCCTCTTGCCCATGCACAGTAAATCCAATCTGCTGACTCTGGGTTGTGGTGAAGGAAAGGGCAGCATTTATTGCAGGTGCCAAGCACGGAGTCCAGGCAACTAGTGCTCAACACACCTGAACTCCCCAGTGGGTTTCAGCAAAGCACTTTTAAAGGCCAGGTGAGGGAGGGGCATCCCAGGGTTTGGGATCAGTTCATGCGCAGTTCTCTGATTGGTTGATGGTGAGGTAACAGGGTGGTGTCACAAAGGTTAACATTATCAGTCCTCAGGCTCCAGTAGGTCTGGGAGCTACATGCTCATGGTCATCAAGTAGTTAATTTCTTCCATTTGGTGGGAGTTTTAGCATCTGTAAAACAACTCAGGAAATGTGTATCAGATACTGTTATCTGGGTACTTCAGAGAGGAGCCACAGCAGAGGACATGGGGGAGGGGCCTGTCCCGGGAAGGCCCCATAGGCCCCTGCTAGGTTACCAGCCTAAAAAGAAATAAAAAGTAATGAGTTTACTGAAATGATTGTGAAGAGGTCAAAGGTCAGTTTGGCATGAGTGGTGTGATCAGTACCAGTCATAATGACGTGGTTGATGACTCTGGCCAGACTCAAGTGTTCCCCAAAGGACAGCGTGTTACCCCACACACTTTAGTTCCTCATACCGTTTTGTTAAGAAGTTAAATTTAAAATGGCCTGAAGGATGATTTCTTCAGGAAAACGTTACTTCCATAAGGAGCACTGAGTGTCTGTTGCTGTTGTACATGTTTAGCAACTTAGCACCGGTGTCTTAGGCATCAGGACATAAATAACACTCACCCTTTACAAACGAGGGTGCCCTTTCCACACAGAAGATCTGCCTCCATATTTTTTTTTTAGGGGATATATAGTTTTTTAACATCTTTATTGGAGTATAATTGCTTTACAATGGTGTGTTAGTTTCTGCTTTATATCAAAGTGAATCAGCTATACATACACATATATCCCCATATCTCCTCCCTCTTGCGTCTCCCTCCCTCCCTCCCTATCCCACCCCTCTAGGTGGTCACAAAGCACCGAGCTGATCTCCCGGTGCTATGCGGCTGCTTCCCACTAGCTGTCTATTTTACATTTGGTAGTGTGTATATAGAAGCCTCCATATTAAGCCTCATGCAAACCGTAAGACCCAACTTTGCCTCCTTGCTGTGCTTCATTTGGCCCAGACAATTCCAGAAAGCCTGGAAAAACCTTGTGTAACATCAGTTCTCCACTTCCAGCGGAGACTCTGCTGGGAAGCTACTTCTCCGCCACTTTCGTGTGATAAAGTGTTAATGATATGTAGATGAAATGTCATTATAAGAGATACTTTGCATGCACACGCAGCAGAAGGGAAGATTCTTAATTTTTAAGTAGTAGCAAAAAATGTCTCTAGTATCTTGAGCATGTTTCTGTCCACTGTTTCACATTCAGAGTCAGCCCTGGACAGAATCATTTAAAAACCTGCAAAGAACTTGGGATGTTGGCAGTGACCCCTTCCCAAAAGGTTTTAAAGGTTTCAGAAGAGCTGTACTTCCACCTCCGAGGGAGAGCACTTCTAAATGTTAATGTTACGTTTAACCTTGTCAACCTGACCTTGAGTTAGCAGAATAGCAGCTCTAGACGAAAATGATGCTTTCCATCAATTTGCCCCTGGAAACGCTTCCTGAGCCCCGTATCTCAGTCATGCTTGAAGGCGACTTTTATGGATCTCACGCAGCTGAACATGAATCACTTATTTATGGATATTTGATATTTGCTGGTGTAGTTCACTTTCTGGACTTTTGTTATATTTATTTTAATTCTTTCTAGAATGCAGTAGAGAATTTAGAGCTTTTTAAATCTGCATATGTATGCAGTCATTTTTTCTTTTTTGTGCATGCATTCATTAGCTAAGTGGGTTTTTTGGACTTTGTTATGACAAAAATAATATTTTCATGCACGTGGAAAGCAAATTCAAACAGCACAGAAGATATACAATGAAACGTGAGTCTCTTTTCCATCCCACATACTCTGTTCCATGGTCCAGAGATAACCAATATCAATAGTTCCTTGTGTTCTTGTGTATATTTTTGGAAAACGCCCCCCACACACATATATATATATGTGTATGCATATATATATATACACAAACACAATTTTTCATGAAGCTGGGGGCATTTGTATACCATGTTTCTTTTAGTTATCAATATCTGGGTGACCTTAATCATATCAACACACACAGATTCATCTCACGCCTTTTATAGCTCTGAAGTCTTTGATCACATGGCTTAGATGATTTAATAATTTTGTGGCAGATGGGCATTCCAGTTTCTGACTAGTATCAACAATTCTTCAGGAAAGGCTTCTGTCTACAACCAACTCCCTGTCTCTGTGGCTACATGTAATATTAATCCTGGTTTCTTGAATCATCACTCTGCCCTGAAGTCTAATTTTCATATCTGAATTTATGACTTCTTTGGCAAGGAAAAACCCAGGGTTGTTTTTATTCAGTTCTTTTCTCCGCTTAGCACTAGATAAAATCATAACAAAGACATGGTCCATGAGCAGAAGGCTGAAAACCAAGTTAAGAAATATAGATAAATAAGCTAGAATTCAATAAGAGGAAACTTCGATCACAGAAATTAAATTTATTCTCATCTCTTTGTTTTTGTTTTGCTTTATCTTTTCATCCTAAGCCATAACGGACTGGAAAACTGCTGACTTGTTTCCTGGACTTTTCTCACTACCGTTTCCAGTAAGCCTCGCTCCTCCTGTCTGCACTAGTCCATCCTAAATCAGGCAAACCAAGGCTGCATCTGGGTCTAATAAGATGTGACCAGCAGCTGTAGGTCCAGGTGCAGGGGACAGGGAGAGGGGCTTCCGAGTGGCTGGCCAGGTGTCAGGACAGCAGTCGCGGTGGATGGAGTGAAGCCCAGTCTCCTGGATGGCAGGTGTCCAGCAGCACCGTGAAAACGCTGAGGTCCAAGGCGTGGGTGCCCTAGAAGTACCACCAAGTGATCCCGGCACCCAGCTGCTCTTGGGATCAAAAGCTCCCCTGGGCTCCTGGCCTGCGCAGGGCTGTAGGAAAGGTCTGAGAGCTTATTCCTTTCTCCAATAAGCTTGTAGTATCTCTCTGGAGAATTTTACCCCGATATTCCATGGCCATATTTTAGGTCTTCTGGGCTACCTGTTATCAGAACAATTTATGACACTGCTCTCTCTTTTGCCTCCTTTGCTTAGGAATTTTGAGAAGCATAAACACATTTTCTCTAAGGTGTAGTTCTGAAAAAGGATAATTCGATATCTGGAAGGAGATTCAAGCCATTGATAACTGCTGTCACCTCTAGGGAGAGAAGCTGCCGCTGGCGGGGGTGGGGGGTGAGGGAGGGTGGGAAAGGGGCTTCTTCCCTGATCCCCCTTTGTAGCTTCCAAACGTTAAATTGTGTGCTTTCACCTAAAACTAAAACATGACCGTTTAGTCATTTCCGTCTTTGTGCTCTTGAACATGAGCTTCTCAAGAGAGAGAGGCTGGCTCTTCTTTGAATAAAGGGTTGGACCCCCCCATAAATACTGGGATGTCTTTGACTAGGATGAAAATATCAAAAACTAGAAAAAGGAGGGACTAAATTCACTTCCCTGTGCTTTCATTTTTTTGCTCCAGGAGACCTTTCATCTCATCTTAGAGACTTTTTATCTGGGTCTCTTCTCTCTTTGGGGTTTTCTCTATGTTGTGTGGAGCTCATGTCTCCTCATATTCTCTTTTGGATGCCAGAGTTTCCTGGAACATCCTCCTTGGTCATGTTAGGGGTTGAGAATTGAGTTTTGAGGCCTAAATCCCTTTGCTTATCACCTCCCTGTATGGACCAGGTAGCGTTGCGTTATTAAGCCGGGAAAACATTGGTGACCAATCTCTCATCGTTCGCTAACTCTGTGGTAAAAGCTAGATTGGAGAAAGCAGCTTAGGCCAAGGATGCAAGTGAGGCTTGCCTTCTCTACCTCTGAATATAAGAAGGCCATTCCCACAGAGCTTACCTACCCTGTGACTGGTGGAGACAGACAGTGCCTCAACTCCTGAAGACACTTCCCTCTACTGATGGGTAGTGAGATGTAACCCAATGAAGTATTAGGTTCTGGGCAATCAGATTAGCTACCCTCTTCCCCAGGGATGCAAGCAGAGTAGACAGAGCACGTGACTGGATGAAGTTTGCTCCTTTCCACGTGCAAAAATAGACGTAAGTACCACATTAATCAAAGACATGAATAAAGGCACTTGTCTTGAATGGAAGAAAAAAACAATAAAAGTGATTTTAGAAGGCTCATAGTTTTCATTCCAAGAGCTATTTCAGAATAGGATTATCTGGACTCTGGTGGACTCGATGTAGGGAGTGAGCAGACAGAAGGGAAAGAGGAGTCTGTCTGCGATCTACTGCTGGCTGGATGCACTTAGGCAATGAGCCTGGTGGAGACCTATATAGACAGAGCTTTGAGTTTAATACTCTATGTTGGGAGCTTCTGGCTTTTGGCAGTGATGGAGACTGAGAAATCATGAGAGGTAGATGCGATTAACTACCCAGAGACAAGAGGATGAGAAGGTCCAAAACCAACCACTGGGGGCCACTAGCCTTCTGTAGACTGACGACTGATGCGGACAAGTCTAGGCCATGATCAGAGCCGGGAGGGAAACACGGCTCTGTAGCCTCCTGTTTGGAGGTCCTGATGGAGGATGTACCTCCATTCCAGACGCTTATCAGCACAAATCAGTCCTGCGTCTTTAGAGCAGCGTGTGGGGCGGGAAGTACGGCCAGTTAGCCAGGCCAGCTGGTTTTCTTAGAGAAAAATGTTAAGAAGGATGGGGCAATCGGCAGAATCCACTGAGGGGCCAGGTAAGCAAGGAACCCGAAGGCCTTGCACTTTTCCTTTGGTCACCGAGGACCTTAGGAAAGAGGATTTAGGAGATTGCAGAGGGCAGGGGCAAGAAAGTAAAAGGGATTTTCTATGATTGGTGAAGCAAAGGATTAGGTTACATAAGCACAGTGTAACTCAGAAGGAGGAAATAATCACCTTGAGCGGCTAGGTCTCTAACAGAAGCAGCCAGGAACCAAAGAACCCTATCCCGATGTTTGTGCCACATTCACAGAGGACAGTTCCACAAGGAGCCTTGTATTCGAAGGGAAGAGTCATCCTGAGTGACCACACAGCAGACAATGGGAGCGTTGGCGTCACACCTGGCCCTCCTCCACCACGGTTCAGAGAGCCGACGGGGCTTGATAGAGGCACAAAAGCACAATTGTTTCCATCTCCCCCGGGTCCAGCCGACTAGGTTTTAATTAAATGAAAATAATAGGCATCTCACTTCACCTGGGGAGGAGGGGGAAGGGAAAGCAAAGGAATCCAAGCTTCCATCAAATACTTTTTGGTTCGTGGTGCGGAACACCAATCACCGGGAGTTATTGTTACACACACACACCCCTTTTTTTTCCTTCACGGTAGCTATTAGAGTCGAAATTTAATTACGGTGTCTGAATTATTAAAGGAATCAGAAATAACTTTTGCATACCAAGCTTTTTCTTCCCCTTCAGCTGAAAGGACTGGCAGTAAAGTGAGCATTTTCTGTCATTTTGACAGCCCTGAGTTCCGTGTCAGGTCTTAATGTCCTTGATAAAAGTTCACTTAAGAGATGAAATTTAAGTTTTAAGGAGCGACTTAAAACGATCTTATATAAGAATCTTATCTGAAAATAACATTGACAGGAAAGATAATGACTTCTAAATTTTCATACCTGTCCCAGGCATATAATAGAGATCGACCATCAATAATGAAGGCTGGAATGGGGAAAAAAACATCAACAACCACTAAATTCTCTTAGTAGTGGTTGCCGGGAAAATGAGAACCTGAGTTGTTTCAGCATTGCTGCTTCACAAAAGTCAGAAACAGGGCAGTCTGAACTGCGATATTTTTGTTGGTTTTTCATGAAAACCACGAACTTGAATGGACAATATAGTAATAGATTTTTAAAATGGAAGTATAGTTAATTTACAATATTGTGTTCGTTTCAGGTATTCAGCAAAGTGATTCACTTATGCATATATATTTCTTCAGATTCTTTTGCATTTATCCTACTGAGGGAAGTCAGAAAAAGGCAACTATTATATGATATCACTTCCATGTGGAATCTAAAAACGAATACAACGGATTTATTTACAAAACAGAAACAGACTCACAGACACGGAAAACAAACTTATGGTTACCAAAGGGGAAAGGCGGGGAGGGATAAATTAAGAGTGGATCCTCTTTATTTCCAGGCTTCGGACCCCTTGAATGAAGGACAAGTCTGCAAGCATCACAGCTTCATACTTATCTCCACCAAAATCTACTGCCCTGCCCACAAAACTCCCCTGGGAACCAGTGTCTTTTGGTCCCTTCCCTGTGTCCCCTGAGGTGGGCACTCCTCCAGTGATGACTCTTCCTGTGTCCGGCCCTCCCTAGGACTCTGGGAGTGTAGGTGGGGAGCTTCGTTAAGGAAACACTCCCACCAGAGGACTTCCATCCCGGACCACCTGGCTTCCACAGTTTCAAGCCTTGTCCTCTCCCTGCCTAATTGACCTCCTTTATTCTCAACTTCTGGTCCCCTCTCCCATTATGGCTGCCTGCCCTCTGAATTAGATGCAAACATTGATTTCTTCCAATCTCTTATCTCAGCTGGGTTTCCGCATGCTGATTTCCTCTCTCTTCCGTTAATTTGTGATTCTTTGAACAGCTTTCCTGGTAACATCCCTGCATACTCTGCCAGACTCCTGGTCCCCTCTCCTGGCAAATAACCCCTCCTAGTCTGCACTGGAAACAAGAACCAAGACTGCATCTGAACATCGACGCCCCCATGCTCTGAGCCCCGAAGAGAAGCACTTCCTCAATTTAACAAGTGGGGCTCTAAAAGATCTAGTCCCATAGCTCCAGATAGAGAACCAGGTTAGGGAGTCTCTTATCCATTCATTCGTTCAGTACGTATGGATGGAACTTTTACTAGGCACTAGGCAAATTTGCCTCTGTGGAGGCTCTCATCTCGTATACAAGAAGCTCAGTAGAGGGCACTCCTGTATTATAATAGCTAAGCACAGGGGACAGTGGACCTGAACCCAAGGATCCCATCAGAAAAGGCAAATAATCACACACACTCCGCGCCTGTGGACACACACACACACCCGTGTTCTGAGATTGATCCTTATCCACACTCAACTTTGCATCTTATGTCATCAACCTTCCTAAAGCAAAGATAGTAACGACGGAATATATTGCTCTCTTTGCTGGATCCACTCAAAAGTTATTTTGATTGGTGGCACACTTGATTTCTAAGCCCTGCAAGGAAAAAAAAAGAATATTTTAGGATACAATTTCAAAATCACTGCCAAGTGACCGCATTCTGTTTACCTGAACTGAGTTCTTTTCTGGGTGTAGAGTCATCTCGATGCAGAAGAGAAGGGACAGGAAATAACGCTGTTGCTGGACGTGAAATTCATCTCAGGCAAGACACAGGTATATGTTATTCTTTGAGAAATGTCTTATTCCGATTAATTAAAATGAAGAAAGTAGCACACTGCAGCCAGTATTTTCCACTCCATGGAATATTTGCCGATTGGGCGACCGTTGAGACTCAAACGACTGTGTCCATTATAAAACTGTTTTTTGTTGTTGTTGTTGTTTTGCAGGTATCACAGGTAACCTCTATAGGGCACTTACTGTGTGCCAGGCACCGCGCCAAACACTTGACGTGTATTATTTCATCTTCACAACCTCCACCTGTGTTAGATACATTTTAGAGATGGGGAGCTCGCGAAATGGTAACCTAGGTATTGCCACGTGGCTAGAATGTGGTGGGAAATATATAGCCCCCATCCAGTCTGTCCACACAGCCCAGACCGTTAGCAGTGACACTTCTGTTCATGGCTCAAAGTGGGCCTTGCCTTTCTGACGTCTTGGTAAACATTACTTTCCTTTTCATAATTCCGGGGGTTCTCAATTGAAATTCATACTGGAAGGAAAGGTGACTCAGCTAAATGACATTTTTACATGTTAGAAGTTATATCATCCACTGTAAATTCAACTCGTCACCTGGTGAGTGAAATTAGGCTGTAGCACGGTTGCTATTCGATTATGGTGAGTTGCTGTTTAATGGCCCTGTTCTCGAAGGCTCCATTAATGTCTATTAATCTGCTTTTGCTACTGGACAACAGACAGCCCTTTATTACTAAACCCCATCACAGGGGGTGCAAAGTGTGGTGCTGCAGTCAAAACCCCACCCGGCAGGAATTAGTTCAGTACCAGGGCAACACATCGCAGGTTTTACTAAAATATTGCCCTCCTACCATCCTTAAAATAAAAGCAAGACCTGACAGGGGATAGACGCAAATAAGAGAAAGGCATCCTACAGTAAGATCGTCTGTGGGAGCCAGATCAAGAGGGTTCCAGTCTGGTCTGTCTTTTTCCAGATGCCCAGGTCCCAGGTTACTAATCTAAGGCCCATCTCGGGCTGGTACCCAGCCTAGGTCCTGTCTAGCACAGAGGAAGGAGAGAAGAAACAGTCTCATGAGCAGGTGGCCATCTATGGGACAGGCCTTGAAGAAAGCCAGAAAAATCACTCCCAAAACACAAAATCCTGTCTTCCCAGGGTTCCCAATAACTGAAATGAAATCATTCTAAATTACACCGACATCTGTTATTTTTGCTTACTCACCCCCATTAGCCCTTTAGGGAACAGATGCCTGTTTTTTCTTTGGGAACCACCCCTCCCCAGGTTTAGCCCCTGGGCCCCATCCATCAGTGTGTTCCATCCCTCTGGACAGTAGTACTTGGTGCAGGGCTGGGCCGGACAGGCCAGAGAGATGTGTCCTTCGGGCTTTTGTCCCAGTTCTTGGGAAAGAGATGCACCTTTTTCTTTCTAGGATCTACACCAAGGATGTGAGCCCAGGGCTGCCAGTAGGAAAACAGAAGAGAGATGGAGAGAGACGTGGTCTAAAGGCTTCTTTTGAGCTCCATGGCTTCTGGCCATGCCTGAACAGAATCGTAATCATGAACTTTTCCATTACGTCAGTGAATATATTTCCATTTTTGTCCAACTCACTTTGAGTTGAATTTCTTTCACAGCTGAATTCAGGTTGCTTACAACTTCATTCCCCATTAAATTAAAACAGTGTGTGGGTGGGGTGTGGAGTGAGAGAGAGCACACAGGCCCTCAGCCCTTGGCACTGGGCTTCGAGAAGGCAGTGCGCATGTAGGTTCCGCCTTGGCGAAGTCAAGCGCCCGGGCCTTGGTCTCCTCATCTGGCAGCTTGGACAGAATGACCCACAAGGCCTTTTCCAGCCCTGGACCCAGTCTGGGAAACTGCTACCACCACGGGGGTTCCAAAGGAGGGATGGCTGCTCCTGCCATCTACATGTGGTCTTTTCACATGGTTCAATGCCAACAAAACTGCCTATTTTATCATAGCTTGTGAAACGAAGGTGGTAAAGGAAAGTATTTCTATTTGGGGTTTTACTCATAAATGGTTATCATTTTCATTTCCAGCCCCCTAGACCCCATTTTCATCTCTCTGCCTCATAAGCTGGAGTTGGGAAGAAGCCACCGTCCATTCTGCCTCTGCTACTCTTCCAGAGCAGCTCTGCCCCAGATCTGTGTGCATCTGAAATGCACGCGCAGTCTCCTTGGCACCTGGAGAGGATGAGCCTTGGTCGTGTGTTTACAAACCAGAATAAGACCACTGAATTGGAGTGAGGGGAGATGGAAACCGGGGACTGGGCACTGGTGTTTGTTACCTACGGTGCCACCGACTCCAAGCTCCTGACACGTTTTGTTTCAGGCCCAAGTGCGTCTACAGGGCCTAGTGCAGGAGGAGTGGTTTACCTGTGGGCAGGTGATTCTCAGGTCTCAAAGTAGGGTGGTAGAGGGTGCTCTCCCGAGATGCTAACACTTGACCTGGCATGTCAGCAGAGTCGGTGGAAACACAAATAAGGCAGCTAAAGGGGCTGTCTGGGACTGGTGAGTCGTCGGAGCTACCTGGGGCAAACAGGGTCTCCTTAAGCCGAGGTTTGGATGTGTGCATCGCTGCCGCCAGGCAGGAAAAGCTAGGCCTCCGGGGCACCCCGGGCACAGGCCTGCGCCCTAAGTGCGGCGGTGGCCCGGTGGAGCCCCTTGGAGCTCTGGCAGGGAAGCGAGCCAGGGCATCGCGAAGGGCCAGGGTCCTGGGCACCGCACAGGGCGCGAGATTGGAAACGCGCCCGGGCTGGCTCACTGCGGACAGCGCCCTCCTTTCCCCTCTCTTGGGGGTCGGGGAACCTGACCCACCGCCCTCTCTCTCCGGCGGGGCACTCTCACCCCCGCCCCGGACGCTCCCCAGCCCCTCGGGCAGAGCTGCCCCGGCCCGCCTTGCCCTGGACTCCGAGCCGCGCCAAAGCCCACGGAGCCTAGACCCCCCGGACCCTCTCCCCGAGGCCGGCTGCACCGCCCATGGCTGCAGTCCCGCTGGCCTGGGATCGGGGGGCGGGGAGTTCCGGGAGCCGGGAGCTATTTTTACAAGATGCGTCAGTGGGCCGAGGAGGAAGAGCCTGCTCCGGGGCCCATTGTCTGGGCGCTGCGCGGGAGGGGACGCCGGCGGCGATTTCGAAAGCTCCGAAGGGCGCGAAAGCGGCGGGCCGCGAGGGGAGGTCCACGCCCCACCCAGGGCCGCGGGAGGGGCGGGGCCATTGGGGCGGGGCGGGGCCCGCGAGGGGCGGAGCCGGGCGCCCTCCCGCCGCGGCAGGCTGGCGGCGGCGGCGGCGGCGAGGGGACGGCGGGGACAGCGAGGCGGCCGCGCCGGCAGCAACAGCCGGGGAAGCCCACGCCCCGCCTGCGCCTCCGAGGCGCACCCCGGGAGCGGGAGCAGCCCCGCGGCGGCACCGCCCAGGCAGAGGCGAGGGCCTGGCACCCGGAGCCCCAAGCCGTCGGCCGCGGAGAGCCCGGGCAGCGGCGGGAGCGCGGGGGCGCGGCCCGAAAAGGCGCAGAGCGAGCCGGGGCCGGGGGAGGGCGCCGGGCGCGAGCATCTCGCGCCGCGGCAGCGGAGGCGGCTTCACGGGAGACAAAAGCCCGCCGAGAGAAGCGATGCCTGGCCGGCGCGGGCGCGGGGGCCGCGGCGTCTGAGCGCGCCGAGCCGTGCGCCCCGGGGACGCCGAGGCTCGGCCGGTGCCGGCGGCCGAGGGCGGCAGGCGGGGCCCAGGTGCGCCCAGCCGCGTCGGGCCCGTAACTGCTCGGGGGGCGGCGCCCTCCCGCCGCAGCCGCAGTGGCCGGCGCCGCAGCGAGGAGCCATGGGCAACATCTCTTCCAACATCTCGGCCTTCCAGTCCCTGCACATCGTCATGCTGGGTTTGGACTCGGCCGGCAAGACCACGGTGCTCTACCGGCTCAAGTTCAACGAGTTCGTGAACACGGTGCCCACCATCGGCTTCAACACGGAGAAGATCAAGCTGAGCAACGGCACGGCCAAGGGCATCAGCTGCCACTTCTGGGACGTGGGCGGCCAGGAGAAGCTGCGGCCGCTGTGGAAGTCCTACAGCCGCTGCACGGACGGCATCATCTACGTGGTGGACTCGGTGGACGTGGACCGGCTGGAGGAGGCCAAGACGGAGCTGCACAAGGTGACCAAGTTCGCCGAGAACCAGGGCACGCCGCTGCTCGTCATCGCCAACAAGCAGGACCTGCCCAAGTCGCTGCCCGTGGCCGAGATCGAGAAGCAGCTGGCGCTGCACGAGCTCATCCCGGCCACCACCTACCACGTCCAGCCGGCGTGCGCCATCATCGGCGAGGGCCTCACCGAGGGCATGGACAAGCTCTATGAGATGATCCTGAAACGCAGGAAGTCCCTCAAGCAGAAGAAGAAGCGGTAATGCGCGCGGCAGCGTTCCGAGTCGGTGGGGGACGAGCGAGCGAGTCAGGAATGAATGAATGAAAGGCTGGATGGCCGATCGAGAACCCGCGCCCGCGAACAAAGACAGCGAACCAAAGCGACGCTTCGACTTTTTAAAGCGGAATGCAGGACTAGTGACTCGACCTGGGTATGTAGGCAGACTTGCCAACCTGAGCTCGACCTGCCGTCACCCCTAGCTCAGGGGACCTTTTGTCTGAACGCCAGAGCTGCTGAAGGGTTGGGGGCCCCGCTGGGGAGTGGACGTGCAGGTCCCGCCGTATGCCCTCCTGGCCCAGGTTGGAAGGCTCAGATGTCAGAGACAAAAGCGATTTCTTCCTACTCCATCAGGGCCAGAAGTTCAGGCTTCCCTGCCCTCACTGGGGATCGCACCTGTGAATTTCCTGAGGTATGCGGTTCCCAGAACCCCGGGAGTACCCGTCTGGGGGCATGGTGGCAGTGGGAGGTGCTGGGGGGGACAGCCTCTCCTTGAGCTGTGAAAGCTGGACAATTTTATGTCACAGGGCAGGCCCCTGTGAAGATTCATCTGTCCTGCCCTGGGCCCAAACGAGGTGCTGGTTTGGGCCATCAGAGGACTGCCTGGAACAGTAGGGCAGCCGGAAGGCACGGGGCGCTGCGCTGGCCTCCTCTGGGGAATGCCCGCGAAGAATGCCCCTTTCCTGGTGCTTTGTGGTAGCTTCAGAAGACCAGTTATGTTGAGAACTGCTTTTCAGCCTGGAATCAGACATCTTCCAGATGGTTTGGACTCTGTCCATGTGTAGGTCATTATCACACAAAGAGACCAATAAAAAAAAAATTAGAAAAAAACAAAACAAAAACAAAAAACTGTTGGAGGTGGTGGCCAATGATGCATTTTCTGTTTGCAGAATAGTTAAAGGTGTTTAAAGGGTAAGGCTCTCGACATCAGTGCTGGATGCGGTGTGTGTGTAGATGCAGGGACCTCCCTCTGCACTGTGTAATCGGCATACATTTCTAGCCCCATATGTGTGGAATCTTAAATTCTCTTAGCCTACTGTTTGGCCTGTGTGAGCACACCAGCTGCAGATGTGTGCTGAATGACAGGCGGGTTTTGGCAAGGGGTGTCTCTTGTCATCCTAACCGCTTGATGATGGGTTATGGTTTTCAGACTTTTTTTTTTGTTTTTTAAATCTGCTACGAATGAATACTCACCTTAGAAATAACTCAGTTTAGGAAAAAAAGACTTTGCTTTGCCCTTTTAGATCCCTTTATGCTGCAAGTGGTGACATGTTCAGATTTCTAATTGGTTCATTGTGGCCTATCTGGTTTCAGTATTTTCATTACAGATGTCTCGCTAGAGTATTTGATGTCATGCACCAACAAATAAAAGCCCACCTTGTTGCAAAAGCCGACCTCATGGCATGGATTTAAAGGCGAGGGAAAAGCACAAGGAGGGCCTTCCTAATTCCTTCTTGTGGAAACTGGTTGCAGAGCAAATGCAGACACAGTGAGTGCTTGAGATAAAGGAAAGCCTGTGACGTAATGGTCACCTGTCCTCAGGCTCCTCACGTTTACTTGAAAGAGGCTTTGGAAACAGATCAAGTGAAAGAAGAAGAAATACCTATTTTTAATAATGTAATTTAAAAAATCCTTTATAATCAGGACTGAGTCTTGGTGTGCAGAAGCTGTCATTTACCCTGAAACACAGTATCAAACAGGAAACTTAACGCTTCCTGTGTGATTTTGATTTCCTCTTTGAATCCGTGTTTACAGGTGGAATTATGTTTTTTTCCCCCCACTATGATAAATTTCTTTGCGAAGGAGGCCTTTAGAAATTGAGTATGATCATGTGTGTGAGCATGTGAGGTATTCAAGTTATAAATCCATGCCTATTTTCCACTGCACTCAGAAAGTTAATTTAAGAACCAGAGGTAGAAGTCCCGGCTTCCTGCTTGAAACCCAATTCTCCTATGAAATATTTTAAAAGAAGAAACCTAGCAGGCCATCTTCCTTTTCTCTTTTGTCCGTGTATTTGGTACCCCTCCAATGCTGGTCTTTTTGTAGAAACTCAATAGAGAAAATATAGCTGAGCAGTGTTGAAAAGCCTGCAAGATTTCAGTTTACATATCGACAGCATAGTCACTGATTTCTAAATGGGCTGGTCCCATCATCTGAAGATTCTGTATAGAATTATTAAAAAAAAAAAAATCCATCTTTCTTTATTTTCTTCACATGCAACAATTTCTTAAGCACTTTGACATTTTGGTAGTTCCACACTATTGAGAGAATAATATATTTATTTTGTGACATTGCAGATGCCAAATACTGTAACCTTCTCGTGCTGACAATACTTTGGTTCAAGATCACTGTTCAGATCGTCTCATGCTTTACCAATGATGCGAAATGACTTTGTTTTTTGCATTATCAGTACTTAAGGGTGCAGTCAACTGTTAGTAATTGTGCAGTAGAGCTCTGTGGTGTAGCAACCAATAGTTGAGTCTCAGTTGATTTCTGTAGTGTTTGCCCAAATAATAGCCCATTTCGTCTCTGACCAAATGGAGGAAACACAGGCTAAATCACCTTGGAGCGGTCACCCGGATAATCCCCTCCAACGCAGCCGCTGATTTATTATGCCTCCTGCTCTTGGGAGAATGAATGGGCTCCACATATAGAGGAAGTTGGCCTCCCCACACGAGCTTTTGAAATGTTTTCTCATAGACACAGGGAGGCCAGTTTTGTTTCCGAACGATTCTCTTCACAAAATCTCTGTCATGGTGTTGGGACTATGTCTCCTGGTTTGTTTCCGTTTCTACTGCTGTAATTCTCTGTCCTGATCATCTTCCTCTTTGGGTTCCCGTTCCCTTTTATATGCATATATGATCCTGTGAACAGAAATAAATTATTTATACAATCAAACGTTTGGGGAAATTGTCTGTGGATGGTTTTTCAAGTTGCCTCTCTTTGTTTCTAGGCCTGAGTGGAGGGATGGATCGCAAGATGGTCTCTGCTGTCTGATGGGGTCCAGGGCTGGATGAATCATCTCTGCTTTTTTGGTTTAACTGAGAGGCTCGGATGCAGGAATCTGTGTGCCTGTCCCCCTTATGATACCTGTCAGGGGTCCTCACAAATCCTTGAGGAAAATGGCCTTAATGCCCAGCCAGCGCCAAGCCTCTCAGTTATTAAAGAAGGTCGTGATTGTTAGTCACTTCGAATATGTGATCTGATTATGTAAAATTGGAAACATCTGTGTGGTACTGTAAGCGCAGAGTAGTCACCACGCTGCTCAGCATCTTGGCTGCTCTCTTGGTATCTGGGCTGAGTCCCTCACTCTCGAACCCATCAGAGAGACTCCAGGACCTGAATCCTCTTAAATAGTAGGTACGGTGAGACCGTCCTGCTCTGTACATACCAGCGGGAAAAGGTCCGCTTTCTAAAGAAAAAGTGATTGGGCCAGAATCGGTAGACCCTCTGACTGGTTCAAAGTGTAACTCATGGAGGCCCTTAGCAGACATTAAGCAACGAAACTCATTGATTGGCTGGGTCTTAACTCTGGAGCCAAAAAGCCAGTTTCAAATTCTGAGTCATGCTCACGGCCCCATGAGTTCGCTGAAGCTCCTCAGCCCCTGGACCTCGATTTCCCCATCTGTAAAATGGGCTCATAATGATTGTTGGGAGGATGAAACACAATAGTGCACGTGAAGTGCTTGTAAAGCACCCGAGCAAGGCTTGACTTTATTGTTCACTTTGCAACAGAAGCTAAAGTTTAGGAGCCAAGTTACATCAAAAGGGCACAGACGCCATTTCTAAATACCGAAACCTAAAAACTGCTTATAGGAGTAGAAGTATTAGAAATCAAAAGAAGCAAAAATTGGAACCCTCTTTTTTTTTTTTTTTTTTTTTTTGGTGCAACCTTAATTTAAGGAAGGAATCCCCAAGGAGCCAGGTAATACTTGGTACTTAGATGATATTGTTCATCTTATGTTTTCCAGGAAAGTAAGTACAAATGCACTGACGCCTAACAACTGAGAAGGCTGATTTTAGTCCTAAGCAACTGCCTTATTTTCCCCAATTTGAACTTTCCCCCCAAAGTTTTGGTTCTTCATTTGTAAGCGTTTGCGATAGACAGTAGGTGTCTCGAGTTACTGTTTTCGTACCTTTACATCTGTCTCCAGGGCCTGTGCTCTTGGAACAATTCTGTACCAACATCATAGGCTATTTTGATGTCACATTTGTACGGTAGTAAGGAAGGACAAATTGTGTGCAAAAAGCAGAAGATAAAAGGCCTGAAATGATCAAAAAAGTAAGAACACCCCAGAACTTGATCCCCTTTGATCTCCCAGCTCTCAGCCTGTCCACCTAACCTCTCCCCTTTCCTCCTCTGCGGCCATGTGCACATCTGATGCCCACAATCTGGCCTTGGCCTGCCAGGAGACAAACTGAAGGCATTTCTGTTCTCTTCTCAAATTTGTGTCTTATCTGGAAAACGGCCTTCTCCTTCTGGTTCTCCTGGTTCAGCTGAAACCTTTTTTAAAATAGAATTTGCGCAAGACAATGGAGCACTTTATACATTTGTTTTGCATGGTTTCTGAACTTCAGGGTGGGGCAACTTCAGTCTCTAAGAGGAAACTGCAAACTGAGGGTATCTGAGAAACTGGCATGTGGCTTCTTCCCCAAGATTAGAAGTGAGAATGAAAGAGCTGTGTGGTTTAACCCCACCTAAGTTTTCAGAACATGGCTTGGGTGTTTCTTTGAATGATCTGAACTTCTATGCTGAGGTACTTTCATTGTGTGACAGCACGGCATGAAAGAAATAACCAAAACAAGTCATTTTTTAACCCATCTATAGCATGGGTTTGAGAAGACAAGCATCTCTTTTGCGTTTATGAATTAAAATGGCTCTCACATAGTAATGTTAAGGACAGCTGTGTTTCTATTCCCGTTAGTCCTGTGTAATCATGGTAATAGCCACTGCTAATCCTTATTGAGCACTTCATGTGGGCTGGGCACCATCCCCATGCTCAGTGTTTTATCTACGTGATCTTTTTTGCTCCCAAGAGCCCCAAGAGATCAATTCATGCATCAAATAAATTAATCACCGATATCTGCACTTGTAGACGAAGAAACTGAGGTGAATGAAGATTAGACACCCTCCTCCGAGGTCACTGGCTGTTTAGGGTGGAGCCCAGATTGAAGCCCACGGGTCCCTGAGACCCCGAGGCTGAGCGCTCGAAGGCTCCCCGGCCTGCTGCGCGTGGAGCAGAAGAAAGCTGGGACTCTGCATCCGGGGAGAAGAGGGTGGAGGCTGGTGTCACCGGCCGCAGCATCACCTGCCTGCACCCTCCTGACAGGGGGACCACCACTTCCCACCTCCTCCCCAGAACTCACACTGACAGGCCTGGCCCCAATGCCCGCACCTTGCCTTCCCTTCTCAGAGAACACAGCCCAGTGTCTAGAAAAACACTATCCCTCCTATGCCAGTTTCCATCCTCGAAGAATTTTCTTTCTGGTATTCCTTTCAAGAAACTGTGTTGGGGGAGGAACTGTGTTGGGGGCCATGGCTCCTTGCCTTACACAGGGAGGGGCATTTATATACGCAGGGGACGGACCCTGGGGGTGGCGGGTATCAGTGTTCCCGCATTGGGATCTGAGTCAGCTAACCTCTCAGCCTAGATCCCCACCCCTGCCGCCGCTACCCTGTGCGCCAAGGATGCCTGCCCTGCCCGTCCCTCAGGGTGATTCTAAAGATAACATGAGGTAATAGAAAGCACTGTCCAACCTGCAAGGCGAGTTGAGACACTTGTAAACGTGTGTTCCCCTTCTCTCTGCGCCGCTGCCCTGGCTCCCAGGGGTGTTCTGCTCGTGCCGTTCTGGACAAGCCCGGTATCACGGACACCCTCTTCTTTACCACTGATAAGAGAACTTCCACCTCACAGAGTCAACCAAAGGAGACTTCAAGAAGGAAAACATCTCTCCCTGGGAGATTCAGGGCATAGAGCCTTTAGTGTAAGCTTTTATCAAGTGACTGTTGGGGACCATAAGCCTCCTTACATCTGCTGTTGGCAGAATTCTCACCATTCTACTGGCTATACTCCGATTATAATCATTTCCTGAAATGCTAACTCCCTGTGCAATTACTCTCAATGCCCACGTCTCATAAAAGCTAAAATAATTTCAAGGTATAATTGAGAAGTCATCACGGTAAGTAACGACAATTGAAACAGCTCATTTCGTAGGTATATGTGTGGATCCAGAGATGAACTGTTGCGTTGCTGTATAATTTGAAGGGCACTGTGATGCCACATTCACCATGTAAAGAATGCTGTTAAAACAATATCTACCAACAGTTGTGACCTCCGTCGTGCTGAGGACACTCCACTCCGGGGCACTCAGGGAGATTTATAACATGGTTCTTGTTCTCAGAAGCCTGATATTCTAGCTGGTGCATGAGGGCCAAACTATCAAGTGAGGTGTTTGACTCCAACGTGAAACCAAAGTCATTGCTCCAACCATGGTCACATTTTTCATGCCACATGAGCCTTGGAGCAAAACTAGAAATAAGAACCTGTTACTCTGTGTCCTGATTCACATAAGTTGAAGACGTCCGTTTCTCCTTCTCCAGCTCTTTCTGAGATTCCCTGGGGGGTGGTCACTGTGCTCATGACCGCTGCTTCCCCCATTTCCTTCTTTCCTGCCCCGACCTCTTGTGTGTTTCATAGACATTCCGGCAGTGAGAATCAGCATGGCAGCCAGAACCGCTGGTCCGCAGCGCTGCTGACCCTACTTGTGTCGCCCCAGTCTCAGTGTCCAACAGACATTTCAGTGCACGCTTCCTTAGGGAGGGTCTCCTCGCACGTGTAAGGGACTCAGATGTCTGAGAGCCTGGGGACTATCTGAGTGGCCGGCCCAGGCCCGTCCTAGAATCCTGCTTCTTGTCTGACACTGACTGTTTCCATGACCCTCTCTTGGGTGTCTCAGCCCTCTAGTCCCGTGTCTCAGCCCTCTTCCCAGGAGACACCTCAACTGACTAGAAATCCTGGGACAAATGTGAATCCTAGTGTGGACCCCCAGGACCCTACAGGCAGATGTGTGATCTGTCTTGGATTCAGGTTTCTCCCATAAAATTGGGATTTCCTGCAGAGGTATTGATAATGACCGCTTCTTCCTGAAACTCACTCTGAGTCTTAATTCTGCTCTTCCGGCGTCTGTTTGAGTAGCCGGGATGATGAGATCAGAGGTTGAAGCGTTTGCTTTAAGGTAAAGGCTTCTGAAGCCGACACTGTGGGTAACCCATGCACACCCATGCCTTTTTTTTTTTTTTTTTTTTTTACTTTATTTATTTTTGGGTCTTTGTTGCTGCATGAGGGCTTTCTCTAGTTGTGGCGAGCGGGGGCTACTCTTCGTTGCGGTGTGGTGGCTTCTCTTGTTGTGGAGCTCGGGCTCTAGGCTCATGGGCTTCAATAGTTGTGGCGCACGGGCTTAGTTGCTCTGCGGCATGTGGGATCTTCCTGGACCAGGGATCGAACCCATGTCCCCTGCATCGGCAGGCGGATTCTTAACCACTGCGCCACCAGGGAAGTCCCCATGCCTCTGTCTTCTTTCTTGCTGGCAGACCTCAATTTTGCTTGGGAAACATCCTCTGCCTCATGGCTATGTGCTCAGGGAAAGTGACCCTGTACCAAGTTTAAGGGGAGATTGGTCTGAACCATGAATTTAATTCATTCTTCTGGCCAGTGACGGGCTTAGGAAGGGTCATGTGACATGATTCTGACCAATGAGACTAGAGGAAAAGTCTTTTTGGAGAGGATTAAGTGGATGGACTTTAGGAGTTTTTCCTTAGGTTTTAAAGCTAGACACAGGCACTGTGTAGCTCTCCTTTGCTTCCTCTGAATTTCAGCGAATAAAGATGTGACGCCTGGAGTGGCTGCAGCCATCTTGACACCATGAGGAGAGCCAGCCCACACACTGAAGATGTGTGGGAGAAGGGAAATATGCAAGGAACCTGAGTCTTAGATGATGTCATTGAACTGCTGAAATAACCAACCCTGGGACTGCCCAACCTCAGGACTTGTGGTTATATAAACAAACACATCACCCGTTACTTGAGATTTCAACTACCTGCAGCTACAAATCCTCAACTGATAAGATCCGTCAGACACCATAACCAGCCCTTGATGGTACAAAATATCTAGGGCACTCCACAAGAGCTGCTGTGTTACAGAAACTGCTCCACCACCTCTGTGCCAACAGATCACATGCGGATTGAAACCTGCCTGGATTGGCCCTGGCTGGGGGAATGGAAGGATGGCCAGCTCCACTCAGCTCCGGGTTTAATAAATACCACCATGGAGCCAAGGACATTCCAGCCAGGAGAGTGCAGCACACCTTGAATGTAATTCAGAGTAAGCAGCTGAGAACGCCATCAAATGTTAAGCCCTTTAGCCAGCATTCATTCAAAAGAAATGATTAGCATAATGTTAATTGCTACCATTCATGGGATGTTTGTTTTATGCTAGACAATGAATTAAGCACTCTACAGAGTCATTTCCATTAATCCTCCCTGAAGGACCATGAGGTAGGTCTGTTCATCCTCTCTGCACTGCTGCCTGCCTTCAGTAGACAGACAGACAGACAAGTGGATAGATAGACAACCACAGTAACAGTTAGTGACCACTTATAGAGGGCCAAGCCCTGAACTAAATACAGTGGGCCGATGTCCTATTTGCATTTCACAATAAACATAATGAGATAGGGACTATTTTTGTCATCACCCTCGTTTCACAGATGTGGAAACTGGCTGGACATACTGGGTGTATGGCCAGGGTCACAGCCACGCAGCAGAATGAGATTTGAATCTGGGCAGGCTGACTTCAGAACCCGTGTGCCTACCCCGAGGCAGCCCTGCAGAGCCTGGAGCCGGGGCTCCGCACGTGGTAGATGTTCTAGAATATCTGTGAAATCAACGAGCCCGTAATTGGTGGAGTGTCCCCATCACGGCGGCTCGGAAGGACAGCACAAGGGCTCCCCAAAGCAGCGCCTCTCAAACATGTGTACACACCACTTACCGGGGGCCTGTTACATCACAGAAAATGCACCGGTCTGCCCCATGAAGTGAATATCGCCTGGGCTCTGCCAGCACGGGGTACGGGTAGGGGCACAGCCATACCGGCTGGTTGCTAGTGTGGCCCCAGGTATTCGTGAGACTTATGTGCAGCCTGGAGTACAATCTGTTGCATTTCCAGGGTGCCCCTCAGTAGCCATGACCCTCCTGGCGTCCAAGAGGATCCGTATAATTCCCAGAACGTGAAGACAGTTGACCAGCCCACGGATACCTGCGTGGCAGCAGGTGACGCAACGTCGCAGGAGCGGCTGGCAGCTCGTACCTGCTCCCTTCTGCACGGCCCCTCCTGCTTCCTGGCATCTCTACCGGGGCAGAGCCTCCGTGCTGCCTGGATTGAGGGGGGACCCGGCCCCGGTGCTCCCCAGCGTGACTTGAAGGAGGAGTGGGGCAGTTTTGAGGGGCCGTCCCTTCTCCGTGATGTTGCTTCCCTCTGATTCCAAGATAACGGAAGCGAAAGATGGGAACAGCCCGGAGAGAGAGCAGGGTCACTTCTTCCGGGAGAGTCGTGCTTCTCGGCTGGCACTGACCGTGACGTGAGCTAGACGGAAACCTGTGTCGTGTCAGGCCACTGGGGTTTCAGCGTTGATTTGCTGACTGACCGAAGCTGGCTCTTCTGAGCGCCGTGCACCATCCCGTCCCCTCCACAAGAACCGACACCACGTGACAAGCAGCCGCTTATCTGGAAAGTTGGTGACAGTGAGCCCGCACACGCACAGTTCCCTCTGGAGTTCAGGACTTTGCTCTCAGGGGTCTTGCTCAGTCCCCTTGTCTTTCTGACTCTTCATCACAGCGTGCATCTGCCCACAGGTCCTCCCAGGTCCTCCTAATCTTTTGACATCAAGGGCAGTGCCTCTCCGAGGTCGACATAAAGTTTATTTAAAATGTCAGTGTCCCTGGCCGGTGTATATAATTATACCCACACTGCAAAATGAGACTGAGATTAAAGGGCTTGCTGGGGGTCAGCAGGCAGTCACCTGTCTTGGGAGGTGTACTGGGCTTCTGGGGCTGCTGTAACCAGGGGCCGCAATCTGGGGGGTTTAAAGCAATAGGAACTTATCCTCCCACCGTTCTGGAGGCCAGAAGTCTGAAATCAAGGTGTTGTCAAGGTTGGTTCCTTCCAGGAGGTCTGAGGAGAATCTGTTCCATGCCTCTCTTCCAGGTTCTGGAGGCTGCCAGCCACCGTTGGCGCCCTCGGGCTTGTAGGCGCGTCACTGCAATCTCTACCTCCGTCTTCATCTGGCCTTCTCCTCTGTGTGTCTTCTCCCTTTCTCTTCCCTTATCGGGACACTTGTCGTTGCATTTAGGGTTCCCCCCTAATCGGGATGACCTCATCTCAAGATCCTTAATCACATCTGAAAGACCCTTGTTCCAAATAAGTTCACAGGCACGGCTTCTGGGTGGACACATCTTTCAGAGGGTCACCGTTTAATCTGTATAGAAGGCAGTGAGAGGAAGCATACCCTCAAAGGGATTATTGAAATACTGATTGACCTCAAGCCGGGGGGACTTCGGGTGGCTCATACCCGTTCTATGAAACTATCTCCCATTCAAGTTACACCGACTCAGTAAGGCCAGTGCAGCTGCCCACCCGTGAGCAGGGCATCACCTGTCTTGACGTGTGCTCTGCCCAGTACACTGCTGAGATGGCAGACTTCCTCTTAGTTTTTGTTTGTGTCTTAGTTTTATTTGGTCTTTATTTGTGCTTATAGGAGCTCAATACAGAGCACCCATATATGAAAGAAAGGCAGAGAATGTATTCCCCGAGTGGAAGAAAGCAAGGTAGGCTGCCCTGACCCTTGGGGCTGTCAAACACATGAGACTTTTGTTAAGAAGCTTTTTGCCCAATGTAACTAAACCCCGAAGTGCAGGAGGCAAAGGGAACCCATACTCTGTATGCCTCGGGATGCTGGCTCTGTTACTCATGGAAATTGGAGAGGAATGGCCTTCGTGCTATCATTGTGAGTTCTGCTAACAGAATTCTACGTAAAGCTACAAGACGCCACTGAGGCGTCGGATGGATTTTACTGACAGAAGGAGCACATGTGTGGAGCGGGAGACCGTGTGCTCTCTACTGAATCTGATGCTCTTCTAATATTTGAATATTGGGCAGGGGCCTTCCCAGTTCCCCCTCCTAGTCCATAAATACCTGTGTCCTGTGCAGCTGTGGATTTCTGACCATCTGAGCCTCCTGCTGTGCTGGTGATGATTTCTCTCATCCAGCCCTCACAGTGGTGGGTACAGGGCAGAGGGGAACTGCTGGAGGTGAGGTATAGGACCCCTTGCTTGGTCATGGAAGCAATCAGCTGCTATCCTAGTGGCCACGTGGCTGGGATCGGCCAAAGGGTGCACGTCGCATGAAGACGGGGGCCGGTGAGGGCAGGGAGAACCGTCGTGTGAGCAGGAAGTTTCTGCCCATGGCTTGGGGTTGGCTGCAGGATGGGCCACGAAGGCAGCATGGATGCCAGCAAACTCCAGAGCCTGGCCTCACGGAGGCGAAAGAAGAGGAACAGACGCTGAGGACCCTCTGAAGTCTGCCGACGCCACGCCCGCCTCAGGGTGCAGGGAAGTCTGGGGTGGTAACAACAGCCGCCATTTATGGAGGCCTTCCTATGTCGGGAACTCGCTAAACACTTTGTACTTTTATTTGGTTTCATCTTGGAAGCAGGTCTGGAGGTGGTATATGAGTCAGGGTTCTCTCTGTTACAAGAGACAAAGTAGGTCAAGTTCAAATGGGGATGGTAGGAAGTATGTGGGGTTGCTCAGAGCCTTGGAGGAGAACCCCAGAAACTAGGGCATCCGCAGGGACCTGGGGACCAGAAAACAAGAGCGGGTCACCATCGGCACACACCCCATCTCTGCTCCCTCTACACACTCACTTCCTTCTCTTCTACCTGGAAAGTTCTTCACACACAAAAAAAGCAACTTTGGTTTCCATGATGAGGTTTCTCCAACGGTCCACCAAGAGAAAATTCTGGAGAAAGACTCTTAATTGTCCTACTTGCATTTGGGGCTCAGTCCTGGGCCATTCCCTGTGGCCAGTAGGGTGGCCCATCTAGGACATGTGTCCACCCAATGAAAGTGGAGCCACTGGTGCAAGAAGTGGGGGGAGGTACTGGAAAAGTACACGGCACAGGTGGGTGTTCCCATCGCCTGGACAGAAGAGGCACGAAGGCTTGGCGGGGCCGCGTGGCTTTGCCCAGGGCCTTGAGCCCGCGTGCATCTGGCTGCCACCCACCACCGTTCTGCCGTGGCCAGTGCCGGCCACCGTCTCCCAGGCACAGGCTCCACATGCTCGCGGGAAAGCCTGTTTGGAAATGCACTGGATGAGCACCGGGGTGGTGCTTACATATTGCACAGCTGGTGTGCTGTGGGCATTACAGTAATTTCCAAGTGCTGCTGTGACCGCAAATGTATTGGCTTCAGACAGCACAAACTCCTTATCTAATGGCTCTGGAGGTCCTTTGTCCCCAAACCGGTCTTGCTGGGCTGAAATCAAGGTGTCGGCAGGACTGCATTCCTTCCAGAGGCTCCGGAAGTTGGGCTTCTATGGTGGACTTCCCTGTCGACTGTGCTCTGCCCTTTCTAGCTTCCAGAGGACCCCTGCACGCCTCGGCTTGTGGCTTCTTCCTCGAATCACTGACCTCTGCTTC
Source organism: Lagenorhynchus albirostris (assembly GCF_949774975.1). Taxonomy (NCBI): domain Eukaryota; kingdom Metazoa; phylum Chordata; class Mammalia; order Artiodactyla; family Delphinidae; genus Lagenorhynchus; species Lagenorhynchus albirostris. Next base: position 5,986,945 of record NC_083100.1, read on the forward strand.
TGCCATCACCTCTCCTTCTCTAGCTCTGACCTTCCTGTGTATGACTAAATTGGGCCCACCTGGATAGTGTAGACTCATCTCCAGGACACTATGTTGCCACGGAGGGTGACATATTCACACGTTCTGGGGATTAGGATGTGACCATCTTTGGGGTCACAAAGATTATTCCACCCAGCCCAGGCATTGACCAGTCGCAGCAGAAGTCGTCTGTGCCGAGGGACACGGGTTTGGAGCCCTTGCTGTGTCAGATGTTACCCATGCATTTGCTGGATCCCAGGGAGGTCTGGGGGGCAGCAGAACAGTGGAGGAAATAGGGGGCTTTGGCCAGGGGCTTTTGGCATGGAAGTATTTTAACGGTATCAAGAGGCACGTGGAGGCCAGAGCAGCCCAGCTGAGGGTCAGTCTGGGTGAGAGCAGATCTACAGGGATGTCTGGGGTGTGCAGCCATGCACACCAGTTGGCAGGTGGGGGGCTGCAGGGGAAGCACCAGCATCTTCGGGAAGGAGGGCAGTGCTGAGTCTGTGGCAAGCTTGACACTGCTTCCCCTGGAACTGGGTAGAGCGGGCCAGGCCTACCCCAGGGCTCAGGGATGAAGGGGTTAAACGAGGCCAGTCATGGTTTCAGGTTAGGTCCAGGTGGCCAGATGCGGGGCGGGGGTGGGGGGGGGGAGGCAGAGGGAACTGAGAGCAAAGGGGTCTGGATGGGAGAGGGGCCCAGCCTGCACACCCTTGGGGTCCTTTCAAGACTGGGGCTCCCAGGGCCAGGGCGGCTTAGCTCCTTAATAACAGAGGGGCCCACGTGTAGAAAACAAACCAGCAAGTGATCTCTGTCCTAAGAGAAGAGCAGCCTCTGGAAGAGAGCACGCCTCTCTCCCTGGTGGCGCGTGAGCCTGCACCGGCCTGGTTTATCAGACCCACTGAGAGCCAGGTAACCACGTGCCACGCCCACGGCAGCCAGGCCCCAGTGGCCAGGAGGGGCTCGGGCTGGGGCTGTGAGGAGGAAATTGATTCTACTGAAGGCTTGGGCTGGAAACCTCTCCCCTAACCCCCGTCCCCACTCTTTGGTCCAGGGATCGAGGCCGACCCTGCTTCATGGGCGGATAACCCCTGTAGCCACACAGCCCTCGTGCTTAGAAGGGTCCAACAGTGGCTCGAATAGTGTCCCCAAGGATTTATATCCTAACCCCCAGGACCTAAGAATGTGATCTTATATAGAAACAGAGTTTTTGCAGAGGTGATTAAGTTAAAGGTCATGAGATGAGACCATCCTTGATTCAAGGTGGGCCTAAAATCCAGTGACTGATGTCCTCATAAGACACAGGGGAGGGGAATTGGAGATGCAGAGACACACAGAAAGCAAGGCCATGTGAAGATGGAGGTAGAGATTGGCGTGATGCAGCCACAAGCCAGGGAAAGCCCAGGACTGCCAGCCAACACCGGAAGCCAGGAGGGAAGCCGGACCAGACTCTTCCCCAGAGCGTGGGGAAGAGATCAGCCCTGCTGACGCTTTGATTTCAGACTCCAGACTCTGGCCTCCGGGGTTGTGAGAGGAGCGATTTCTGATGTTTTCGGCCACTTCATTTGTGGTCATTGGTTACATCAGCCGGATGAAACTAATACCGGCCGCGTGCTGGTTTAATGTTCCGTTTGGTCACTGCCTTGAAATCCTTAATACTTTTGAACCACAGCCTCACATTTTCGCTTGGCTCTGGGTCCTGCAGATTACGTAGCTGGCCCTGGGCTTCGGTGTCCTTGGGAAGTAATAACACTGCCCTTCCCCCAAACCTGCCCATCAGCAGGGAAGTGTCTCCAGACGCTATGGTAGGGGAGGGCCTACAGGAAGCTGCCCCAGGTCGACGGACCCCAAACCCCTCTACATTCTTCCAAGCGGGACGAGAAGTCACGTTTCCGTTCCTCAGAGCCGTCTGAGTGTCTGCGCAGGGGTTGTCTGCCGACCACGGCCCTCCTGGCTTCTGATGGTTCACCAAGCTTAGGTGCGCGCACAGACCACGGTGGGAACACCGCCCCTGTTTCTGCCCTCAAGACCCATTGCACAGGGCTTGGGGGAGGCTGCCTGCCCGGGGCTGTGCGCCGAGCTTCTAGGGTCTCCTGGGCACACGCTGTTCCTTCCAAGAAGCCCGAGGAGCGTTTTTTAACGGTGTTTATTGTCGTTGTTGTTATTTTTTACATAAAAGGTGCAATGATCTATTTTCTTTCTGTGAAAGCACTAGGAAATCTCTGTGAGAGCCAGTTTTCAAAGTGACTCATCTCCTGTCCATCTGAACTGCGTTCCAGAGTATGGCGGCCGGTCCTGAGTTCTGTCCAGGTAAAGGTCATGAGCGGGGGCCTCCGTTACTACAGACTTGTCATCTCCATCTCTCCCTGCCTTGGTCACACGTGGAGGCTGAGGTGAAGCTGCGCTATCCTTCAGAGAGGCCCCAGATGACCTCAGCGGCCACAGGTAGGTAGCACCTGGCCCAACACGGGAGGCCTGGTTTGGTCCATCTAATCCCCTGTGCCTGTCAAGGCGGTTGCCTGGAGAGCCGCCTCCCAGCCCCAAGCTGGGCCGCGCCGTGAGGCTCAGACGATCGTGGTGCTCTGTGCTTGCTGCCCCCACCGGGTTTCTTCCTCAAAACTGTATTCTTGTGAAACCCAAACCAAAAGGAGAACTAGAAGATGGAATATTTTCTGCTGGACCCATGACTTCATTGCTAGTCACGAAATCTCCTGGGTTTATATCCTATGAGGGGCCAATGGGACCATTTTCACAGGCTGGGCCACGAAGGTGGGCACAGCAGTGACTCCGTGAGATGGTTTCTGAGGGGGAGGGAGACTCACAGACACCCCTGGACTGAAAGGTCTAATCGGAATTCAGAGCCTCTGTTGTCCTGTACGGAAATAAACACCCGAAGAGTGGAAGTGTTCACGAACGGATGATTGTATAAGTCGGGTATCAGAGAATGGTGCATGTCTTAGGATAAAGCTCGACTACATCAGCTCAAGGAATCTTCCAGCTCTAAAATTCCATGCTCTGTGCAGTCATGGAGACCCATTATGTCGGACTCTCCACCTTGGGGCAAATTGATCAACACAGAACTTTTGCTTCTGACTTCTGTGGCAGCCCTGCTAACCCGTGTGTTGTAAAATAAAATGAGCATACCCTCTGGCGCCCGAATCATTTCTGTCTCATGCGGAGCACAGGATTCCTCAATCTCTAAACCTTCAATCATGCGTCCTGATCTCAGACCAGAATGTAATCAATACTTATTAGGGCAAGTGTCTGCCCGCAGCTCGCTGAGCCCAGCAAGAAAAATATTTATGGCCTGACAAACCTGTTTTAACTATTCTCTTTCATCACTTTTTTACAGCTAACCAACAATGGCTAGAATCTAAAGCTAAACTGTTTTGAGTACAACTTGCAGAATCTACGTTCCGAGATGCACCGTTGGTCCCAGAGCAGGGCCCGTTCACTCCTGCGACAGGCTTGCGCCAGTGACAGCTGGGAAACCGTGGCCTGGCCTGAGGTCTGTGGTCCCCAGCCTGCTCTAGATGGGACGAGGAGAGTTTTATAAAAGACATGTAGCTCAAACATGGAAATGTGGGTGTGGAGTTCAGTGCTTCCGAAACTTCCCTGCTAAAGATCTCCTGGGATGCTTGTTAAACACACAGATTACTAGGTCCTCATGGTTGGTCTGGGGGTCACTACAACAGTAGACTCTCAGTAAAAGGCTGTGGACTGGAGTTGAATTGAACTGGGCAAAGACAAGGGACCTGCCTGAAGAACACAGCAGGTGGCACCCAGGTCATAGCACTGGGTCAGGAGTGAGGCAGCACATGTCCGAGGACAGTCAGGGACCCTGAGACTGCCCTCCCTCCAGGCCCAGGGTCTCCCCAAACCAGTGATGATGCTGTGAATGTCCACATGTGAGTTGCTGCCCATCAAATGATGACTTAAAGGTGAGACATGAGGGGACTCTGCTTCTTGCTTCCTTGTATCTTTTAAACAGTTGATTGATTGATTGACAGCAGGTCGTTCCCAGGGCTTCAGAGAAGATAAGAAATGATATGACGTCAGGTTAAACACCAAATGAAGCAAGGCATGCCCAGAGACACCTCCCTTCTCGTGCACTGTAGGTACATGTTCAGATGTGTGGTCCCCACTACAGTTTGGAGCCGGAAGGGACCTTTGAAAACACGGGTCCAGCTTCATGGAGTTGGTGACTTCTCAGTTCTCGTGGGATAAAGATTGAACTTGACCCTCACGGCCTGGAGACGCCCAGCCTTGCCCACTGCCCCCCCACTCCTTGCTCTCTGCTCATCACACAACCTTCCCTCGGTGCAGTGTCTTGACTTCCGGGCTCCCTCCTGCCCCAGGGCCTTTGCACACGCTGTTGCCACTGCCCATAGAGCTCTCCTTCCTTCTCCACGTGTCCTCATAGACTCCCCTCTCTGCCCAGCTCTCTGGCAAACTTGAACTGCTTGTAGAAGCGTTCCTGATGCTCCTGGCCATCAAGACTCACATGCCCTGATGACACCGGGTACCCTCGTTCTTGGTACGCACCACAGCTGCAATCTCCCGTTGGTTGTGGGACCATCTGGCTGCCGTCTCCCTAGCAGACTAGGGAGGGCCACACGGACAGGAATGCTGTCTGCTTTACTCCCTTGTCCCCTCAGCTTCTCAGCTGCTCCTAACCCTCAATAGGTCTTGGTGGTATGAATGTCTAAACTCCCTCAGGTCACAGGTGAGGAAATGGAGTCCAAGTGACGAAGGATGCAGTGCTTTGTCTTGAGCTGCACAACCACGAGGTCAGTAGAATTGTAAACACGACTTAAGTTCTTGGGTGCCAGACACGTGCTAATTAACTTAGGAGGATTGCCCTATAAAACCCTCATGCCGACGACGTGGAGGTAAGTAAGATCGTTATCATCCTCCAATTACAGGTGAGGAAACTGAGGCTCAGAGAATGTGGCAGCTGCTACCAGTGTGCCCCCCAACCCACCCAGAGTCACCTGCCCATCAGGGACAGCTCCCTGTGTCTCTCTCGGCCATGAGAGGTGTCCTCCACCCGTGAGAGCAGGCTCGGCCACGCAGGCAGGACAGAAGGCTGGGCGTTAGTGCAGGGGGAGCAGCCCTCCATCACCAGGGGGAGGCTCAGGGAATCAAGGGCCTCCTTACCACCAGTGGGATGACCCACACGGCCTTTCCCAGGTCCAAGGTGAGACTGAGCCCGCGTGGCAGCCTGCTCACAGCACTGCCCCTTTGACCCTTCCTCCCTGACCAAGGTCCCGCCTTCACAGCGCTTCCTGGAATCACGTCCAAAATAAAGTACTTGCACCTGCAACCTTGGGAATCCTAAGTAACAGAGAGTGCGAAGAGCAGTAGCTTGGCCAAGGTCACACAAGGAGCAAGTGCAAAGGCAAAATCGGGATCCAGTACCTTCTTCCCCATCGCGCCACAACAGCACCTGCCACCTGGCTCCGACGCTGTTGGGCAGTGATGCTACCACACCATTGTGATAAGTAGGTCACCACTGGTTAGCAGGATAACGGCCCCCAAAGATGTCCCTGCCATAATCCCCAGAGCCTGCGACTCTGTTATATTACGTGGGAAAGGGTAGACTTAAAGTTACTAATCAACTGACTTTAAAATGGGGAGATTATCCCAGATTATCCTGGTAGCCCAGTGTAATCACAAGGGTTCTTCTAAGTGGAAAAGGAGGCCAGACAGGAGAGTCAGGGTGATGTGACCATGAAGACAGACACAGTGATGCAGCACTGCAGGCTTTGAAAGCGGAGGAAGGGGCCACGAGCCAAAGAATGTGGGCAGTGTCTAAAAGCTGGAAAAGGCAAGAAAACAGATTCTCTCCCTTGGAGCCTCCAGAAAGGAATGCAGCCCTGCCATCAGCTGGGATCTGGCCCAGGGAGACCTGTGCTGACTTTTCACCTACAGAATTATAAGATAATAGATGTGTGTTGTTTTAAGACGCTATAGTTGAGGTAATTTGTTACAGCAACAGTAGGAAACTAACACCACCGCTTAAAGAACTTAGGACCCCATCCCTCCCTGTGCTTTATGGATGAGGCTTGGGTTTCTTTTCATATTGTGACATATCGATTACATCACAGAAGATCTTGAAGACGTCTGTGGCACTGAGTGGACTAATTCTGTCCTGAAAGCATCCACCTGGAACATTTAAGCATTTTCAAGCCAGGCTCTGGAACGTTTTGCAGACACTGGCAGAGGAGAGGTGTGTGTGGTTACCTGAGGGCTGAATTTGCCTGGATCTGGTCGGATGAGTGTGGTGTACCACCTCCGCCTGTTCTGTACACTGTATTAGAAACCGCGGAGACGTCGCCGCCCTGATAGCCCTGGTCCTCGACCGCACGGTGAAAATGCATGTAAATGTATAATAACCCTCCTGTGCTGAGGAACAGCTCCCACCCGGGCCTTCGGCAGACACTCAGAGTGCAGTAAACGATTATGAGCAGGGGAAAGACAAAGCAAGTGACGACTCATCAAAGAACAGATTTTAAATCATGCTTTAGAAGAATCTTTCCTAGAGGACAGTGGCTAATGGGAGCATGCAGTGGCCTAACCATTTGGGGACCGGAAAAGTGATGCTCTAGAGTCGTAAACCTTAGAAATTCAATCCAGGTGGAGAACACCTTACCTACACGATGAAACTTAAGGAAAATTAGAGCACAGAAGATGAGCCCAATAGTAGCTTTACAGGGCACCCCCTGGGTGGCATAGTTAAGCCACTAGTTTCATGAAGCTGAGAAAAGAGAAGATGAATCGAATCTCCCTCGCTGAGCAGCTCCCAGGAGGAGGGCAGGTCGGAGATGTTCAGAGGAGAGTGTCCTATGGAGAATGGTGGGGAAGAGAGTCTAAAGGAAAGAGTGGAAGAGTCTCACGGGGATGTGATGCTTAGAAATGGATTCCATTCAATTAAATAGAATTTTAATAACCCACTACTGTATTCTAGACATTACACTTATCTGAGATAGGAGGATGAACCAGGCACAGGCCCAGAGCCCTGATATCCTAGAGGAAACTACAGAAAGAAAAAGACAATGTCATATGAGCAGCCTCTGACAATGGACAGAGGTGGAGAAGGAGCTCAGAGGACGGCACTGCTAGATTTGGGTACCCTGGAAAGCTCTCTGCAGGAGGTACTGTTGGAATTTCTGGCCGGAGGGAGCCGCCAACGCATGGCTGTATCTGGCTGGCATCCCTATCCCTTGTCATGTACCTCTTCTCTCTATGGCATTATTCACTCTGTCCCATTCTTAAAGCCTTGGGCAATACATCTCCCTTTCATCTTCTCTGGGTCAGTGGGCTATAGGTGACCTGTCCATAAATTCCTCATGCCCCACCTTGGGCATCCAGGGTGATGCCTCTGCAGTGTTCTCGGGTAGGAAGGTTAGGCTGAACCAGGCAGTGGTCTCGAGGATAGGACCAGTTGGAAGGGCTAAGTATTCAGAGGTGTAAACTAGGGAGGGGAGCAGTGATGACGCCTGGAAGGCGTCCAGGAGGAAGGGGCTGAGCTGGGCAGAAGCAGCGTGCTCCATGATCTATGTTAAGGGCACAGTCGGGAGACCTTTCACATGTGGGGACGTGGGTGAGGGTCTTGCTGGGAGACCACACATCTGGCTGAAGTTTATACCTGCTGGGACCCTAAGGATATCACGGTCTGTCCTGGTCTGCTTAGACTGCCGTAACAAAATACTTGAGAACGGGTGGCTTGAACGACAGGAGTTCTCACCGTTCTGGAAGCTGAAGTCCTAGATCGGGGCACTGGCCTGGTGGGGTTCTGGGTGGAGCCCCCTCCCAGCTTGTAGTCTGCCGACTTCCCCCTGTGTCCTCACATGGTGGAGAGGGACCACAAGCTCTCTGATGTCCCTTCTTATAAGGGCACTAATCCCATCATGAGATCCCATCCTCGTGACCTCATCTAGACTCATTACCTCTCGAGGGCCCCATCTCGGCTACCACCACACTGGGGGCTAGGGCTTCTACGTATGAATTTGGGGGGACATAACTCAGCCGGTAGCACAGTCCAAAGTGGTCAAGGTGAAGACTGAAGCCACAGATGTTCTAACCATCAGCTGTGAAGAGGAGGTGGAATCACAGGTCTGTGGGCCCTTGGCCTCCCCACGAAGACGCTGGAGGAAGTTTGGGGACTGTCTGCAACCAGCCTTCCTGCTCCAGGCTGTGCAACGTGCTCCCGGAGAAAGCAGCTGGTAGCCAAGGCTGGGCCACAAGAGTCTGACCCTCAGCCCTGCAGCCTCAGGAACTCTGTCCCTTCAGGGACCCAGAACTGTCGAAACCAGGATGCCAGCTGACTAGTTTGTAGGAAGGGTCACAGCCGTCAAGTGGATTGGTAACTCGTGAGCCTCACCAGTGTATGTCTCCTGTGTTTGAGAAGCAAGCCGTCTAAGGAGGGTGCTCTCTGGAAACGTCCCCGGATGTATTAATCCCTCTTTGAAGATACAGTGACTTCTTACTGGTTTGTCCCTCGAGGTGACTATGTTTCTGTTCTGGTAGCTCAGTATTGATTTTCAAGTTTAACTCTAAAGAAGAAAAATCTGGTTTCTAAGTTCCAAAGGAGCCCCGTAAGGGAATTCAACCTGTGACTATTAGCTCTAATGTATAAATCCATATATGAATTAAGGGGAGTTACATTTCTGCTATTTCTATTATAATAAATTTTAAAACACTCTTAAAGATTATGTCCCATAACTAACCAATTTAAATCGGTTTCTTTTTACAGAAACATAAAGCTTAAATCTTAAGTTTTCTAAAAAGTAGACTTTCCTTAAAAGTCTGATAAGAATTTGGGATTTCTAGACAAGTTGCAAATTTGATTAAAAGCAAAGAAAAAGAAAAAGAAAGCAAAGAAAAAGTGTGTGTGTGTGTGTGTGTGTGTGTGTGTGTGTGTGTGGTTCTAGGAAATATTTGTAAGTGGTTAGTTCACTGTACTTATAGCTGCAACTTGTGTGTTTACAAAGATGTATTTAAACTTTGCAGAAACATAACCCTAACTCCTAAAAGTGAACTTTTTTGAAGTTGAAATAGCTAAGTATTTTTTCTTTCATCTTTTTAACTCAAGGGTTCCTGGACCATCAAATCCTTAAATAAGGTATCTGGTGGTAGTTCTAGCCAATTTTGCAGATGAAAGAGATTTGGATAAGAGTGAGATAGGATCTGAATTTTGAGATACCTCAGTATCTGAACTCTTTGAGATTCTTCCATGCTCAGTTCCTTCGAGAAAGGCCAATCCAGATGCCAAAAGGGTCCCGCTGCAAGAACTGGCAGTGGGAAATGTGCTCACTGATGCAATTCAGACGGCAGATTTGATGTATTTGTAATAAAACCTGCGTGTAGAGGTGGAGGTGCAGGCTGCCTCAGCCTGTGTGGGAGGAAAGCTGCCGAACAGGTCCGTCTGGATGAACTCTCAGAGGAACTTAGCCAACGAAAGGAAGGAAGAAAGTCTAACAGAATTTAGGATGTACTGGGGCTCACACTTGAGGGTAAACCAGATAATCAAGTTTTCAGCGTCTTTGAGGATTTTTCTCGCAGCCTGAAACTCGTAGACTTGGCAGGAGGATAACAAGGGCTTCCGAGGGAGGGGACCCTTACCTCCCCCGCCTCGGGGCCCCTCAGTGGTAGGACCCGTTCTGTGGGGAAGCGGTCCATGTGCAGGATGAATTGGGCCCTTGTTGTCCCTACCGGCGGATCAGCGTGCTCTGTGGATGGGTTAGTCAGTGAAGAAAATGAACGACCCAGGAGCAGCAAACTGGAGTCCTGTACTGCACATTTCTGCTGATTTTTGATACAAAGAGTTGAAAGAGGCATCTGACTTAAAACTGGTTCTAGGGTAACCTGTTATGGCCGGGCTGGTTTTTAATTGCTGATAAAACCAGGACTCTTTAGCCCTTAGCAATGAGCAACTAGATTGTAGTCTAGACTCTGCATAACTTAGGTTTCTGTAGAGAACTTTACCATGTTCTTTCCAACCTGTGTCACAAATATCCGGCGGAGAGGTTCACGTAAGAGTTTCCCTCAGTTTCACCAGTGAGAACAGAAGATGCTTGTCCGAGGTTACAAGGCTAGAAAATACTGGAGCCAGTTCTTGGCTTTATATACAATTCATTCTCCACTAACTTCCGAGCTTGGAATGGGCTGAAGCAAATTGAATTACGTCAGATCCAATGTTTGCCAACGTACTCTGTGCTCAATACGATATAGTTCATAAACAGTTTGTATTTTAGAAGTTTCTCTGTATGCTGTGAAGGACAGAACAACATGCTCTCCAGAATTTATTTTCCCTAGATCTGAGCTAATAGGGTTTTTAAGTATTGAGATATCTTTGTTCACATTTCTTGTGACTACTGATTTATTTGTATTAATTTCTAACAGCTTATTTGCACTTTTGATTTACCATGCCTTTTTTTAAAATTTATTTTTTATTCTATCTTCCCCTCTTTTTTGCCTTCCCTTGAAAGGATGGTTTTCTTTATTTCCTTTCTCCCCCTCCCCTCTGATTTGGCATTCATATTTTTATCCTTTCACTGCTTTTGCTTAAAGTTTAAATAAACGCTCTTGCTTAACAAATTGTTACATAAATCAATATCGTGACCCTCATGAATGAGACAAGGACCTTAGAACACATTAAATCTAGTCATTTGTTAGTTTCTTTCTTGTTGTTGTTTTTTCTCATGGAAAGGCATTTTATTTTAAATATAGCAGTGTGTACGTGTCAATCCCAAACTCCCAATCTATCCCTCTTGTTATTGTTGAATAGGTTTATGCTTTTTTTTTTTTTTTTGGCTACACCATGCTGCACGTGGAATCTTAGTTCCCCGACCAGGGATCGAATACACGCTCCCTGCAGTGACAGCGCGGGATCCTAATCACTGGACCCCCAGGGAAGTCCTTAAATAGGTTTTTAGTGGAATCTTATTTCTGTTGCTCCACAATTAGTCATTGCTATTTCCAGATAATACTTGTATTAGTTATTCATTGCCACATAACAATGATCCCCCATACTCAGAGGAAGACTATTGTACGTGGACATGAATATCAAGGTGGGTGGAATGTCTTAATGGCCGTCCACCTCAATATATAAATGCAACCATTTGCTCAGAAATCCTCTCCTCACCATTACTTCTCGGTACATCAATGAATAATCCTTCAAATGAAGACCTGTGGATGGAAAATACTCTCCCTTTGTCATAAACATCTTTATTTTGTCCTCACTCTTGAATGATACTTCATCTAAATTTATTTAAGCTGAGAGTTCTTCCTTAGCCCTTTGAATGTCTAATTCCATGATGTTGGGGCTTCTATTTTAGCTGCAGAGAAATCTGCTGTTATCCCATTGCTCTGACTTTATGGTGGTTTTTAAATTTTTTCTTTGTTATTGGTGCTCAGCAGTTTCACTGTGACTCATTTAGGCATACATTTATTTATCCTGTTCAGGATTTTCTGTGAATTTCCAATTTGAGTAGAGTTGCCAGATAAAATACAGGGAAACCAGTCGAATTTTAATTTTAGGTAAGTCCAATCCAATATCGCATGGGACATACCTCTACTAAAAGAAATTACTTATTCCTCGTCTAGAATTCAAATGTAAACAGGAATCTTGTGGGGTTGTTTGTTTTTGTTTTTGTTTTTTTTTGCTAAATTTGGCAGTGTGAAATTTGAGGATTCCTGTCTTGCATCTAAACTGGAAAATTCTTAGTTATAAGCTCAGCAAATATCACCTTCCCTTGAACCTCTCTGTTTCTTCCTTTAAATTCTTATTGAATATATGTTTGTATTAGTTTCCTAGGGCTATCGTAACAAAGTCCCACAAACTGCGTGGCTTAGAACGACAGAAATGTGTTCTCCTGCAGTCCTGGAAGCAAGAACTCTGAAATAAAGATGTCAGCAGGGTTGTGTTCCCTCTGAACTTTCTGGGGAAGAATCTTTCCTGGCGTCTTCCTAGCACCTGGTGGTTGTGGGCAATCCTTTGGCATTCCTTGACTTATAGCCGCATCACTCCTGTCTCTGCCCCTGTCACCACATGGACTTATTCCCTGTATCTCTCTGTCTTTCTGGCTTAACAAGGTCTTCTTATGAGGACACCAGTCATTGGATGAGGGTCCACTCTCATCCATACGAGCCCACCTTAGCGGATTAAATTTGTGAAGACCCTGTTTCCAAATAAGGCCACATTCTGAGATTCTAGGTAAACATGAATTTTGAGGGTCATTATTCAACCAGGTACAACGTTGAACATTTGAACAATTTTTTAAACGAAAGCTTTTATGAAACTAAAAGGCCAAAGGAAGATGTAGCCATAAATTAAGGCTAGAGAGCTTAACCGAATTTATTCTTTTTTCTACCCTTAACTCAAACTATCCCTCATGTTTTTATTTGTTTGTTTTTATCAATCAGCTTGTTTTGTTTTCATCATGCATTATTTTTCCTAACATTTTTATTTCTTCTTTAAAAGTGTTTTTTTTTTATAGCTTTGAATGTACTAAATTTTTTTGTCTATTCAGATAATTCTGTTACCTCAAGGACTTGAATCGCTACAGGAGTATTACCAATGCAGCACCAATTTATATGTTAGAAGCTTAACTTAGGGATTGTTGTACCACAAAAATAGTATAAATTCAGATGTATCTTTTTTTCCTTTCTGAGACCTTGGACAGAGCCGTGTTGGTGGGTGGAGTTATTTTTCTTGTGGCCTCTTCATCACAGGGACTGAGTTTCCGGAATCTCAGTTTTATGCACTGTTCTCAGTTCTAATTCATCACCCGAAACCTCATCTCCTGTCTTCCTATGGTGTTGACAGAGTCTCTTGCTGCAGGGTAAATTTCTGGGTCAGATAACCCCCTACTCCCACCCCTGGTGACTGCAGCTAAAAGTCCTTTTTTGTTTCTTCAAGCATCTGAGGGTCTCTCTTTCTTGTTAACTTAATTATGTATCTTAAATGAAAGTTGTCTTATTTTATCGAAAATTTTTAGCTATATGTAGCTGGGGGCGTTTCACACTAGCTGACGCTGCCGAAGAGCCCGTTGCAGAAGCCCCGTCTCTGGGCTACTAAAACCAAGATAACGAGCTCCCCTGCACGTTAGCCCACTGTCGAAGTAGGAGTCAGTGTCAGTCATGCAGAAAAGGTCCTGGTTTTCACGTGTGATGTCTAATTACAGTCTCTGGATGAGCCTAGGTCCTTCCCTTAGCTTAGTGGATTCATAAAAACGTGGTTCCAATACTGAAATAATTGCGTATCATACGGTTTGCACTATTTATTTTCTCTCCCCCGGGATTGCTAGGAAAACTGAGAGGAATGAATTCTAAAGACATTAGACCGATGTTTGGCATATTCAGAATATGGTGGTTTTAATTCAAAGTTTAAGAAATATGAGGACATGGAGAGGACATTTTACTGAGAAGACAGGAGTCAGAATATACACAGGCCCACCTCTGCCTCTCACCAGGTAACTATTTCTATCAGAGTCAGAGTGTAGACCCAGCTCTGCCTCTCACCAGGTAACTATTTCTATCAGAGTCAGATTGTAGACCCAGCTCTGCCACTAACCAGGGAACTATTTCTATCAGAGTCAGAGTGTAGACCCAGCTCTGCCTCTCACCAGGTAACTATTTCTATCAGAGTCAGAGTGTAGACCCAGCTCTGCCACTAACCAGGTAACTATTTCTATCAGGGAGGCAGATTGTAGCCCCACCTCTACCTCTAACCAGGTAACTATTTGTATCAGTAGCAGATTGTAAACCCACCTCTTTATTTAACCAGGTAACTAATTCTATCAGCGTCAGATTGTAGTCCCACCTCTGCCTCTAACCAGGTAACTATTTCTATCAGAGTCAGATTTTAGACACATGTTTACCTCTAACCAGGTAACTATTTCCAACAGGGAGTCAAATTTTAGGTGACCCACCTCTACCTCTAACCAGGTAATTATCTCTATCAGAGTCAAGATTCTAGACCCCTCTCTACTTCTAACCTGGTAACTATTTCTAACAGGGAGTAAGATCTTAGAACCACCTCTTCCTCTAAACAGGTAACTACTTCTATCAGGTAGTCAGATTGTAAACCCACCTCTGCCTCTAACCTATCCTGCAGTCAGATTTTAGACCCACCTCTGCCACTAACTGGGTAGCCAATTCTATTTCAAAATTTCTCATCTGCAAAGGACATTCGCAAAATGCCTTACAAGCGCCTTCTGGCTCTTACGTGTTATGTAAAGATTTCCAGTGGGAGTAAGTTGGGAGGGGGTCAAAGTTCTATGCAGCTTGGAAGCTGTGCAGAAGCTCTGATGGGCTGAAAGCGCAGAGGAGGAGGCCTTTTCCTGACAGCCTGCGGGGTGCTCTGCCTCACCCAGGCCTTGGTTCTCGCCTTTTCCTTTTGACCATCTTGGGGGTTCATCTACCCTCTTGGTTGTTCCTGTTTTTTTAGTCCGTGTGAAGTGTATCTGGTCTCGTGGCTAGAGCCAGCACTTTGCCTCAATCCTGACTGCCTTCCTTATGTTATTTCCTCTGTCCCTTCCCGGGCAGTTTCTGGTGGCTGCCCCCTGCATCGGCAGAGAGACTACATACCCGTACACAGTTTTTCATGTTCCTACAGGAACCCCTTCTCTCCCCTACTGCTGTGTCTTCTAGGATACCACCATGCTTAGCCAGAACTTTAACTGATTCGACCCCTTCATTTCCAAGTCCTAGCCACTTTTCTTTGAAATGTCTCATATGCATGTGGTATGCATTCAATGAATAGTTTTTGAGTTAGGGTAGACACTCTATTAGACACAGGGGCAAAATCAAGAATAAGAAAGGCAGACCCCTGACGCTGAAAAGAAGGTAAGTAAACAAGATAATCATGGTTCATGCTCTGTGATAAGCGTTCTGGGAGAAAATCAGTAGGGAGGTGAGGTAATGAATGGCAGGGTGGATGACGTGGGTCAGGTTACTCAGGGGGCCTCTCTGGAAGAGCTGAGGTCTTAGGAAGCAAGGGAGTTCCAGCAGCAAGTACAGACCCGGAAGCGGGGCCGTCTGGTGTATCATCAGACCTGGGAGCCCTGCCTCCCCACTGCCCCACCCAGGGGGCAGGGCTGGTGGGAGCCTGGGGGAGAGTGGCCAAGGGGAGTCCATGGTGGACAGCCCTCTTCATCCCACTCTACTTAGGCCAACTCTACTTAGGCTCTTATCAGAATCTCTTCCAGAATCAACCAACTAATGCCTCTGACCCCAAGCTTCCTCTACTGCAATTCATCTTTCAGAGCTCTGCCAGTTTATCTTTCTTAAACACTACTTTATAATAGTAGTGCACCCCAGTGTTCATAGCAGCACTATTTACAATAGCCAAGACATGGAAACAACCTAAGTGTCCATCAACAGATGAGTGGTAAAGCAGATGTGGTATATATATATATATATATACACACACACACAATGGAGTACTACTCAGTCATAAAAAAGAATTAAATAAGGCCATTTGCAGCAACATGGATGGACCTAAAGATTATCATACTAAGTGAAGTAAATCAGAAAAAGACAAATGCCATATGATATCACTTATAGGTGGAATCTAAAATACGACACAAATGAACTTATCTACAAAACAGAAACAGACTCACAGACATAGAGAACAGACTTGTGGTTTCCAAGGGGGAGGGATGGATTGGGAGTTTGGGATTAGTAGAGGCAAACTATTACATATAGGATGGATAAAAAACAAGGTCTTACTGCATAGCACAGGGAACTCTATTCAATATAGTTGATCTATATTCAATATATCCTGGGATAAACCATAATGGAAAAGAATATGAAAAAGAATGTATATATATTTATAACTTTACTGTACACTAGAAATTAACACAACATTGTAAATCAACTATACTTCAAAAAATTAATGTTACTTTTCTCTCCAAGGCATTTTTCTTTTTTCTTGAGCTATAATTGATATATTACAGTTGACCTTTCAACAACACAGGGGCAGGAACACTGACCCTCTGCATGGTTGAAAATCAGCATACAACTTATAGCTGGCCCTCCATATCCACGGTTCCTCTGTCTCCACTGTTCCACACCTATGGATTCAACCAACCTCAGAACATGTAGTCTGTAGTATTTACTATTGAAAAACATCTGCATGTAAGTGAAGCCATGTAGCTCAAACCCGTGTGGTTCAACTGCATATTAGTTTCAGGTGCACAACATACTGATTTCGTGTTTGTAAGTATTGTGACATGATCACTACAATAAGCCTAGTTAACATCCATCACTACACAGTTACAATTATTTTTTATTGTTGCGTATGTCTTAATTTTGCCTCTCCAAGTGAATTTTAAGGACCTTCAGAGTAAGCACCATATCTTGAATCTTCTCTAGACTCCTAACACATTTATCCCTGTGTCAAACAGTTTCTATACAAAATATACTTTAAAAATTTATTTAGTTAGTTAGTTATTTCTGGCTGCATTGGGTCTTCGTTGCTGCACACGGGCTTTCTCTAGTTGCAGCGAGCGGGGGCTACTCTTCATTGTGGTGCGCGGGCTTCTCATTGTGGTGGCTTCTCTTGTTGTGGAGCACGGGCTCTAGGCCCGAGGGCTTCAGTACTTGTGACTCCCGGGCTCTAGAGCGCAGGCTCAGTAGTTGCGGCGCATGGGGCTTAGTTGCTCCGCGGCATGTGGGATCTTCCCGGACCAGGGATTGAACCTGTGTCCCCTGCACTAGCAGGTGGATTTTTAACCACTGCACCACCAGAGAAGTCCCAAAATATACTTTTTTAAAATGAAATGTTGTACATCCATACAATGGAATACTACTCAGCAATAAAAAGGAATGATACATGCTACAAGTTGGATGAACCTCAAAAACATTATGCTGAGTGAAAGAAGACACAAAAAACTACAGATTGTATTATTCCATTTATATGAAATGTCTGGAAAAGACAAATGTATAGGGACAGAAAGCAGTTTAGTGGTTGCCTGGGGGTGGAGGCAAGAATAGAAAGTGACTGAAAGAGGATAAAAGGAAATTTTTTTTTTACATTTTTATTGGAGTATAATTGCTTTACAATGGTGTGTTAGTTTCTGCTTTATAACAAAGTGAATCAGTTATACATATACATATGTTCCCATATCTCCTCCCTCTTGCGTCTCGCTCCCACCCTCCCTATCCCACCCCTCCAGGCGGTCACAAAGCACCGAGCTGATCTCCCTGTGCTATGCGGCTGCTTCCCACTAGCTATCTACCTTACATTTGGTAGTGTATATATGTCCATGCCACTCTCTTGCTTTGTCACAGCTTACCTTTCCCCCTCCCCATATCCTCAAGTCCATTCTCTTTTTTGAGCAATGGAAATGTTCTAAAACTGAGTTGTGATGATGTCTGTATAATTCCATACATTTTCTAAATATCGTTAAATTGTATACTTGTGTATATGTAAAATATCGATTATTTTCTGTTATGCAAATTATACATCAATAAAGCTGTGTATGCACACAGACACACAGACACACACACACACACACACGTATGTATTTGCTGACTTAGGAATTGAAATAAGCAACTGTTAACATTGATTCTAAAGAAAAAAAAATAGGAAGCCTTTGCAACCAACTTTGCAAGAGGGAGAAAACATTCTGATTCCAGGTGATGGAGCAGACCTGGTTGGAAGTGTAGAAAAATCCCTCTAGGAAAATAAGAGCAATTGATCCATTATAGGCAATTACAATACCCCTTAGGAATGTTAGGGACTATATGCCTGGATTCTACTGATATATATAATCACCCAACAAGCTTCAACCTGTAATTCAATGTTTGACATCCAGCTGAGGGGCTGCTTCAGTTCTCAGGCAAATTCTGTCAACCACAGTGGACAAATTCATCCTCATCCTGATTCTAATAATTTTATTGTGAATTTGAGGAGCCAGTTTTCTTAAGGCGTGTACATCCTTGTTTTCTGTTGTTGCTGTTGTTTTAATTTTAAACCCTCTAGTTAAATTTCCCAATCTGTCCCTTTGGAACAGACACCTTTGTCCCCAGGCAGCTGAGAAACAGAGCAGAAAACAGCACCACACCTCTGTTTACCTGGGAACATAAACAGAACCCAGCAAGAAGTAGCCAAAGACTTTCTTCAGGGCTCCTGGTCTAGTCCTAGCAATGAACTAGACACTCGATATACACAAACCCATGCAGGGGGCTCAGTTAGGCACAAGGGAAATCAGGGACCCTGCTCTCCAGGAAGTTACCAGAACACCATGTATTTCAAGACGATATCACGAACCAGCTCAAGGATTTCAACTCCATCTTTCCTGTAAGCTCTTAGGAGGTTAACTCAATACAGGGATAACCAGGGCTCTGCCATCTCGCTGTTGACAGAACCATTGACCCCTCACGCCCCATGGTTGGTATCATCTATGGGGAGTGAGCTAAGGCGTTGGAGTTAGTGCAGTTCAGCCCATCACCAGTTCCCTGCTTTGAGCGTGAACGTGAGTGGCAGAAATGACATGGAGGCTAAGAAAGGAAGAGTCAGGATACGGTGTGTTGCTGGGTCACCCACAGGACTGCTGCCTGGGGAGACTCGTTGAGGAAAGGAAGGCTGTAAGTGAGAAGGCTGTATGGTGCCCAGGTCTTAGATGATGCGAACGTGTTGGCAGATGAGAAGACCACCAAGGTAAGTGAGCCAGCCCACAGGATTGTGGGGAAGCTGAAGAACATATGAGGCAGTTCAACTGGAGGGCGAAAAATGCATTCCCTGTTTTCTTCACACCCCAGAAAGAGTCTTTGTAATTAGGAGACCAAGAATCCCTCCAGCGACTTTCTATACCGCAGTGTTTGTGAGATGTTGCCCTGGAGCCAATTAGCATAATAAGTCAGATAAGAAGGAACATTCAGCTCGAATGTCTTCATGTGTGTCAGAGAGAAGTATGGGTGATGATGTGACAGCACTGTGATCTTTTATCTTTCAGTTCTTTTCAGACCTTGGGGAAGTAAAACGTCAACTAGAGAATTAAAAAAATATATGTATATATTAGAAACACAAAAATATAAATCCTCTGAAATATAATTTTTGTCCTTCCTGTTTGAACAATTATCAAAGATAAATGTTTGAAAATTTTAACACTTACCAAATATAAAACCTAAACTAAGGGTTTTTACTGTTTTGGTTTTTTTCCCCAAAATACAAGCAAACATCAGGATATAAAGAAAGAATTTCAACTTTTGGAATGCTTTTCCATTCCTCCACCTAACACTGCATTTACGTTTCCCCCAGACCCACCTCCTTCTTAGCCCAGAACTGAAAAGAAGAAAACCAGGCCATGAGGTCATCTCTGGAGATATTTGAACTGCCTGCAGAGCACGCATCCCATGGCTTATAAATCCTTCATCCTAACCTGGCTTGACTGGGCTTATCCATCTCCACCCATTCTTCTTAGCTGCCTTTTTGTCCACCCTCCCATCCTCTGCATTTGAGATCGAAACAGCCCCATTCTTCAAGCGCTGTCATTCAAGCCCACGGAGATTTGGGTTAAAGACTCATTCCGAGACATGGAGATGTTTATCTCTACTTACACGATCTGCTGGTTGTTGTTGAGAAAGATATTGACCCAACAAAGTGAGCTTGTTAACACAAAACTCAAAATTTCCTCTTCATTCTTTGTTGTTAAAGTGCCCAGTTCACTGATTTTAAGTTGCTTTCAAGGCAGGATGTCAGAACTACTACTGGGCTGCACAGGTAAGATTGGACAGCACTGGACTGTCAGTCCCTGCTGCTGGGCCCTCTGGATACAGGCACGTGTTTGCAAGAGGAAAAGACCCCAACATGCTCTTATTATAACCCATCCATTAAATGGGGTGCTTGCCTTTGGACTGTGGGTCCCAAGCTTTGCCTCATGTTTCCATTGGGTGCTCAGTGCAGCCATTCAAGTCCTTACACACACCCCCAACTGGGTTTGCTGAAGAGTGGTTACTCGACAAATTAATCGGTATTAAGCCAACGTTTAAAAAGGATGGGGTAGGGGTCGTGTGGGCACGCATTTCTGAAATGCCATCTTGACAAAATTAGGAGCGTTTCTTCATTGCAGGACCGTGGGAGGCTTTTATTTGCTCACCTCTTTTCAAGTTCCCAAGTGGACTCTGCTGCAGCTTTTCCCAGAAGTGCTTGACCCCTACCCCTTTTATTTCAGGAATCTCATAGAAGTTGCATTCCTTGTTGGATTAGAGGAGATATGTTTTCAAGGAGTCTGCAAGTTAGATAATCCACAAAAAAGCAAAGGCAAATACATAGTGCATCAGGTGGTATCCCATTCAAAACTATAATTATTAATGACATATTTTAATTGCTTTTTTGGGTGCTCTATCTTTGAAACCTAGCATCCACCTCCTATTTAGAGAACAATCCCCATTCCCAGCAGCTACATTTCAGGTGCACAGTGGCCACATGCGGTGAGTGGACAGGGCAGAGCGATGACTCATCTAAAGACATTCAGGTTTAGACAGACCCTCAGGAGGGAAAGAACACAGAGGGCTTTGTGACCTTTTGAGGAAGCACAAAAAGGATTCCAGAGGCTTCTCTCCCTCACCTCCCTCTCCACTAATTCTCTTCTACTGCATTTATTTCCTGCGTGAGTTGAGAGTGAAAATGTCTACCCCTACTTGCCTCGAAGGAGTTTTAAAAAGACTTTTTGTAAGGAAAAGCAGTCATTTCGGCATTCTGAGCCCATCCTCCCATCTGAGGCCGTCATGATTATAACAAAAGCAATCGTTGCTATTTGCTTTAGCTGGTACAGTAACATGCAATCCATTCAGCAGCACCTGCAGAGTTTGCTTTGGAAACTTAAGCTGAAAAAGCAAACATGTAAGAGAAAAGAAAGAAGTGTGTGGAACTTTGAGTTGGGCTTATCTTCAGAACACACTCATTGTCTTAGGGGAGAAGCTTCCCCTTTTTTAACAAAGAAGAGTCAAGTGTTAATCATCTTGTGAAATGTGAAAACCAACGTGCTAAGCAGTGATACGTTTTAATGGGCCAAGAAATAACTTGCATAGACACCGCAGGCCAAAAAAAAAGAAAGAAAAGAAAAGAAAATCATGTTCCTGTTACGCATCTACAGGAAAAAAAAAAAAAAGCAAAACCTCATTATCAGCTCTCAATAGAGGATTAACAGTCACTGAACAGAGAAGCTTCCGGAGGCTGGCATTCCAGAGAAGCTCATCAGGTTCCTGAAAGGAAGTATTTCAACCCCACTGAAATCCCACCCTCTGGTCTACGCAATGGAAAGAACCCACCCTCCGGTCTACACAATGGGAAGAACTACATGCGCTCGCGCATGCGCGCGCGCACACACACACACACACACACACACATCTGATTTGCAAGAGATGAGCTGACTAAAACCCTAGTTAGTTGTAGGTAAAGTCACCATGTCCCCACACCTTTTCTCCTGGTAGCCAGCTGGAAGACATTTCTGAGACATGACTAGGGATCTGGGAAGGAGGGGTCAGGTAGCAGCTCCCCTGAAGGAGCAAATCCTACTGCTGTTCTCTGTATGGTTTTCTATTACTCTTCAACTCAGTAGGTGGAAAAATTAAACATTCAAGCTACCACTTGAATTTCTGCTGCAAAAGAATTTTCAACCACTGAATGGTTGAATGAAGGGAAAAAGGATCTCCACTACCCTGTAATCCCTGTCAAGAAAATGCTTGCAATTTCTTATTTCGGACTGGAAGATTCCTTAGACGTCCAATTTGGGTCAAGGATGCTGCTTTCAGCATTGCTTTCTTGATGCCCGGGAATGAGAGTCATTGCGGTGGACCCTTTCCGTGGCTGTGGGCTTTGTTTTGATGTGAGGTAAAGTGAGAAATCCATCCTTCTGTGGGATAGAGCCCAAGCGTCTGATTAGCCAGTGTAATTCATTTCTCAGGGCTGCCATAACAAAGTACCACAGGCTAGTGTCTTAAAACAACAGAAATTATTCTCTCATAGATCTGGAGGCCACTAGTCCAAAACCAAGGCTTGGTTCCTTCCAGAGGCTCTGAGGAAGAATCTATTCCAGGCCTCTCCTGGCTTCTGGTAACTGTACACGCATCACTTCAACCTCCATCTCTGTTGCCACATGACTTCCCTCTCTGTGTATCTCTGTGTCTTTACTTGACCTTCTTATAAACATACCAGTCATTAAATTTAGGACCCACCCTAAATTCAGGATGACCTCGTCTTAACTAATAACATCTGCAAAGATACCCTATTTCCAAATAAGGTCACATTCAGAGGTCCCAAGTACATCGGTATTTTTGGGGGGGGGCACTATTTAGTCCAGTAAATCCTAATTCTTCTACTCCACGATGGAATTTCCCCAAACTTCTAATTGCTCTTTTCATCACTGCAATGTCACCTTGACAAGAAAAGGTTTCCACTAAATTCCACGGGGCATTTAATAAGCATTGCCTGTGGCTCAGAGACAAATCCAGAGGAGAATGGGAAGCAAGTTGTTGTGTGACATGTTTGCAGTGCGGGGCTGAGCACTGAGCAAGGGCCTGGGAGACCAGGAGGGAAGAGAAAGCTGACCTCTGTGCATTCTCTGTGGGAAGAAGAGGAGAGTGGGGGGTGGGGGAAGAGGAGGACAGCTGGGGCAGGGAGGGACAAGCTGGACCTTGGGGTGTGAAGAGAGAGACAACCTGAAGGCAGCTCAGAGACAGGACCACCATCACACCACTCAGAAGACCCTCTCCGCCTGAGGACGTGGGGCTGACAGTTCCTACGTCGCCTTCCCAGGAGGTCAGGTTCTGCTATGGAAGCCTTTCTTTTTGCTGAGAGTGCACGCAAATTTGGGTGGAGAGAGGAAGCCCTCGAGACAGCAGTTAGAGACTCTAAGCCACTGTCCTTCTCCCCCTCCCCCAAGGCAGGGCCCATCTCGTCCTCATTCTTGAAACTCCATCTGAACAGCGTCAGATCGTAGCCTTTGTGGGTCACCCATGCGTCTGGCTCTGGCTCTGCAGCTACGATGTAACGCACACCGGAGGCCTCAGGAAACAGTAGCTTAACTATGAGGAAGAAGGGGTGAGAGGTGGGCGTGCTCCTTAGGAAGGAAGATGGGGGAAGCACTCCCCCAGCTGCACCCCGGCACGGGGCATTTTAGTACAGAACTTAGAGCTTTGTTACAGGGAACTTGTGTCCTTGGCCGTAGGCCAGTGGGTGGGTTCTGCCCCTCCTGCCCCCTTTCCGTGGAAAGCCCCGATGGAAAGGCTACCACAACAGAAGTCAGAAAGGAAGGAAGTCGGTCAGGTCCATCAGCACATGGTCTACTGAGGTCTCGTTTCCTTTTTATTTTCTCTCTAGTGCTCATTTCAAAATGATCTCTCTCCTCTAGAGCATGACTTCTTTTTTTAACCCTCCGGCTAACGTGGAAAGAATTTGTTTAGTTTGCAGCGGCGAAGTAGCATGAACCATTGGTGGGGTGATTCAGACACCATGGGCTGCTGATTCGCGAGGGGGAGGGACCAGGAATGTTAGCTGGGGGACCTCGCTGTAAGTTCTAATTGTGATGAAATCAGCTTGAAGCTGATACATCAGGATACAAACCTTCAAAATCAGCCTTTCACGTAGTAGTTGGCTTTTCTAGAACAATGTATTTTATGTTTGTTGATGGAAGGGGGAGATGGAGAAAACGGAAAGCGCGTGCAGGTAAAGGATTGAATTATAGGTGGAGCTGGATAACAGAGGTGCCGCCCTAACATTCTCAAGGATGCTCTTGAAGCCCTGACACTGCAAAGAGGCAAAAGTCATGAGGCACTGAATGAATGACTCATGCGATGCTGAAAGTTGCTAAGCTTAGGGTTATCTTCCATGGTACGGGGACATCTTAATATGGAGAACTGGGCTTTAAGAAATTCCAGGAAATCTTAGCCCACTGTTCTCTGTGTCTCAAAGGTCAGTGTTAAACAGGTTTTATTTGCACTTCTAAAAGGAACTAGGTTGATGCAATGGAAAAATATCTAATGCAGTTAAGAATTAGAGTCCTAGCCACTAACTAAGTTGCCTTAGATGAGCGGCTTATCTAGGCTGTCCCAGGCTTTTGTGAGGATTGAAAGGTGGGTAAAGATTGCACAGTCAATCAGGTAAAGATTACCTGCTACCCGGGGCCTGTCTGATAAGGAGAAAACCCATTGCTGTAGCTTTATCATTCCACTCTACACTTGTAACACTACATCACTGGAACCCCTGTCCAGATGCCTAGATCTGCCTTCTTAATATCCCTGATTCTTGGAGCTCTTGGAAACGTCCCGTGAGTTGCTTTCTTTATAGCCAGCAGGAATTTCCTGTGCTTGAGACCCAAGAAGCCTGCCTGAGACAGTCAGTTGTATTTCTTTCCTGTGGCTTCTTTGACAAACTACCGCAAATTTGATGGCTTAAAACAACAGGAATTTATCCTCTCACATTCTGGAGTTCATAAGTCCAAAATCCATCCCACTGGGCTGAAATCAGAGTCCCAGCAGTGCCGTGCTCCCTCCCAAGGCTACTAGGGTAGAATCCATTCCTTAACCCCTTCAGCTTCCGGTGACTGCCAGCATTGCTTGGCTTGTGGCCACATCGGTCCAGTCGCTGCCGCTGTCTCGCACGGCCTCCTCCTTGTCTATGTGAGTAAAGTCTCCCTCTGTCCCTCTTTCACAAGGGTCTCTGTGATTATGCTTAAGGCCCACCTGGATCCTCCATAATCTATCTGCAAATCCTTCGCTTAATCTCATTGAAAAGACCCTTTTCCCAAATAAAGTCACAGTCATAGCTCGCAGGGATTAAGACCTGATGTCTCTAGGGGCCATAATTCAGCTTTGCTACAACGGTCATCCATGAGATTTGTTTTGTGCTGCTTGTTGTTGTTTTATTTTGTTTTGTTTTTCTCGACGATGAAGCGTCACATGTTCATTGTATTGACTTGGTGGGACCCACATGTACAAAGGGCCACTACATCTGGGCAGGAGACACACAACAGTAAGAGAGGACAAGGGGCCTGGAGTTACTCGTCCCACCTTTGGCTGCTTTGAGGTTCCTCCCTAGGGCTGCATCCAGAGGCAGGGAGCCACTGCACAGTGCTTTGGGTGGGAAAAGCTTTTGGCCCTCATGAGGGGCAACACCCCTGTGAATGTGTGGTTTCTCTCCATAGCTAAGTTGAGGACAGTATGTTAAGAAATACTGCCCCAAACCTTTCCTCTCTAAAGCGTTTAAGTTATTCTGAAACTGTTTTGACAACAGCATCTTTTACCTGGGAGTCCTAACCATGCATTACTTAGGTATGTATTTTTGCTGAATTCCATCCCCCACCTCCCAACCTAAGTGTTGTGAATGAGTTTGGTGTTTAAGAACACGTGCCTGGACTTTAACCACAGGTGCATGTGTCCAATCTGCTCTGTAAAATGATGCTATTATCAAAACATACGCTTCTAAGCTATAACATTGCTGTTATTTCTTTTAGATGTTATGCAGATTTCTGGTAACAATGTCTTTTATCGTTAAAGTTCGTTAAGTAATAGTGATGTTGGCTTCGATCTGTTGTATTTCTGTGTAACATTTTAAAAACGAAAATAAAAATGGAACAATTTTGGTAATTCCCAGCTCCCCTGTTTCTTGCTAGCTCTCCCCGTAAAAAAAAATATCTGGAAGAGAAATAAAATTTTCAGTGGGATCTAGAATTTTTTTTTTAAAGAATGAAACACAGGACTTCCCTGGTGGCGCAGTGGTTGAGAGTCCGCCTGCCGATGCAGAGGACACGGGTTCATGCCCCGGTCCGGGAGGATCCCACATGTCGCGGAGCGGCTGGGCCCGTGAGCCATGGCCGCTGAGCCTGCGCGTCCAGAGCCTGTGCTCCGCAACGGGAGAGGCCACAACAGTGAGAGGCCTGCGTACCAAAAAAAAAAAAAAAAAAAAAAAACACAAAATAGGAGTTGTAGGATTCAAATAATCCCCCAAAGCTATGGGACTAAATAGCGAATTTGGCAGGGGGTGGAGTTGGGTGTGGGGGAACTGCCATACAAATATCAAATTCACACTGGAACTCAATGGAAACCCAAACACTGTAGGCACATGAGAGCAAGTATTATCAGTGGAAACCAAATTGGAGCTCTAGATAAGGGGAATTTTTAATCACAAAGTGTTACATGTATATTCGGTAATCAGGTAGCCTTTTCCATCACAGCAGGGACTGTGTGATCATCTGAAATGATCACTTGGCTGGAAACCAGTATGCATGTGGGTGGACCTCAGCCTAGGGAAGAGAAGATGGTAGCTGGGGCCAGGGTGGTGTTGGTGGAGGAAGGGGAGAGAGCTGAGAGGTATTTACAAGTTCACAGAAGCAGGTGGTGGGTTGGCTTTAGCTTGGGTGGATGTAAGTTTCGATTCCCTGGGACGGCCCCGGTTTATGGCTGTTCATTCACCATAATCTTGAACGGCTCCTCCCTTTATCCCCAAAGTGACTTGGTTTGAACAACAAATGATGTGTCCATCTTACCTCTGAGGCGTGAGGGACAGGGTGGCGTCGAGAATGAATTCTGAGTTTCTGGCTTGTGCAGCTGGAGGAGGGCTGTGGCGCTGCCTGAGAAAGTGAATGATGATTCTCTAGGTTGTAACGTCAGGACCAGTTCCACCGGAAATTAAGCGGAACGTGTCTGCGGGCTTAACGGTATTGGCATTTATCTGGTCAGTCAACCGAGCAATTGCTGTCCACCAGTGTCAGTAGACAGGTACCATCCACCCACTGGGGTGTCCCAAGTGGGTGCCCCACTGTGTCACACAGTCACCGAGGCTCCCTGGTGACTATGCACAGTTCCCTGGCCATTCAATCATGCGGGAAACACACGCTGCTCTCAAGGGCATCTGACACACCCTGCCCAGCCACCACTTACTCCTTGGGTCACATGGACCACCACACGCATCTCTCCAGTGTGCGCTGATGGTGGAGAGAATGCTGATGAGGGTAGTTCCAGAGAGTGAGCCTGAGGTGGGCACAGAACCACAGTACAGGCGCAGAGGTGAGGCTGCAAAAAGGAGGAGAACAGGGGAAAGAGACGGTTATCGCCACAGGCAGGGGTGCAAGAACAGAGGTTTCTGCTTCCTTACATTATGTTCCAGGATATACACTTGCTTTCCGTGCAGCCACGTTCCCCAATAGACACCTGATCCCCGCGTGTCTACTGCTACAACTCCTAGCAGAGCAGGGAACTCAGCCCAGATCCCCGCCGCCCAGTCGCTGACAGCTTCCAAGAGTCTTCCATCATTCACGGTCCCTGCTCTGCGAGGGACCCAACAAGGGTCTGAAGTGTTTCCATGAAGCCAGTCTTTTCAAAAGGATGGGATGCCCTTTTCTTAATCATCATATTAAGGAAAGAGTCAACTGTTTTTCCTTTGACGAGGTTTCTATTTGAGTAAGTCTTTTTCTTATCAATTTGGGAGATCTCTTTGTAGTCATATCACTTTTTGTCTGGTATATGTGCTAAATATATTTTTCCAGTTTGTCATTTTTCTTTTTGTTAGGTCTATTAGATTTAGGATATCTTTATATATACATATTTATGTATCAGTATTTATGACTTTTCTCTACTCAGTGCTTACCTGACTAACTGATGGCATATTGGGCTGTGTTTTACCATATACATACACCATAATATATATACTGTGTGTGTATATATATATATATATATATATATATATACACACACATATATATATACACACACACCATAATATATGTACCATAATATATATACCATAATATATATATTATAATATATATATTATAATGTGTACCATAATATATATATATATCATGATATAGATCCATTATATATATATATATCCATGATTATATATATCCATTATATATATATTCATGATATATAGCTATTATATATGCCAAATATATTATATACCATAATATTTCATAATATACTGTAATATATATACCATAATACATATAATATATATTATTGGTACCTTTATATATATATATAATTGCACATTGGCCTGTTGCTACCCAGTCATTTCCTATCAAGAGTAATAAGGTCTCCCCTTTCACAGTCTCCTATTTTCTCTAATTTTATTAAATTTTCTTTGTGTTTAGATCTTGAATTATTCAAAACATAGTACCATTTTTACAATTACTCCCAAAGCCAATGTATAAAGCTTAACAGAATTTGATGTTTTTTAAAACAAATCACTCCAGACCAGTACCTTCTGTGGAAATATTGTATCATACAAAAGCAAGATTCTGAACGGAATTGAAATTTTCTGGTTTTAAATATTTATTGTTAGAAACGTTATGCTCCCCCATGTGTGTTTTATGTATGAAACAAGCTCACATTTCCCACATCAGCGCTTGAGATGGACTTTCTCCTCCCGGCTTTATTTCAACACCGTCCTGCCCTGTCCCCAGCTTTCTGCATCCTGGTTCCACCTCTAAGCAGGTGCCGGTGTCTCCAGGGCAGCCCCCTAGTCCATTTTTCTCCTATTTCTAAACTAGCCCTAGGAGGTAACACCTGGTCAGATCTAAATTTAGAGCTTCTTCTTCCTCACAGGGTTGTTTTAAGTTTTACTTTTCTATTCACAGTAAAAATAAAGAATAAAAGTAATGTAAGAGGCAAGTCTTCCCCGAGTGCACACGGTGAAGGGCTCCCCGTCTCCATCTCCAGGCCCACCTCTGCACTCCCACACCCGCTGCCCTCAAGGGAGGGGCTTGAGGCTGGGTGGGAGTCACGGAGGCTCGAGAGACGGTGGACTTGGCCGCTGGGATACACATCCCAGCCTCCCTTCTGGTCCCTGAGGGCTCCCAGGTGGCTCTTCCACGCCGGGTGGTGTGGTGACAAGTGGGAGCTCTGGGCCCGTTGCAGCCGCTGAGCTGCCAGGAGAGGAGCCAGCCCAAGACAGAGGGCACACGGAGGAGGGCAGAGGCACAAGGCTGACTTCCAGGACATTCTCTCTGCGCCTGGCCCGAGGGTCTGACCCACTGATGCCGCTGTGCAGGAAGCTGCGGTGAGCCCCACGCCTGCTGGACTCCCAGTGGCCAAGTCAGTCAGCTGAACAGGAGCGGGGCATGTGAGTCAGGTCTGCTGGGCAGCTGGAGGATGTGGGAGAGGATGCCCGCTTCTGAGCCAATTCCCCTCTGAGTCCAGAAATAGGCTCACAATGAGGAACTCACACGAGTCCAGATGGCAAGTGTCCCAGAAACGCAGGTGCCCGCTTGGTGCGGACACGCACACACATTAATAGAGCACGTTCCATTCAAGCTGCAGGAATCTGGCTTGGAAGCTTCGTTTCTCAAAAGGTGGAGGGATGCCAGGAATGGGAGAAAATCCCCCTTGTTCTAAAGACACCCCCAAAGGGGTAGTCAGTGGGATTTGGACACTTGGATTTGAAGGGACGGAGCGTGAGACACCCACTGGACATGCAGTCAGTTAGGAAGGTGAGTGCAAGGGTTTCTGCATGGGGACAGGGGTCTTTTGTCTCAGCTTCTTCAACACACACTCACAGAACACACACCCCTGCCCCACCCTGTGCAAGGAGGGAGGGAAGGTCCTGAGGGGTGGAGCAGGTGGTCCAGACCAGAGAGACTCTGTCCTTAGAGCCCAGGACCCCA
Organism: Lagenorhynchus albirostris; assembly: GCF_949774975.1. NCBI lineage: Eukaryota > Metazoa > Chordata > Mammalia > Artiodactyla > Delphinidae > Lagenorhynchus > Lagenorhynchus albirostris. The sequence goes on from NC_083100.1 coordinate 6,016,578, forward strand.
GGACAGCAGGGTATGACACAGAAGGAGAGCCTGGAGCTGTGGCAGCGACACAGCTGCATGTCTCGGGGCCTTTCCCGAGCCTCTCAGAGCAGACATACCTGGCGAATTTCAAAGGACCTACATTGACAGGGAGGGCTCTCCCCACTCATCCGGAGAAGGTGGCTCTAGGGCTCCTAAGCTGCTTCGCTTTTGCACCATCTGTGGTCGTTTGCCCTCGACTGACGTTCTTAGTCCCACTGTTCAGAGGAGACCTCAGCCAGGGCATCACCTGAGGAAGCAGAGAGCAGAGAACAAACAAAGCCCATGGGCAAGGCCAGCGCCTCAGAGGGAGGCAGCTGGCCTCAGCGTGATGGTCCCCAACGGAGAAGACACAGCAACGGTCTTTTAGCTGCTCTCGGGAGAAAGGAGAAACTCCCCGCCCCATTCCTCCCTTTTTCCCACCACAAATATTTATTGAGCACGTACTACATGCCAGGGTGACTCCAGTGATGAACAAAAACAAATCTTTGGCCTTGCGGGACTCAGATTCTGATAAGAGGAGACAGGTCAAAATCAAAGAAACAAATGTGTGTCAGAATATCAGACAGTGATAAGTGCTGGGAAGAGAAACCAAGCAGTTGAAGGCAGGGAGAGGGAGGAAGGGACCTATTATGGGCGGCTTCCCTACTGAGGGACATGGGGCCCCTCGCTCACCGGATGTGCCTCAGGGGTTTTGAGAGGCAGCCCAATGTGAGTACCATGGCTTGAACCAACATCCAGGGCTCCCCTATACAGATAAAAGACAAGAGATCGGTTAGGGGTGACAGGGGTATTCTGCCGTGATGTTCCAGGAAAACCCATTTTCTCCAGGTCTTGCTGCCTGCGGGGAGCTGACCTTGCAGCCTGGCCATCCCTCGCTTCTCCCACAGCCCACAGCTCTGGCAGCATCCCCCGGGGGCTCAGCAGACAGCTGGGTACCACCATAGCCATGCCACCCCCATCCCTGCTCACCAGCCTCCTTCCTGGGCAAGCACCTTGACTTCAGCCTCGTGGCTCCACCGACCCCAAACCTGAGCGCACAGACATCCTCCAGCACCAGCAATTCAGGCAATTGAGCAGGAGAAGGGCGGCTCTCCAAACGCCAGAACCAGAACGCAGAGTTTAAAAATAGCCTCTGGGCACTGCTGCCCGATTCCTACTGAGATGATTCCATTGGATCTCTCATGGTTTTATATTCCGGAAGCACGATATGGGTTTTCACAATACATGCTAGAGCCATTGGTAAGACATTTCACCAAAAACAGGCACATTTATCGTGACCCAAAAAGGACTTTTTTTAAGACTAAGGAGTAAAGCCTGGAGAGACCCGGAAAGCACAGCTGGGCAGAGGAAGTGGGTTTTTGCACTCTGGGTGTGTATCAGAGGGTTGGGAGCCGAGAGGGGAGTGGGTCAGGAAGGGGAAATGGGCCTTCGGGGAACAGAGGTTACAGCAGTTCAGAAATCTGGGAGGGGAATCCTCCAAGCGCCTTGGCCATTGATATGCCAAGGCGCAGAAAGGCAGCCCTTCCCCCAGCCCATCCCAGAAAAGCAGCCCACAGACTCCCCTTCAAGTTAACAAAGGAAATCCTTAGTGAGCCAGGCGTGTCATTTCATTTCATTTCATTGGGCAGTTTGGGTTCTTCCAATAGATGCCCGGGCCTCGTGCCTAAAGAAACCACAATGGAACCTGACCTTCACGTTCTATCATGAAAAAGAACATTTGGAGGGGAAATCACATGTGGTATCTACGAGTTACTGAGTGGTACACAGAATGACCGCGAGGTTCGTGGCATAAGGCTGGCATACCTATTTGCGCTCCAGGATGATTTTTTTTTTTAACCCTAGTATTTCTTTGGTTATTTCCATGAGATGCAAAGGCAATGGAATTGAACATACAGGCCCAATGCATCATCTTTAACCAGAACGATGCCTGCATTTCAGATGTCCCCTTTATTCAATGCTGCTTTTGATCTGCTGGCTCCGAGCCTGGGAGAGATGCAAAGATGGATGAGACACAGCAACGCTAGAACCTGCCTCCCCAGCCGAGCTCAGGAGCCTTAACTACTAGGCAGGGGGGTGTGGACCTGGGAGAAGCGTACCCCCTGTGTACCCCAATGCCGTTTGGGGTTCCCTGGAAATCACACCACCGTGCTAATGGTTCCCAGTATGAATTGTGGTCTCCATTTCACACAGATCCACAATGAGCTTGGCCTCATCCTCTCCCATCACCAGTTTATTTGATTCCAGATTAAAGCCTCAAGGCTTCTAGCCCTTCCACAGCCCCACCCCATCTTTGAAGGTGACCAAGAATCTTAGAGCAAACTGAGAGAGAAGCATGAATTCCTTCAACTTCTTGCCGCTGACATAAAATGTCACCTACATGCCTCTTCTCTTTTCCTTCATTCTCTGGGGAAGACACACACTTCCTCCTACAGGTGGCATGACCAGTACCTCCACAGGAACCTTTGGTCCCATTTCTTCTGTCCTACAGGGCATGCCTCCATCATTGCTCCCTCTTCTTACGTATTTTCCAACCTCTTCCCACCAACCTAATGCCCATCGTTGCGGTGCGTGGGTTTCTCATTGCTGTGGCTTCTCTTGTTGCGGAGCACGGGCTCTAGGTGCATGGGCTTCAGTAGTTGTGGCACATGGGCTTCAGTATTTGTGGCACATGGGCTCAGTAGTTGTGGCTCGCAGGCTCTAGAGTGCAGGCTCAGTAGTTGTGGCGCACGGGGTTCGTTGCTCTGCAGCATGTGGGATCTTCCTGGACCAGGGCTCAAACCGGTGTCCCCTGCATTGGCAGGCAGATTCTTAACCACTGTGCCACCAGGGAAGTCCCATACTGAGAGAACTCTTGAGGCCAGGACCTTTGGGGGCAATAATTTTTTTTTAACCTTTTGCATTTCTAAATGATTACAGTCTATTGAGGTTTTCTACTTTTTCTTGAGCAATTTTGTTAACATCTTTAGAAAAAAAAATTCTTCATTTCATTAAAGGTGTAAGAGTTGCAATGCCACATCCTTAAAGTGAGCTTTAATCTCTTATACATCTTTCACATTTCTCATTTGACTTTTTTTATTGATTAGATTTGCCAAAGATTGGTCCACTAATTGCCTGTTTGTTTAAAAAGTCAACTTAAATATTTTTTCAGCGATTGCAATAGGCAGGGTGGTAACTTTATGAATTAGAAGCAAAGGCATTCTGGAAGGGTAGCTTGTTTTCAGTGAAATGAATGTGTGGTGCTCGGATGTGGGTCACAGCTCAAAAACCATTGCTGTCATAGGGTTTCATTTGTGTGTTCACTCATCTCAAAATTAAATAACGTGAAAAATGAGTTTTCAGTCAGCACATTAGTGACAGCAGAAGAGAGGGATAATGCAGAATGAAGCAATTATTTTTCATATCAAGAAACATGATTTATTAGTATAAAGAGAGCAAGGGGCAATGTGATTAGGTAGCACATTTTACTTTCAGGTTCACCATTTCTTTGCATTTTGACAACAGGCCAACATTCTAGTTATATGTCTGTAAAACAAATTATTCCAAAACTTAGTGATAAAAAGCAGTAACTTACTGTGCTCATGAATTCTGTGGGTCAGCACCGGGACACATTAGAGCAGAGATGGTTTGGCTCTATTCCATGATATTTGGGGTCTCAGCTGGAAAGCTCAAAGTCTGAGGGCTGGAATCACCTGAGGACTCCTTCATTCATGGTAGCTCATGCTGGCTGTTGGCTGAAGGCCTCAGTTCCTCTCTACATGGCCTTCTCCTTGTAGTCTCTCCCCAGGGCCAGTGTGAGTCTCCTCACAGCATGGTGTCTGGGTTCCAAGGAGGAGCATCCCAAGGCAGACAGGTAGAAGCTGCACCTTCTCGTGACCTGGGCTCAGAGGTCACGTAGCATCACTCTCGCCATCCTCTATTGGTTGAAATAGTCACAAACCCCCTGGGTTCAAAGGGTGGGAAAATAGACTTCACCTCTGGAAAAGGTCTTGGAAGGGTATATGGGACAGAAATGATGCAAAGGCCATTTTTGTAAAATACGACCGGCCACAACCAGGAAAGTTCTGGAACAGGGGCAGAAGATGTAGTCCCTTTATCTCTCTGGATGGTCATAGGCAGGTAAACGGAAATAAAACAAAATCAAAGAGTGCTTGAAAAGTCAGGCTGAGGTGGAAATAATCGGTGCAATAAGGACGGTAGATCTTTTCGTATCCACCACTCCAGTTGTATTTGTACCTTCCTTAATTCACCCACTCATTTTTTTAGAATATGTATCATATGCCAGTCACCCCACAGGCCTAATAGATAAAGAATCTAGTGGGATTCACACGCGTAGCACATAATTGTGGCGTGATAGTATCACAGATGTCTACTCACATAAAGGTGGGCATCTTGACCACAGCCCCATGTTCTCCTGAGTAGCTTCAAGGTATACAGCTCTGTTGTCTGAATTCTATGGTTTAAACTAGAAAAACATAGCAATTCTAACTGCAGCTGTGCCAGTGAGAAAGATTAACTTCGCTGGTGAGGTAGAAAGTGGTGTTGGGTAGCGGCCAGCATGTCACCACGTTAAACAGTGAAAACTCACCCTAAAGGAAGTGGGGGCCACTGTGGACTCTTCAGTGTGAGAAAAAGGACCTAAGCTGTGCTTTAAAAAATTCCCCTATGGAGAATAGTATGGAGGTTCCTCAAAATACTAAAAATAGTGCTGCGATATGATCCAGTAACCCCACTCCTGGGCAGATATCCAGACAAAACTGTAACTCAAGAAGATACCTGCATGCCCTATGTTCATAGCAGCACTATTTACAATAGCCAAGACATGGAAACAACCTAAATGCCCAGCAACAGATGAATGGATAAAGAAGATGTGGTGTATATAAACAATGGAATACTACTCAGCCATAAAAATCAATGAAATAATGCCATTTGCAGCAACATGGATGGACCTGGAGATTATCATACTAAGTGAAGTAAGTCAGAAAGAGAAAGACACATGCCACATGATATCACTTACATGTGGAATCTAAAAGATGACACAAATGAACCTATCTACAAAATAGAAACAGACTCACAGACATAGAGAACAGACTTGTGGTTGCCAAGGGGAAGGGGGCTGGGGGAGGGTTGGATCAGGAGTTTGGGATTAGCAGATGCAAATTATTATATATAGAATGGATAAACAACAAGGTCCCACTGTAGAGCACAGGAAACTATATTCAGTATCCTGTGATAAACCATAATGGAAAAGAATTATGAAAAAGAAGACAAAACAAAACAAAAATCCCCCCTGGGAGCAGGGTGGAGGGTGGAGCAGGTAAGAGGCTCTTCCCATAACATCCCCAGGGAGCATTCAGAAGACCAAATGGAACAGGGGATGCCCTAACACAGTGCCCTGCCCACCCCTTTCACCAACTGAGGGGGTGAAGGGCAGCTCACTTCCCTCTTGTAGCTGGTGAAATAAAACAGGGAAGATCACGAGGAACCCAGAAAGGGCCCAGGGCAGGGAGGCCTGGCAGCCTATTGAGGAATAATAATAATAATTATACTAATACCACAAATATGTACCAAGTACTTCTTAGACATCATGCTAAGTTCTTTACAGAATTCACCACTTAACCCAGGGAAGTGGGCATCTGTACCTCTAGTTTACAGAGGAGACACCTGAGGCTCAAAGAGGCTGAATCAAGTCCCCAAGATCCCACCATCATAAAGGGCAGAACCAGGACTAAATTCGGGCTTCCCTGGATCCAGAACCCAAGCGGGTCAGGCTACTCAAAACACCTCTCAGAGGAAAGCCAAGGCTTTGCGTTTGCACATGGACCAGCGCTGCTCACCAGCGTCAAGGCTGGTGAGGTCTCCTCTGGCATGAATTAGGCCACCCACCCTCTCAGGTATCCCTGGGAAACCCAGGGAGGGAGCAGGGGGCAGCCAGGCCTGGCGGGTTCCCAGAGAATGGAGTGATGCGCCCAGTGTTCCTTAGACTCCCAAACCAGTGTAAGCCCGTAACCAGTTGACTTGGAGGATAAAGGGAGAGGGGGGAGCAGGGGTAACTCCAGCTCGTGGGTGAAAACGTTCTCTACAAGTTGGGCCTACAGAAGGGAGGTCCCACGACGTGGGGGAGGAAAGGGTTGCACTTTTGTTTTGAGGAACCCAAGGCAGCTCAACCAGATGGATTTATCCAGGGGGCACTTGGGCAAATGGGGTCAGGATGCAGGGGTTTGATAAGAATGAATGACATTTCTTCCGTCCTTTTTCTGTCCCCCCCATTTCTAATAGCTTGGTCTCTAAGGGCACAGCTACCTAAAAGTAATTTCTGAACAGACCCTGGCCCACTCGTTTTTTTTTTTTTAGAATTTTTGAATTTTATTTTATTTATTTTTTTATACAGCAGGTTCTTAGTAGTTATCCATTTTATGCATATTAGTGTATACATGTCAATTCCAATCTCCCAGTTCATCCCGCCACCACTCCGCCCACCCCACCCCCCCCCCGCTGCTTTCCCCCCTTGGTGTCCATACGTTTGTTCTCTACATCTGTGCCTCAATTTCGTGCCTGGCCCGCTCTTTCCTGCTCGTTGCCTTCAAGAGTGTGGGGGGCCTTGGGGCCAGGGAGCAAGAAGTCGACGGTCCCGGACGGTGGCATCCGTGGCTCCAGGAAAGTGGCTGCCCTATTGGAAGGTTCTTGCTGGTTTCTGTATCGGCGGCTTGTAAGAAGCTCATCTTCTTTTGAGCTGTACGGCACAGCTCGACGTGTACTGATTAGTGCTCACCTCTGCGTTGTCTCCCCTGAGAAAGTCGCTCCACCGCCGACACGGGAAATTCTCCGGGAAATAATTTCCTTACCGGCTTGGTCGACTGGTTTTCTCTGAATCCCTGGCATCGGGAGTGAGTGCTGTGAAATCTGATGAGTGGACGGGTGGGTGGACAAATGAATAACATGTGGTGGCGAGTGGCTCTTCATGACTAATCTCAGGGCAACTCAGCAGATCCCTTGATTCCCTGGAGGCCAGTATTTGTTTTTCACAGCATCAGTTTAGCTGTCACAGAAGAGGGTGCTGTAAAATCTTAGCATTTTCTACATCATGGAGAATAGGATGCTGTGTCCAGCAGTGCAGAATGGTTCAGAAGACAGTCCCAGGAGCTGAGCCTTTGGGGTGATTCTGGCCTCGCCTCTGAGGGCTCCATGACCACAGACGACTCACTTTCCTGTTGTGTATCTCCTCTTCAGCAGTGAGGAGAGTCAGCATTTATAAAGTCGTGGGACCATCTCCATAAAACACTTCACACTCTACACAACATGGTGCTTGGCTCTAAGTACTCCAAAAAATCTTGACTGTTATTATTCTGCTGTAAAATCCACTCCTTCTCAATTTCTTGTTCTGGTTCCGGTTGCCCTTCAGTATCTGTCGCTTTCCTAATCGTGGTCTGGATCTCCTTCGACTTCTGTATGTGAAGCGTGATTGAAAGGAAGTAATACAGTTTGGGGTGTGTGTGTATGTGTGTGTGTCTGTGTGTGTCTGTGTTTTCAAAAGTTCCATGAAATCGATGCTAAGTTGGAATCCACATGTCCGACAGCAGGGAAGCGATTAAGTAAACGCACACAATGGAACTGCTACTAAAAATGGGGAGTTTTTTTTTTTTTTCAGAAATCTTTAATGACAGTTAAAAACTTAAGTAAAAACGCCAAGAAATAAAATGTGAACTGCAGTAAGAGCTCATGTATGTAAAACACATATGCCAAGAAATGGGCTGGAATATGATGGAACGGCGGTTCCAGCAGATGTGTGGGGCTTTGGGGGATCGGCACTGTGTCTTTGGGGTACCACACAGGGTGACATCGCCCAGGGGTGGTAAAGGTTGCCAACTGCTGGCAAAGCTGGTGTGGATGAAGGCCTCCAGGAAAGACCTGGAAGAGCTGTGGATTGGATGATTCTCGACCTTTCCCAGGTTCCTCAGAGGAGTGTGTTTCTTTCTTCCTCTCAGAAGTGTTGATCGAATTGTTTTGAGTTGATCTACTTAGCAGAGATTGGTCATCTTAATTAAACCTTGTGAAGAAACAAAAAGGAGGTGATGTGAGTGAAGGAGACCCCTAAAGTTATAGAACAAGTGGGTTGACTAGGGAATAGAGGGGTTGTAGGGAGGGGGAGAGAGAAGAGACGAGGGGGAAGGTGGGTTGAGGGAGGAGAAGGAAAGCTGCAGACACTGAAGAAGCATTTGGAAATGTGGGGAGGGGGTGTCGACTGCATCCTGATTGAGATGGAGGCGCTGGCCTTGATGATGCTCTGGAAACTTACCACTCGGTGTGGTGTCACCGTCAGCTCCCCCGGGAGTGTTAGAAACAGTAGGCTCCACCCTCTGGGGCACCAGAACCTGCATCTTCATGAGGTTCTTGGGTGATTTGCGTGCATCAAAGATAAAGAAGCAGCTTGATGAGAGAGGGTCGTTCAGGTGGCTGGCTGCCTGGTGGGGAGAGGAAATGGCAGCCTGGAAGGGGAGGGGGGTGCCCAGACCCTGCCACCTGTTAGCAGGGGCTCCGGCACAAGCCAGACAGGGCTGCAGAGAGCAGGGGTGATTGCTGCCATCTGCTCCCATTGAAGCAGCTCTGCCACATTTTAAAACATCAAGTCTTAAATTATTGAAAGGTACTTCATAATCATTTTGGTTCTTGCGGTGTTTGTTCAGTATCTATGCTCACGGGAATCAAGAATCATTCCCGTTACTCAGCCACAAAAAAGAACAAAATTTTGCCATTTGCAGCAATGTGGATGGACCTAGATGGCGTTATGCTGAGTGAAACAGGTCAGACAGAGAAAGACAAATGCTGTATGAGCTCACATATAGGTGGAATCTAAAAACTACAACAAACTAGTGAATATAACAAAAAAGAAGCAGACGCACAGATATAGAGAAAAAAATTACTGGTTACCAGTGGGGAGAGGGAAGGAGGGAGGGGCAAGATAGGGGTAGGGAAGTAGGAGGTACAAACTATAAGGCAACAAAGAAGCGACAAGGATCTATTGCACAACACGGGGAACACAGCCAATATTTTACAATAACTATAGATGGAGTGTTACCTTTAAAAATTGTGAATCACTGTTTTGCATACTTGTAACTTATAGAATACTGTACAGCAACTGTACATCAATTAAAAAAAAAAAGATGAGAAAAAAGAGTCATTCCTGCTCTGTGATAGAGGGAGAAGTTGATCACTCCTGGGTTTAGCAATATTTCCGCTGTTTAGGGAGGGGAGTTCACTGAACTGGATTTCCCCTGAGTGGGAGGGAAGCCAGCCTGGAAAGCTTTTTCTCTGCCTTCTCTTTCGAAATCAGCCTTGGGTAACCACAAGGCCACTGCTTCCTAGAGACATGGAAGGAGAAACCGAATTCTGGGGACGGGGTGGAAGCGCCCATAGGCAGGGCAAAGAGGTGCTTGCTTCCCGCAGGGGCAGGGGCTTACACGTCATTAACCACAGGGCCCCAAATGGCAGGTGGTTTTCTGGGTTGAGAGTCCTTCCCTGGATTCCGTATCCCCATCTCTTAGAGATTAGAAGAGAGTCTCCTATTTCCAAGGCGACATTGTGCCCTGAACTCTTGTCACCGCAGCCGTGACAGAAGAGGGAACTCAGCATCCTCGGCCAGGGTGGGTAGGTGGGGTGTCTGGAGCTCTGACTGCACAGAAAAACAAAGTGCTTCCTTTCTCAGTTTACTTGTGTGACTTCTTAAATGGACAAGGAGGACCTTTTGGGGGGAAGAAAGATTTGCCACTCATTAATAACGTATCACTTTATCTTCTAAATCGTTATCCTTTTCATTTTTTCAGCAGCCTTAAGGCCACCTCAAAAGGCTGGTTTCTGACTGATTAAAAGAATCCTCAGAGCTGGGTGAATGTGTTTGTCTCCTTCTCTGCCCAACACCCCCCACTGGCTCTGCCAGCTGGGGTACGAGCCCTCCCAGCACTTCCTAAGGAAGTGGGTCCTCTGAGCAGGTGGGCTGCTATATACCCGAAAGGTGAGAAGTCAGGCAGTACATGCAGAAAAGGCGTGGGGCACGAGAGGCTGTGAAGCCTGGGGAGAGGGCACTCGTGTTCACCTGGCCCTCAGTATCTTGATCCCGCCCTGGGCCTATTGCTTCCATGTTGTCACTTTCACGTCACTCAGGGAGACAGAAACTCCTTGTGAAGTGAGCTTTCCTGCCCGATGTGAACAGACCCAACAGACGATGACACAGTGTGGTCTTCTCCTTCCCTGGCAAAAAAGCAGGTCATCTAAGCTGCATTTTCCTTGGGATGGAAATGCTAAAGGCCTGGGGAATACCTGGGAAGGTTCCTGAGGAAGAGCAGAGCTCTGGAAACTTAACCCCAGGGAGTCAGAGCCTAAGGGGATGGATCCTGGGGACTAAACTGGACCCTTGATTGAAAGGGAAGCTTTAGTCCTTGGTAGGCAGCTGGTCAAACCCCCCCACACACACACACCTCTCCTGGGCTGTGCCCTGGGCATAGAGTCAAGGTCTTGAGTTCCCCAAACTCCCTTCCATCTGGAAGCTCCCACTGCCCAGGAACCCTCCACAGGCTGCACTCAGCTGTTCTTGCCCGAATCTCCCTGGAATCTCCTGCTGTTCCACCCACCTCACCAGTGAGATTTGGGCCAAGTGTGACCAGAGCCCCTCCCACCACCCACCAGCCCATCATCCCAGTGGCCCACTTCCCTGCAAGAGGGAATTCCGTCTACCCATTACAACAGGGCCTGTGGCCCCAGCATCCTAGAGCACCAGCACCAGGGAAGGTGGGGAAGTCAGCTCCAGGCACTTCTAGGACCTGGACTCAGAAATTCATGTCAGTTAATTTGTTAATTTTACCACGTTTGGTAGCTTATGTTGCTCGTGTCCACATCGAGACTGGGTTCCACTTCCTGATTTAGAGGGGGCTCATTTTACATAGACTTGAAACGCATGTTTCTGCTAGGACGATACTTTCTTTCTGTTTTTTTAAGTGCGGTAAGCAGAGGTGCAATGCTAAATATATGTACATGGGTTTCATTCCTCAATCAAACTCCACTTGTATAAATAGAGAATTATATTTGATTCAACTTTAAACAAATGCTGTAGTTAATTTGGAGCAATTATTAACGTGTGTGGGAACATGATCTGAAAGTAAGGGATCCCAATCTGTGCCATGGAGTGTTTTCACTGAGTTGGGCACAGAAGTCCATTTCTTTTTTTTTTTTTTTTAACATCTTTATTGGGGTATAATTGCCTTACAATGGTGCGTTAGTTTCTGCTTTATAACAAAGTGAATCAGTTATACATATACATATGTTCCCATATCTCTTCCCTCTTACGTCTCCCTCCCTCCCTCCCACCCTCCCTATCCCACCCCTCCAGGCGGTCACAAAGTACCGAGCCGATATCCCTGTGCCATGCAGCTGCTTCCCACTAGCTCTCTACCTTACGTTTGTTAGTGTATATATGTCCATGCCTCTCTCTCGCCCTGTCACAGCTCACCCTTCCCCCTCCCCATATCCTCAAGTCCGTTCTCCAGTAGGTCTGTGTCTTTATTCCTGTCTTACCCCTAGGTTCTTCATGACATTTTTTTTCCCTTAAATTCCATATATATGTGTTAGCATACGGTATTTGTCTTTTTCTTTCTGACTTACTTCACTCTGTATGACAGACTCCAGGTCTATCCACCTCATTACAAATAGCTCAATTTCGTTTCTTTTTATGGCTGAGTAATATTCCATTGTATATATATGTGCCACATCTTCTTTATCCATTCATCCGATCATGGGCACTTAGGTTGTTTCCATCTCTGGGCTATTGTAAATACAGCTGTAATGAGCATTGTGGTACATGACTCTGTTTGAATTACGGTTTTCTCAGGGTATATGCCTAGTAGTGGCATTGCTGGGTCATATGGTAGTTATATTTGTAGTTTTTTAAGGAACCTCCATACTGTTCTCCATAGTAGCTGAACCAATTCACATTCCCACCAGCAGTGCAAGAGTGTTCCCTTTTCTCCACACCCTCTCCAGCATTTATTGTTTCTAGATTTTTTGATGATGCCCATTCTGACTGGTGTGAGATGATATCTCATTGTAGTTTTGATTTGCATTTCTCTAATGATTAATGATGTTGAGCATTCTTTCATGTGTTTGTTGGCAGTCAGTATATCTTCTTTGGAGAAATGTCTATTTAGGTCTTCTGCCCATTTTTGGATTGGGTTGTTTGTTTTTTTGTTATTGAGCTGCATGAGCTGCTTATAAATTTTGGAGATTAATCCTTTGTCACTTGCTTCATTTGCAAATATTTTCTCCCATTCTGAGGGTTGTCTTTTGGTCTTGTTTATGGCTTCCTTTGCTGTGCAAAAGCTTTGAAGTTTCATTAGGTCCCATTTGTTTATTTTTGTTTTTATTTCCATTTCTCTAGGAGGTGGGTCAGAAAGGATCTTGCTGTGATTTATGTCATAGAGTGTTCTGCCTATGTTTTCCTCTAAGAGTTTGATAGTTTCTGGCCTTACATTTAGGTCTTTAATCCATTTTGAGCTTATTTTTGTGTATGGTGTTAGGGAGTGATCTAATCTCATACTTTTACATGTACCTGTCCAGTTTTCCCAGCACCACTTATTGAAGAGGCTGTCCTTTCTCCACTGTACATTCCTGCCACCTTTATCAAAGATAAGGTGTCCATATGTGCGTGGGTTTATCTCTGGGCTTTCTATCCTGTTCCACTGATCTATCTTTCTGTTTTGTGCCAGTACCATACTGTCTTGATTACTGTAGCTTTGTAGTATAGTCTGAAGTCTGGGAGCCTGATTCCTCCAGCTCCGTTTTTTGTTCTCAAGATTGCTTTGGCTATTCGGGGTCTTTTGTGTTTCCATACAAATTGTGAAATTTTTTGTTCTAGTTCTGTGAAAAATGCCAGTGGTAGTTTGATAGGGATTGCATTGAATCTGTAGATTGCTTTGGGTAGTAGAGTTATTTTCACAATGTTGATTCTTCCAATCCATGAACTTGGTATATCTCTCCATCTATTTGTATCATCTTTAATTTCTTTCATTAGTGTCTTATAATTTTCTGCATACAGGTCTTTTGTCTCCTTAGGTAGGTTTATTCCTAGATACTTTCTTCATTTTGTTGCAATGGTAAATGGGAGTGTTTTCTTGATTTCACTTTCAGATTTTTCATCATTAGTATATAGGAATGCCAGAGATTTCTGTGCATTAATTTTGTATCCTGCTACTTTACCAAATTCATGGCTTAGCTCTAGTAGTTTTCTGGTAGCATCTTTAGGATTCTCTATTTATAGTATCATATCATCTGCAAACAGTGACAGCTTTACTTCAGAAGTCCATTTCTATAGATGTGAAACACAGCAATGTAGAGAAGATCTGAACTTGCTTTATCCAAACTTTTGGCCCTTTAAAAAATGAAAATATCATTCTTATTCCTTCCACCCAACCTCCCTCCTTCCCATATTTGATCTTTCTACTGGTTAGAATGTTGAATTAATGATGCTGGAAATATTTGTTTGACAAATATTTAACAATGTGACAAATGTGCTCCTTGTCATGGAGGAGTTAATACTCCAGGGCAAGACAGTCATGACCACAACTCGGGCAAAGTACAGCATATGATTGAAGTATCTAATGGGGAGAGTTGCCTCCTCCAAGGGGTCAAGGCATGACCCTCTAATCATATTGATTCCAAAGTGTAAAGAATGAGGGGGGGAATCAGCAGATTCCTGTCCTAGAAGAGACCTTCAAAGCTCCCAAGAATATTCACGTCTCAGTCCTCAATTAAACCACTTCCCAAAAAGAGTTTTCTTTTAGATTCAAGGGCTTAAGGGAAGGAGATTCTAAAACTATTCACAAGAATCCCCTTTATAGTCTGAAAATAAGGATTAGCTCTATCTGGCAAAACAAACCATCTTCAAAACAATTGGTATAATTGTACTGGTTTTCTATCACTGCCATAACAAATTACCACCAGTGGGGTGGCTAGAAACAACACAAGTTTATTATCTTATAGGTCTGAAGGCCAGAAGTGTGTCTTGGGTCTCAGGGGGCTAAAATCAAGGTGTCACAGGGCTGCCATCCTTTCTGGAGGCTCCAGGGGAGACTCTGTTCCCTCCTCTTTTCCAGATTCTATAGGCTGCTTCCTCCTCCTTTAAAGCCAGCAAGAACATGTTGGTGTCTTCTCCTATTTCATTACTCTGATCTTCTCTCTGTCTCCCTCTTCCATATTTAAGATTAAGCGTGATAAGCATGTTTAATCACGTTTATGATTATAGTGGGCACACCTGGAGAATCCAAGGTAATCTCCCTATTTTAACATCAACTGATTAGCAAACTTAATTCCATCTGCAACTTTAATTCCCCTTTACCAAGGAATATAATGTATTCACAAGTTCCCAGGATTAGAACATGGACATCTTTGGGGGAACATTATTCTGCAGACCACAATAATATTGTAATTACTTGACATGTTGACCTTGTCCCAGCATCATGCTCTACACTGCAGCACATACCACTGAGAGCATCTATCCCCATTGATCAGAGCTGCTAGCCCTACTCTTTGATGAGTCCCAGGTTCACTGCTCTTCCCATTCCAATAGCTCTTTACTCTCCTTGGGAATCTCTGCAAACTTCGCCATCATAAAACTTCATTTTTACCTCTGCAGTCTATTTGCTTTCTTCTGTGATGAATTGCTGGCTTTTTCCCTATGATTTCTAAAATTTTTGCCACTGTTCAGCCATTCTTATACTTCTTGGAACTTTTGAATTTTGAATAAGTAAATAAATACTCAAATATGCATAAAACTCTTTAAATGAACAAACAGAAACAATTATAAGTCTTAAAAATATTTTTACACATTACGGTAAATTCAAAATCAGTGACATGCTTAGAATTACATGTTACAGAATTCCTAAACTCAAATTCACAAAGATTTAGCAAGAGCTCAAACACATACAATTCACATGTATGATCTCTGTGTGGCTGTCAAGTCAACATTCATGAGTAGCTGTGGCCTTGGCCATGATCACATGGAAGCCATGCTCTGCTGAAGCTTGAGGAAGCATACCTGAGTGTCATATGCGTAGATGACAAAAATATTTCCTTCCCAACCTCCTTGGCCCTTATATGTTATGAGTAATGATCACATGAAAAGCACAGCCAACTGAAGTTTGGGGAAATATATCATTAACTTATTCATCCAGTCCACAAATCCTAGCGTAAGCTGTTGATATGCTTCTGTTAGTATCAACAGCACATGCTGCTGTGTTTGCTGGGCTCTTTCTGATTTATAATTTCTGGTCTCTTTCCGTTTTCAAGGAACAGAGACAGCAAAGGATAGGTTGCCATAGTTAATGGTATTCAACTTGTTTACCGTAAAGGTGTCTATAGGTAGAAAGAAAAAAGGAAACCAGTGTAAATGCTTCCATAGAGAGCATGCACCCTACAGAAATCGGTTAAGCCTCATGTATACTGATTGACATAGAGGCTTAAATTTGAGTCTTGCAATGTTGCTATCAGGAAACACAAGCCACACAAGTCCACACCTCCTGCTTGCTACCTGAGTGCACTTCCATGTTGCTTACTCGGCTCTCTCTTACCTGCCCTTCTGCACATCCCACTTCCCACTAAATGTTGTCTGACTTCCTCGCCTCATGCCTTCTGCCCACAGCTCTCCTCCTGTGGTTTTCCGCTCTGGGGCACAAATGACAGAATAGGTTGAAATGTCTCAAGTTGTAATTTGTCCTGAGGAAGAGCTGAGTGGTTTCGTGGGTCATCATCCAGTGTTGTTGTGTTCATGTTGGGCAGAACTTTCTTGTCAGGATGTTGCATAGGCTGCTGGGACCGGGAGACTCGTACTGCTGGAAATTTCTGACCACTCTGTCTCTGGACTTCATTTAATGAGAGACAATTAAGGTCCTTACTGCTTAAGTCATTTCAAGATGGGGTTTCCTCCTATTTGCAATCAGACATAATATTTGTTTCAGGGTTAAGCCTTCCTTACTCAGGACCACCTGAGTGTGAGTATTCCTAGGGTGATCAGGTAAAAAAAGTAGAGTGAAACTGAGCTTGTGAAAGCCATTTGAAAGCTCATATGTTCACTGTGAATGCAAAGCTGGTCAATGATCACTACTCAGCATCCCCAAAGGGAGAGAAGCTCGAGGGACCACACAGGAAACAGTCAAGAATCGTGGAGGGCTTGCTTCCTGTGAATTCACAGACCACTTACAGGACAGTCCCGGGGGACTCTTCACCTTCACCCTGAACCCTTCCTTCGCATGTCTCCCCTTCAGCTAAAGAGTCTACGTGTTCTGAAGTTATTTTCCCGTCAACTCAGAGTCTGACCTTTTCCCAAGGGGAAAAAAACTCCCTCTAAAAGTGATCTCCTTGCAGCCTCTGCATTGCAAGCAGGCTAAAGTCATGTTTGGTTTGCAATCAGTAAAGAGCAATTTAACTGGGGACCCATAGGCATGGAGTTCAGAGGTTAACAGCCGGGTACCTGCTGCTACTGCTGGACCTTCCTTCAGCCCACGACCCATGCTTCCTGGTTTGGGAGCCAAGTTTCTGGGGACCCCATCAGATGTGATTGAGCATTTCTATCTGTTAACTTTCTGTGTCAACTTGGTTAGGCTCTTGTGCCCAGATGCTTGATCAAAGACTAGCCCTGATGTTGCCGTGAAGGTATTTATTTAGATGAGGTTAGCATTTAAATCAGCAGATGACCCTCCATAATGTGAGTGAGCCTAGCCCAGTCGGTTGAAGGCCTTGGAGGCCTTGGGGTCGCCCCAAGGAAGAAGGAAGTCTGGAGTCTGCAGCCCACCAGACTCCAGCTGCAATCTCCACTCTTCCTTGAGTCTCCAGCCTGCCGGTCCACCCTGCAGATATCAGACTTGCTGTCCCCACTAGCACATCAGCCAATGCCTTACAATGAATCCAACTATATATCCATACATACACATTCTACTGATTCCGTTTCTCTGCAGAATTCTGACTAGTACCCCATCTAAGGACATTTTCCTTCTTTGAATTACGTTTAACCCTAGGTAACATCAGACAGACCAATTGTAGGACATTCTATAAAATGCCCGACCAGTACTCAACATTGTCAAGGTCATCAAAAACAAGACACAAGGAGTTAGAAAAGTCTGAGACACTGTCACAGCCAAGAGGAGCCTAAGAAGGCTTGATTTCAGAATGCAGTGTGGGATCCTGGGACAGAAAAAAAAGGATATTAGGTAAACTAAGGAAACATGAATAAGGTACGGTCTTTATTTAATAGTAATGTATCAATATTGCTTCATTCATTGTGATAAATAAATCATAGTTACATAAGATGTTAATAATGGGGAGACTGTGTGGAGTATATGGGAATTCTCTGTGCTTCTTTATCTGTAATCCTAAAACTATTTTAAAATTTAAAAATGTAATTAAAATATATGTTTATTATTTTACTTTTCATACATGTCATTAATCCAAAAGAGGTGTATTGAACACTTGCTGTCTACCAGATAAGATGCCAGAAAAGTTTCTGGGAGGAGTTTAAGGGTAAGAGGGGCATGACCAGATCTGCTTTTTAAACCATCATTCTGAGGAATTCATATGCATTCCAAAGTGTGAAAACCAGCTAGACTGACGGGATTCCTTGAGAAGAGAAACTGTTTCATTCTTATTTCCGGCCAGCCAGAAATGTTGGGAGCCGGAGTGGGTAAGGTTCAGGGACATTGGTCCAAGCAAAGGGAGCAGCAGGTGTGTGGCCTCTTTGCTGGACAGAACTTCCTTGCTGGAGAAACTGAACAGAGGCCCGTGTGGCCGGTGGGGAAGGAAAAAACCCAGACGGGGCGGGGCATTGTGCCTCACCTTTTGGAGCTCAAGATGTTTATCTTTTTAAAAATTTTATTGGAGTATAGTTGATTTATAATGTTTTAGTTTCAGGTGTACAGAAAAGTGAATCAGCTATACATATACATATAGCCACTCTTTTTTTTTTTTTTTTTTTTAAGATTCTTTTCCCATATAGGCCATTACAGAGTATTGAGTAGAGTTCCCCGTGCTCTACAGTAGGTTCTTATTAGTTATCTATTTTACATATAGTAGTGTGTATATGTCAGTACCAATCCCAATTTATCCTTTCCCCCCTTATCTCCTGGTAACTATAAGTTTGTTTTCTACATCCGTAACTCTACTTCTGCTTTGTAAATAAGTTCATTTGTACCCATTTTTTTAGATTCCACATATAAGCGATATCATATGATATTTGTCTTTCTGTGTCTGAGTTACTTCACTCAGTATCACAATCTCTAGGTCCATCCATGTTGCTGCAAATGGCATTATTTCATTCTTTTTTATGGTTGAGTAATATTCCACTGTATATATGTACCGTGTCTTCTTTATCCATTCCTCTGCTGATGGTCATTTAGGTTGCTTCCATGTCCTGGCTATTGTAAATAGAGCTGCTATGAACATTGGGGTGCATGTATCTTTTGGAATTATGGTTTTCTCCAGGTATATGTCCAGATTGCTTGGTCATATGGTAGTTCTATTTTTAGTTTTTTAAGGACCCTCCATACTGTTCTCCATAGTGAATGTTTTTTCACCTGCAACAAGAAGCCATCCTAGGATGATAATCTGATGTACCTTATAAAATATAGTATGCTCATTATTGAAACTTTAGAAAATATAGAAAAGGATAAAGAAAAAACATCATCTGTAGTCTCTCTATTTTGAAATAACACTTGACCTATTGGTATATTTCCTGCCACCTTTTTATTCAGTTGTTTTCTTGCTCTTTTTTAAAAAAATGTACTTATTGTATAATGAATGTTTTTCCATAACCTAAAAGAGTTTACAAATCATCTGTCTGTGTAATATTCCCATACACAGCTAGGTTATAATTTATTTAACCATTCCCCTATTTTATTGTTTTGTTTTTGCCATTATAACTGGCATTATGATGGGCCTTGTTGTATGTAAAGTTGCTTTATCTCTAATAACTTTATAATGGTCACTGTCAGCTCTTCTTGATGAAATTCCGGGTACACATTTTTCGATGTGTAATGAAATGTGCCAATGAAGGGCCCCCACCAACTGGACTGGCTTCTTGTTTGGCCCCAAATCTCCTTTCTTGAGGTCGTGGACACACAGCCATAGCAAAGCCCCTGAGAGTGATTTTTATACAGCTAGGAGTGTAATTACTTTGTGAAATGCTGTAACCATTGCAAATATCAATATATTGTCTAACGCTTGCAAAAGACATTAACATTTTCTACAGAAGAAAAATGCCCCAAGTTTACTTCTAATCGTCTTCATTTCCATTATCCTTACTCTTAATGATGTCATTTCTCTCCTTCTCATTTTACTATTTCATTTATGAAGAAACAATTTTGTCACTTTGGTATAGCCGACATACATAAATGAACTCAAATATTCAGCCAACGTGATTCATTTTTATGTCGATGTTGCCGGGTAGGTGACAGTGGATGGGAAATAAGGCAGACAGAGACCAAGACCAACAGCTCTGTCAGCCCATGAGGGATGTCGGCACGGCTAGCATTATCCTACATTTGACTTTAATATCCATAATGGTCCTCTGCTTGCTGTGGAAACCTGAGAAATTCTCCTGCTGAGCTTCCCAGTTGTCTAGAAGCTAAAGCAGATCAGGTTGGTAAGAAAAAACTCCCAGCAAAACCATAAGCTCTGGCCCTCACCTGGGGCTTTGCTTAGCTCACAACACAGGGCCGGTGGAGGGGTGGTGGTCTGTCGGGGTCACTCTGGTGGCCAACCCAAGAGCAGTCCCCCAGCTGGTGGCCAACCCGAGAGCAGCCCCCCGGCTGTTCACTAGCCATTTTAACGGAGGGGTGATGTTCACGGGTGGGACATGGAGACAAGTTCGCATGGGTCTACTCAGGTTTTTTATAATACCCTTTCCAAACTCGCATATAGATAAATCACAACATGTAGATTTTATCAAGATATGTAGTACGTTATAAACATATGAGTAATAATAACATCTATTTAAAGGGTGTGTGTGTGTGTGTGTTAATTATGGAAAGAAAACAATTTGACCTGTCCAACTTTTTAAAGTGAACTTTTATTTTTTTTTCCTAGTTTTTTAAAACTATATCTTGTATTCTTTTCTACAGAAAAGTAAAACATTTTTATAAAAGTCTACAGACTCAATCAGGATTAAAAAAAAAAAAAGACAAGACCACTATGAGAAGAAAATGGGCAAACAGCAGTGATATAAGAGAACCCAGCAGTTAAGGCAAGAATTGCATAGAATGAGAAATATTTTAAAAGAGGCCTGGCGAAATTCACAGTTCATGTGGGGTAGTAATTATTTTCATTCTAGTGGAGTAATTGTATTTCATTCTTCATTAGAAGGATCTGACATAACTGCTTAGACAACAAACGTAACTACTCCCATTTCCCACTGGGACACCGCATGGGAGTTATGGACAGCTGTCCTGACCTCCTGTCTTCCATTCGATTTTAGGAAAGGGTCAGGGTTGCCTGCACCCCTTGGTATACATTTAGAACCTCTGGAGTGAGTGGTACAAGCTAATTCCTCTCAACAGGCTGCTGTGATGGGGGAATCATTTAGAGTCAGACATCTGAGTACGAGTCTAGGCTCCACAAGTTACCATTTTGTGTTATTGGGCAATTCATCTAACCTTTGGTGCCTCCGTTTCCTCCTCAGGAAAGAAGAGCTAGCAAATAGGACCTACTTCATAGGATTGGTGTGAAGATCAAATAAGATAACACGCAAAACTTGCTTACGGTCTCTTCTAGATTATGAATTACTACCGTGAGAATAGATAAGGGGCCATTTTCATCTTTTCATACCATTTATCACACAGTGCTAAATGAATAGCAGGTATGCAATCAATGCCTGACAAATCAGTGAAATAACTCAACTCTGGTAGAAATTACTAAGGGCTCAGATTTTTCTCTCATTATTAAATAATAGCGCTGTAAACAGAGTTCACCTGGTTTAAAATAATTTAGTCTCCAGGATCGTTAAGTCCGTCTGAATATGTTGAATTCTTACTAATATAGTTAAGTCTCAAGATCTGGCTCCGCAAGTACAGGCCGTTTCAGAACCTCTACAAGGAAGGCTATAGGTATTTTTCTTGAGACCTGCCAAGTGCCTGGCACTACCCAGAATGCCTTGGGTAGTTCGAAAGACTCACAGAATGCAAGCTGGAGGAAATCATTATAGAAATGTGAGGCTTAGAGGAGTTAACCGATTTGCGTATCTAATAGCATAAAAGTAACGAACCTACAGTTAAAGGCAGATTCTGACTCCCAGCCCAGTGTGTTCCGTCAACTGTGGAAATTTCATATTGAAGCATATGAGCATTGAAGAGAAACATAAACCCATGGTACCTGACTTGACAGATAAAGTGAACTTTTAAAAGAAAAATTCTCTCTTTCAATTTGGAGGGCTTTTTCTGTTTGTCCAAATCCCCACTCAGCAGGTAAAATGAGTAAAGGAAACAGGTATACTTATGTCCTTTCAAAGACTAAGTGGATGGATATCAACTTCATGTTATGATTAAATTTCAAAGAATAGACTTCACAGATTTTTACTTTATTCAAATGAGCAGTGATATTGTAAATTTAATTTCATCATCAGTTTGACCCCTCCATACCCCACGACTGGCAGACCACTTCACGTCTTGAAAAGCTTCCTTGTCTGGGCCTCTTTCTCACCGGGCTCCCCTGGTCCCCCCGCTTCCCTCACTGGCTGTTCCTCCTTGGTCTCCAGGCTGGGTCTCACCTCCTCCGTTCACTCTCAGAATGCTCTCCTGGACCTACTTATCTTCTTTCTTCATTCTGGTCTGGTACCAGGCTTTGAAATGCATCTAGAGACCAATGGCTTCCGGATATCTTACCTCCAGCTCCGATATCTCCCCATAACCCCAGACCCACGTGTCTGACCGCGTACTTGACATCTCCCGCAGATGCCCAAGGAGCATCTCAAACTCAATATGGCCAAAACCCAGCTCCCGACCCCCACCCCACCAAACCTCTCCTTCCCCTGTATATTTGATCACCTCTCTTTTCTCACTCCCCATACCCCATCCCTCAGGAAGCTCTACTGTCTTTGCCTTTAAAACATACCCAAACTCCTCTACTTCTATCTTCATTACCCCCATCCTGGTCTGAGGCTCAGTCCGTCACACCTGGCCTATGAAACTGGTTTCTTACTTGGCCTCTTTGATTCTATTATTGCCTCCCCCCGTCCCTTAAAATATGGTCTCCTGGGCTTCCCTGGGGGCGCAGTGGTTGACAGTCCGCCTGCCGATGCAGGGGACACTGGTTCATGCCCTGGTCCGGGAAGATCCCACGTGCCGCGGAGCGGCTGGGCCCGTGAACCATGGCCGCTGAGCCTGCGCGTCCGGAACCTGTGCTCCGCAACGGGAGAGGCCACAACAGTGAGAGGCTCGGGTACCGCAAAAAAAAAAATAATATATATATATATATAGTCCCCTAATTTTATCAAGTTCTAAAAACATTAGACTTAGACCACGATAGTCCCCTGCTTAACCCTTTCTGATGTAGCACAAACAAAACCCAGACTCCCAGGCAGCTTACAAAGCCCTGACCCGACCTGGCTTCTGCCGGCGTCTCTGAGCTCATCTTCTTTTCCTCCGCAGTCACGCTCAAAGCTGTATTCTCTGTGGCCGTCCAAGGCTCTTCCTCCACGGCAAGCTCTTTTCCTCCCTGGGACCTTGGCGTTAGTTCTCCCCTCTGCCTGGAATGCTCTTCCATGCATCTTTCCCTGGCTCACACCTGTTCTTTAGAATTTGGCTAGATGCGATCTGCGCAGAATTTTTCCTCCTCCACCCAGCTAGAGCAACACTCTGTTACAACACTTCATTTTAGTTCTCAATAAATAAGACAGCTTATTTATTGGCTGTCTTATGGCAAAAAGGCGCTTGTTTAAATGGAGTAGTGTCTTAAGAGAACGCCCCCAAAAGTAATAGTGAAATTGATGAATGACTTAGTAACCATGAATATTGTTTCATCGCTTACGGAAATGTTCATAACGTGTGCTGCATTCAGCAGCCCTCGCCTCTTTCTTCATTAAAGGATGTACCCAAGAGACAAAGAAAAAGTGGTACCTGTTGTTTCCTGTAGGCTCTAGGGTGAGTCAGATGGGTGAGGTCTGTGGGCAATTTCACTAAAGCCTGTTAGGCAGAGATCTTATTATAAGGCGAGCGTAGATCTACTCTGATTTAGAAAAGTTCTTAATTATGACACTTCTGATTTACAAAGTGTCAGGACTTAGTGTTATTGGGTGTTTCCCATATAGCACCGTTTGGTCTGTTCCTCTAAGTTTTAAAATCCCTTTCTCCACGGTTACAATAGATACCGGATTTTCTTTGCCATTACCCTCTACACTGATAGAGACAAATCTGTATGACATTTTCAATTCTATCAGAAGGAACAAAACCTTTCAAAGCCACTCTCAAACCCATACATTTTCACTTTTCTAGATCACGAAGAAAATAACAATTTGACTGTTCTTTATGGAATATAAGACATGGACACACCTACCCCACTACTGTGATCTGAGATCATACACTGCTTTGTAAAATTATTTTTATTTGTCTTGTTTTGAGATTTATCTTTTAATAATACAGACAATCTATGCCAAAGGCTTTTTTAAATTGCATTTTGTAATCAAGGTAAAACAATTCTAGATGTTTATTTTGTATCAATGCACATTATCAGTCTTAAACTACATCTTTGCAAATTTCTTTTTTTTTTTTTTTTGCTTCCTCTTTGATCATTCACTCAGAAGATAACCTGGAGGTTTGTTATTTGAGTTCTTGCACACCTGAAAGGGTTTCACCAACGGAAGACAGCTTGGTTGCCTGTACAATGTTCCAATAGGTTGCCAAAAAACCAGCTATATCGAGACTTTGAATTTATCGTCCTTGCAAGGACTGAGCTTTGCGAAGCTTTGACTGAGTTTCTTTTTTCTTTGATTCTGATTCTAAATTAAATCATTCCAGGGATAAGTGGACAAGGGTAGAACAAGCCGGCCATTCATATCCACGTTAGCGTGCTTGGCAGACTGTTTAAACCCTTTATTGCATTAGCACAATTTTGTTGTGACATGTTGGCAGTGTTCCATTTGACCGGGGTCCAATGTATAGGACTAATGAATCCATAGATGATGCTGTCATTTCCCATCTGTCTTACTTGCTGGAACCAGTTCTCTGAGTCAGAAGACCCTGTCAAAGGCTCAGGTTACATCATTCTCCATCTACTTTTATTCATAGTTTTTTTTTACCAGTGGCGAAGGGTGGGTCTCTGGCTGCCTGTGGACAAACTGGAGTAGCTCCCTATGGTTCAAGGTCACCTACAGAAGCCCAGCCTCCCATTTCTCTCTCCAAACTGTTCATATCTGCACATGGTGCCAGAGGATGTGTATAGGAAGTGCCCCTTGCCCTTGGCATAAGATCTAAATCTAGCTACAAGACAGGAAGCCAGCCATTTAGGCAGAGTTCACACCCAATGACTTCTATGGCCAGGATCTAGGATTTGGGGTGCACCTCCCTTCCAGGATAAGGTCCCTTCCCATCAGGTTTTCATGAACTAGTTTCCTTCCTACAGTTTCCTGGAATGTGCCTCAACTCTCCCCACCTCCTTCCCCCACCTTAGAGAACAGAAGCTTTTAGAGCTATTATTTTCAGATGGGACTCTTTCTTCCCTGCCTTTCCTTCCTATTGTGAAAGTACTAGGCATTGAATCTATCTACTCCCCTCACCCCCCATAAAAGCAGTGACAATGGAAAAATCTCCCGTCGGCTTTGTTCAGGAATTATCACAAGGAAAATGAATCAACAGAGGGCTTCAGACGTCTCCTCCTCCAGACAGAGCCCTTTCTGTCTGCAGAGAGAAAAAAAATTGCATATTGTCTTGGTTTAACAGATTTCCTCTCGGCCTTGTTTATGTCCATCCATCCATTTAGAATCAAAACAGTTCAGGATTTAGTGGTCAGGTGGTCTGGGACAGAATGATCGGTATCCAGACCTCTGTCTTCAGCAGCACCTGGGAACATCCAGCGGACATAGTTCCCGGGCCCTCCACCCAGAGACCCAAATTCAGTAGGTTGTCGTCAGGTCCAGAAATCTGTCTTTTTCGAAAGCTCCTGCGGGGTCTTGATCATCAGTCACACTGAAGAACCTCAGAGAATTTCTGCATCTTAGATCTGTAAATGCCTTAGGGATTAGTTAGTGTAATCCTCTGAAGGAAAACAGACCCACGATCACATAGCTGGGCAATGGTTTTGCTAAAACAATTGGAGAGTCATTCAGTTACGTCCAGCACATTCATTTAAGAAAGACAGGAACTTTTCTATTACAGCTTAGGAGAATTTGAGTCAACATGGCTCAAATTTTCTGACTTCTTTTTTTTTTTAATTGAAGTATAGTTGCTGTACAGTATTGTATAAATTACAGGTGTACAAATAGTGATTCACAATGTTAAAAGTTATCCTCCATTTATAGCTATTATAGAATATTGGCTATATTCCCTCGTTGTACAATATATCCTTGTGTCTTATTTTATACGGTGAAAAGCTGAAAGTATTTCCTCTGAGATCAAGAACTAAACAAGAAAGCCACTCTCACCTCTCTTATATAACATAGTTCTGGAAGTCCTAGTCACAGCAATCAGAGAAGAAAAAGAAATGAAAGGAATCCATACCGGAAAGGAAGAAGTAAAACTGTCACTGTTCACAGATAACATGATATTATACATAGAAAATCCTAAAGACAACACCAGAAAACTACTGGAGCTTATTGATGGATTCGGTAAAGCTGCAGGATACAAAATGAATACTCAGAAATCTGTTGCATTTCTATACACTAACAATGAAATATATCGGAAAGAGAAATTAAAGAAACAGTCCCATTTGCCATCGCATCAAAAAAATAAAATACCTAGGAATAAACCTATCAAATTTTCTAATCTCTAATTGCTCTTAAAGAGGCAGACCCTCTTACACCATGAAAATTCAGCTCATCAAACAATAACTTCCTGGGAATTCCAAAGAGCCCAGGTTTCCCTGAGAAGTAAGTGTGATGTTTAAATCAGCTACTTTGCTGGACCAATAAATTACAACAAAGTTATTTGTGTTTTAATTTTGGTCCCAGAGCTTCAGTTTGAAAACCTGATTCAGGGGCAGGCAGTGGACAGTGAAACGTGTTTGAAATACAACACCAAGTCTTTGAGAAAAGTGGCTCGCTAAGCTGGGGAGCCTAGTGAGAGCTTCAGCACACATTGGACACTTGCTGGATATTTTTAGGCTAATTGGAAAGTCATTTCAGTAAGAGGGGCGGGGGGAGGGTGGGAGGAACTGGGAGACTGGGATTGACATGTATCCACTACTATGTATAAAACAGATACCTCGTGAGAGCCTACTCTATAGCACAGGGAACTCTACTCAGTGCTCTGTGGTGACCTAAATGGGAAGGAAATACTAAAAAGACGGGATATATGTATACGTAAGACTGATTCACGTTGCTGTACAGCAGAAACTAACACAACATTGTAAAGTAACGGCACTCCAATAAAAACTAAACAAATAAGAGGGGAAATGATGATCTCTTTGTTTTTATTCCACTGCGTGATTGAATCATACACGTTTATTGTAGGTGAGGCACAATCATTTTTAGAAGGCATTTTGATGTTTTGAGAAAATAGTTTTAATCATGATTTGCAATATGCGGATTTCTTACACATCAGGTTCCTATCTCTTCTTAAATTAGAATCTTATTTCTTACTGGAGTCAGAACTACACACAGACCACACAGATAATAAGATTTGAACCAACTGTGAAAAAGATGATCGGTCTTAACCAGAGAGTAAAAAGTGAATGTTTAGAACACATCTAAGAACATATGTGTTGAATCCTTGTCTTTATCCACCAGCCACAGCGACAAAGTGTTACAGAGTCAAATGTTTTAAAAATCAAGTTGTGTCGAGCCCTCTCCTGGGGTTGTCTCTGGCAGGAGTGATTATATCCCTTCAGAGCAGGGTTTCAGAGAAAGAATGTCAGCTATGCAGAGAAGCAGTGAAGAATGTATTCACCTCTGAGCCCTGACCTGCAGGTCAGAAGGAGACATCCCTGCCAGCGGAACCTTGAAAGCAGATGATAAACATGATGGATATCTGGGAACTTAAAAGAGAACAGGGGCCAGATCCTGGCCAAGCAGCTGGCCGGCCCCGGGGGGTGCGTGGGGTGCGTGGACGCCTATTACTCAGCGCCTTTCCTGAGCACCGTATCCCTGGGTGCATCACACGCATTTGCTCAGACTTTCACAGCAGCGGACACTGACTTTTAGAAGTGGAAGCGTCCACCCAAGGTGCAGAGCTGGGGACCCAGCTGGTGGCTGAGCGGGAGACCCGGCCTGGTCTGTCTGACTTCCTCAGTCTTCCACTAAAAATGGTTTAACTGGTCATCATGAAACCTAAAAGTAATTGAGAGGCCTTTCAGAAGATTCATTTGCCCCAGGTGTCTCCTTTGGGGATAAATCAACGATCAGGCTTTTCTTTCTGAGGGGGGTAAACTGAGGCAGGGGAGAGGGTATTGAGGCTAAGTGGGTGGGAGTGCCCACCGGCACCATTGGTGAGGAGCCCGCGAGGAAAAGCTCAGGCTCTGGTCTCCTCCTGGTCACTGCCCCAGGTCAAGGGCAGGAGAGGTTCTGAGGGCCCCATTCAAACCTGCCTCCTCGCACTGTCATTCAGGGCTCCTGTTGCTCTAGCTTCTGTTGCTTCTCTTAAAATTCCCTGCGTGTCCAGCGCACCCAAGAAAACAACTCGGCTGGGCCCTACGCAGGTTCCCGGTTCCCTTTCCTGCCTCTGACACTTGAATGTTCTGTGCAGGGCCCGTGCCTCCCTTCCAACCCTCATGCGGAATTTTACCCCATTCTTTAGAAATCAGCTCCTTCCCCCTTACAAGACACAATTCTCCACTCCCCAGGGCATTTTTCTACACTCTTCCTTCTGGGGTTCATCTACCCATATATATTTATTTACTGAAAAATTATTACGTAAGTTTCCATATCCTCGAATGAGGATTCACTGGCTTTTTTTTTTTTTTTTTTTTTTTTGTGGTACGCGGGCCTCTCACTGCTTTGGCCTCTCCCGTTGCGGAGCACAGGCTCCGGACGCGCACGCTCAGCGACCATGGCTCACGGGCCCAGCCACTCCGCGGCACGCGGGATCCTCCCGGACCGGGGCACGAACCCGTGTCCCCTGCATCGGCAGGCGGACTCTCAACCACTGCGCCACCAGGGAAGCCCTCACTGGCTTTTTGAGCCTCACCAGGAATTCACGGATTGAAGTATGTTTGATGGTGTTAATTTATTGCATCACGGTGTCCATCAAAGCACGGATGGTAGGAACCTCCTCAAGTTGGTAGCTGAGTTCTGAGACTTGACTCTAATCTGTAATAACCTCCTGGCTTTTGGTCATGACAAGATGTTCTGGGCTCAACTACCTGCCCTATACCTGGATCAGCCATTTCTCCAAGCAACAAGGATTTCCTCTTTTATCAGACTTCTTAATTTTGCCAAACCAGGGAGTGTAAATTGGTATCTCACTGTAGTTTTAATCTGTAGTTCTCTAACACTTGAATAATACTGTGCATGTTTTCATATTTTGATTTACCAGCTGTGTTTTCTCCATCTGTGATGCCTGGCTATGATCTTGTCTAATTTATATGTATGTATATGTATACATATATGTATATGTATGTATGCATGCATGTATATGTATAGACACATATATGTATATTCATCCATATATACACATACATACATGGCTATGTATGTATATATGTTTCTAATGGATTTATAGTTCATTTTTTATTCCACACAGTAATCATTTGTCGGTTATTTGTTTTATAAATATCTTCCCCTGTTTTACCATCTATACCATCCCTTTATTATAGTTCCTCGTGTGGGACAGAACTTTAAAATTTTCTGTGGACAGATTAAAAGCATGATTATTCAAGGAAACACATTTAGAGGAAAAGACACAGAATAAAAATGTACAGCTCAGTGAATTTTCACAAAGTGAGCCCTCTGGTAGCTACCACTAACGTTAGGAAGAAGATGACCACCCGAAGCTCGGTCATGTACCAGTTTCTCCTGCTTCTCTGGAGATAACTCATTGCTCTTCTGACTTTTAAGGCAACCCTTGCCTTTCCTTAGAGTTGTTTCTCCAGACTTTTATCTCTGACCTCTGTAGTTTAGTTCTGCCTGTTTGGGGGATCTTCATGTAAGTGGAGCTACACAGGATGCTTTTTTGTGTTCTTTCACTCAACTTTCTTGGACACTGGCAAGGTCATTCTAAAATGTGTGTGGAAATCGAAGGACCAAGAATAACTAAGACAATCTAGAAGAAGAGCGAAGTTGGAGAACTTAATGTTACGGGATGGCGATACTTATTATAGAGCTTCTCCAATTGAGACAGTGTTTGCAGTCTCCCACTGGGTGAATTTATTCATGCAATTCATTCATCCACTGTGTGGCTGACGGACCTCTGCATTACTTCCTTTGGATGGCTATCGTGAATTCAGCTGTTTTGGCATGCTCACGTCCATCTCTTTTAACGTATGTGCAAGGCTTTCTTTGGGGTATATGCCTAAGAGTGAAGTTGTAGGTAGTTACTTGTAGGTAGAGTGACCATAACTTCCCTTTGATCCAGATAATCCAAGTTTATGCCTTGGATTATGTCCCATCTGTTTTTTTTTTTTTTGGCCGTGCCACATGGCTTGCAGGATCTTAGTTCCCTGATCAGAGACTGAACCCAGGCCCTCAGCAGTGAGAGCTCGGAGTCCTAACCACTGGACCGCCAGGGAATTCCCTATGTCCCATCTTAATATGTTTTATATAAATATCCAACTGTCCTGGAATAACTTATTGTAAAGACCACCCCTTTCTCACTGCTCTTGAGTGTCACCTTTGTCATAAAATAAGTGTTCATATATGCTATTTCTCCTACTTGTCTCCACCCGAAAACTTGTAGTTCATTTCCCAGGTTAAACCACCCTCCCTCCTCTAAATGTTCACTCTCTCCCTTCTAGGTATCCCCATGCGCGTGGCATTCCCTCCATCACTTGTCACACAGGTAGTGACTGTGGTTTTCGGCTAGGCAGTCAGGTCTTAGAGCTGTGCCTCATTGATTCTCCCACCTGCCCCAGACCTTCTGCAAATTAATGAATGGAATGCACGTATAACCAGCAGTCTCCGCCGTAATTATGCTGGCATTGATCAAGCGCTCTAAGCACTATTTATTGTATCTGATCTATTCCTCCCAAGCTCTGTGCTAAATAGGCATTTGTGGGATCCTGGAACTCACTGTTGGCTTGACCACTTGTTCGCTCTGCGGTCATTCTCGCTCCAACACCAATGGAGCTGTGACAGAAGTCACACATTCAGGTCATGAAGGTGTCCTTGGTGAAGCCTGCACCTGAAAGCTCTCAGTGTGGACCTGCCGGGCATCCCCACTCCTTGCCCATCAGCACATTGTTTGGACTGTCCATGTTTACACGTCATTCCACTGTCTGATCTCCCTGAAGGCATGACAGTCCCCATTGTCCCCCTCAGCTGGCTGGGGGCTGCACATACTTGTACTGTTGGGGGCAAATGCAGATCTGTTTCTTTTCTAGACTGTATATCAACACAGCATAGCTCCCTGTTTCCTCTCTGTGGAACTCCATTCATTTCATATTGTGTCCAAATTTCCTTCTTTTGTGTAGGGATTCCCCTATTTCCTGTCAAGCTCTTAATTTTTCCTTGTCTCTGTTGCTGTTTAAACATTCAGTGTGAATATCAGGAAAGTTCCTGCCCCCATCATTGCCAAGTCCTTGAGTCTCACAGAAGTTCCCCTAAAGGACAAAGACGTGCAGCTGAAGGACTTCCAGGGCTGAGAGCAGTGTTGCCTTCCTGCTGGCATCTTCTGGAATCTACCACCACATCCACAGGGATGGTCGCTGGTCATTTTCTCATGAGAAATCACTTCAAACTAGCCAGTTGACTAAGAAGGTTGACAGGAGCTCAGAAAATAAATGTGATTGTATTCCATATGGGCGAGTGTTCAGAAGGGTGGTATTCTGAAGGTTTGCTTGCTAATTGATTTATCTGGGAATCGGAAGGCTCTTTTTCAATCAAAACTGTGTTATAATAATTGTTAGGTCAACAGAAGTTTATCTAATATAACCTCAAATAATAGACCATTTTAATGAAAAAATGTAGTAAGCAAAGCAGTTTCACCACTAGTAATTATGCAATTTTAAAGACATATTCCAGTGAAATTAATTAAATACAAAACTATTTCAGATGTAGAGGATGATGAAAATGTAACTAGACGTTTATGGAGATATAAGTAGGATTCCCAACATTTTTAAGAGCTTTACAGAAATGACATATAATATCTGGTTTCACTTAAAAAGTGCAGATTTACTTTTTAAATAAGTGAATTGATAGCATCACTTCATGAATCCACCAAATATAAATCTGATATTGTCAGATTTAATGTGTCTTTTAATATAAGAAGTAGTTAAAGCCATTGATAGGTATTCATAAAACGTGTGTTACTTCATTCTATCCCAACAGCAACTAGGAGGGAAGGACTGTTATTTCCACTGTACAGTGTGAACACTGAGGTTTAGAAAGGATTAAGTTACCCATTAGTAGACTGGAGAGATTAGATCCAAGTTACCCTCTTTCTAACATCCCCACGTTGCTTCACAAAGAGAAGGAACTGACCAGAGAAGAAAGAGAGATGTGTGCACTCTAGTGTAAGGTGGGGAGAGAGGGTCTATCTCTTGAACTCCACAGCCCAGAGCTGTAGCAGCTGGTGTTTCTTGAATGTTCACCATCTGGTGTAGCTCGTGTCTTATTCTACTTAACCACAATCACCCCGTAAATTAGATACTTCTGTTCCCACTCCCATTTTACGTGTGAGGAAACTGAAACGGAGAGAGGTTAAGCTGACTGTCCAAAGTCACGTGGCAAGGAGGCAGCGGTGCCTTCAGACAGCGGCTCCTGAGCCAGCTGCCCCCGTCCACCACATACACACGACAGCCCCAGGAGGCAGCTTCAGACAGTCAGAGAAGCTGAGAGACAGGTGATGAGACAGCAGACAGGGTGACGGGGTGCTCGGGGGGAGCAGGGCCACTTCAGCTACAAGGCCTCTCCGAGACAACATGCCCTCGAGGCTAGAATGAAAGGAAGGAACAGCGTGGATTCCCTGGGGGAAGGGTCTCCATGCTGAGCCGGCCACCCAGGATGCCACCTCATCACAACTCAGCCCTTCTCTTCACGCAGGGCCTCTCGTACGCAGGAGCCCGAAAGGATAT
Source organism: Lagenorhynchus albirostris (assembly GCF_949774975.1). Taxonomy (NCBI): domain Eukaryota; kingdom Metazoa; phylum Chordata; class Mammalia; order Artiodactyla; family Delphinidae; genus Lagenorhynchus; species Lagenorhynchus albirostris. Next base: position 6,048,993 of record NC_083100.1, read on the forward strand.
GACGTCATTTGTACATTTGGGGACTTGCCAAGGTCTTGGGCAGCATCCCGGAAAAGATCCACTGTAATGGGAAATGCTGGCAGAGGCTTGGGGAGAAGAAATGCAAAGACTCTGTATTAGTCAGGGCTCTCCAGAGAAACAGAACCAATGGGACACAGATGAGACAGACAGATGATAGATAGAGAGATAGATAGATAGATAGATAGAGGGGTAGATTATTGATAGATAGAGGGATAGATTTATAGAGGGATAGAGGGATAGAGTATTGATAAATAGATGGATAGATGGAGAGATATATTATTGATAGAGGGATAGATTATGATAGATAGATGATAGATAGAGGGATAGATTATTGATAAATAGATAGATGGATAGATGGAGAGATAGATTATTGATAGAGGGATAGATTATTGATAGATAGAGGGATAGATTATTGATAGAGGGATAGATTTATAGATGGATAGAGGGATAGATTATTGATAACTAGATAGATGATAGATGGAGAGATAGATTATTGATATAGGGATAGATTATTGATAGATAGATAGTTAGAGGGATAGATGGAGAGATAGATTATTGATAGATGATAGATAGACAGATAGGAGAGAACCAGGAAAGCAGGTGGTAGAATTCAGCCTGGGTGTGAAGGTCTGAGAACAAGGAGTACCAGTGTCCGAGAGCAAGAGAAGATGGATATCTCAGCTCAAAGGGTGAGTGAACTCACCCTTCCTCCACTTTTTTGTGTAGTCAGGCCCTCAAAGGATTGGATGATATCCCCCCAGCCACCACCTCCCCACACACCCATCTTTGAGGGCAATCTTTACTCAGCCTACAGATTCAAGTGTTAATCCCTTCTGGAAACATCCTCACAGACACACCCAGAAATCATGTTTTACCAGCTACCTGGGCATCCTTAACCCAGTCAAACTGACACATAAAATTAACCATCACAGGCTCCTAAAGCTGGGAGAAGCTGGGCAAGTTTAGGGACCTGAAAGATCAGAGAAACACTGTGTAGTGAAGGAGGTGGAGAAAGAGATAGAGACAGAGACAGAGACAGAGAGACGGAGGGAGAGACCAGGTCATGCACTTCTTACTCATTTCTACGGACTGTCACTGGGTGATTGATGCAGGGGAGTGAAAGAAGCATTCCCTGGGAATGATTTTAAAAGACCCCTTTGGGAGGGAGGAAACTCCCTCTGCTACTTCTTCTGTCCCTGTGCTCCCTGGACAGTACTCTCTGTACCCTGTTCTGCCCTCATGACCCACAGATGTTCAGCTCAGGTAGAGAAAGGCTGTCAGTGGGGCAGGTCCTCTGCTATGAGTGAATGTAACTTGATTGATGTCCAGGTGGAAACTCTGGAATTATTTTCCTACCTTTACTCCATAGTAACTCTTTCAAAAGGGCATATTTGATTCTGTGTCATATTGGTAACGTGGATAAACATCTATTTCTATACCGATTTCTCAGCAAATGCATGTACATTCAACTGGATTTTGTTTCCAGTTGAAATAGCTTTTTAGATGAAAGCTGAATTGGGAGTTCCGTGTGTATTTCAAATCTTAGAAGGAAACAGTGAACTTTAAGCACAAAATGGGAAGATATTAACTATGGCAGGTTAAGGAGGCCATTCTTGATGTAGTTCCCATATGTTATTTGATTTTAACATCACAAATTTCACTTCCATCATTATGAAATCAATCCCTGAGGTGTATTTCAGAGCAATAGAGGAACCTCCAAGCACCTGCTTTCTGGTTGGAACTGTTTTGCCTACAAAAACATGCCAACATTTTAACACACTTTCCAAGTGGCCATTTATCAAACATAATAATGACGGAGGGAAATCTCCAGTCACAGAGTTCCCCATATCCTCATGAGAATCCCACAGATGGTTTCATCTCTAATGATCTCGGTTTGCAGCATCTATGACTGAAATCACATTCAAGCACTGGCATTTATCACTCAGCAAACAGATTGCCTACGTTGATCTTAAACTCTAAGAACATCAAAAGGCTGTGGGTGTGGGTCAGATCCTGCTCTAGATATTTGTAGTTTCCATTGAGAAGATGCTCTTCGTGAGCTACTTCTCAGAAATGACATCATACAGACTCTTGTAGCCAGTTTCTCCTAACTCTACCGACAGATACAAAGGCAAGGTTTAAGAGTGCTCTCTTAATACGCTAGGCACTGGACACAATCTCATTTCCTGATCCCCAAATCAAAGGACTTCTTTTTTTTTTTCTTGGGGTACGCGGGCCTCTCACTGCTGTGGCCTCTCCCATTGCGGAGCAGAGGCTCCGGACACGCAGGCTCAGCGGCCATGGCTCACGGGCCCAGCCGCTCCGCGGCATGTGGGATCTTCCCAGACCGGGGCACGAACCCGCGTCCCCTGCAACGGCAGGCGGACTCTCAACCACTGCACCACCAGGGCGGCCCTGAGGACTTTATTTTTATTACCACCCCTCCCACAATTCTATAGATGAGGATGAGGGAGAGGGTTAGAGCCAAGCTAAGGCCACACAGCCGTTACTAGAAGACCTGGAATCTGAACCCAGCCTTGCCGACTTCACAGCCTGAATTCCTAACCCTTACTTTACTCTGCGTCCCCAGAGTAGCTTCCAGTAACTACCCCCACGGGAGAGTGACTGTCTAAGGAGCGATCCTGAGATAGCTCACGAGCCGGTGCTGATGAATCCGATCTCTTTGGTGGAGTTGCCGGCTGGGGAAGCAGAGGCCCTCATTTACTCCACCTTGTGGCATCTAGCCCTGCCTACAACTTGCTGAGGCCACGTAAACACGGAGGGACTAAAACAAGCCTGGTGGTCAGCCACTGGCAGTTCCCAGACCCAAGACAGAGCTTGAGACACTCACCCTCCTTTTCCCTGAGTCTGCATTTAACCAGCACACCAGTAATTCTGAGATCACTGGGAAAACACGGGCTTTGAGGATTGAAACCACATGGCATCCTCGGTCTGGCTGTATGCAAATGGCATTGGGATGCACGTCAGCTCGCATCCCTGAGCATCTGCTGGGTGCCCGCTCTGGCTAAGTGGGGCTTCTGACACTTGTTTTCATTTACCCCCAGGTCAACCCCATGACAGGGGCTATTCTGATGACCCCATCCTGGGGAACAGGCTGAGACCCCACCAGGCTCTCACCACACTCCCCTGAAGTCCCACCCCTGGGGCATGATGGGTTTTGAACCCAGCCGGTCTGCGTCCACCGGAGCTGGCGTTACCTGCTGCCGCACCCACGCCTTCCTCAGGCCTGCTTGCTTCTTAGGTGTCTCCAAGGTTTTCAAGTTCCTACTCTCCCCTCACCTGCCCCCGGGCTGCCAGTGGACGTGCTCCCAGACCGCTCAGCCAGCCAGGGCAGCATCTCAGTCACCCCTCAGGTACTTTGTGACAAGCTCCTCGAGCAAAGACATCACATTGTGCCTTCAGTTGGTCATGTCTTTGGACAGTCATTGCCTTGTCCCCAAGTTTGCCGTAGCCCTTGTGCGATGACACGGGAGCGGGCGCTTTGCAGGGGAAGTGGTGCTGAACATGACGTACTGGTGCTGGCCTGTGGGCTGGTGGCCTTTGGCAGAAGCCTGGTGTCTGGACCGCATGCCAGAGCCCTTGCATCTCTGAGACAGAGGAAACCACACCTCCGCCTGTTCCTGGCCGTGACCACACAAAGCAGGATTTCCAACCCTTTTCCACAGGGAAAGCACCTACTAATTATACTCAAGGTTTGGACTTTGAAGGATGCAAAGGCCTCACCTTTGATGGTGAGGCCAAGCTGTGATTAGAGAGCTGGCCTCCTGGCCACGTGGCCTGGGGGAGGGCCGTTGGCTTGGACCCTGCCAGCTGTTGACCCAGAGAATCTGTTGAGCAGCGTCTCCAGGGCTGGAGTCACCCTGTATCCCAATAACGGGATACATATGGGCCCCCAGCGCGAAAGGACAGGTGGGAGGCGAAACTCTGGGCAAATCACACTTCAAGGGTGAGCCGAGGCAGATTCGCCACAGATTCCAAAAAGGAACAGCGAAGGAGATAGCAGAAAAGTCTGAAAATGAGTGGTGAACCAGTGTGCCTCACATGTCGTGGGAGTGTTTGGGTTTCAAGTATTATGTCTCTCTTCCTTTAAACCATTAAATTCTGGGATACTGTGATTCTTTGGACTACAAACTGCATTTCCCAGACCCACCTTTGACGTGAGAAAGAGCACCAGAGCCTTTGTCATTTATTTAGAAAAATAGGTTCACTCCAACTTAACTGGGAGATACTCACACGCGGTAAGACGTAGATCCCAGGGAACACTGGAAAATCCCCTCTGAGTTGTTAGGATGTCAACAGCAGACCTGTGTGCTTACAGAACCAGATTCAGAGAAGGTCTGCACCAATCCCACCTGCTCGGAACTTCACCCATTGAACAGATGAACTCCTCTGGCATGTCCTGCAGGCTGCCTCGACCATGATGCTGTGTCTCAAGGTGGACCGAGAGGTGGGGAAGCCGGGGCCTCTGCTCCAGGAGCCTTCAACATGGCGGAGCCTATTGACAGTTAAAGGAGCAAGAATACTCTGGGATGGCTAAGCTCTGGCCACTCCCTCCCTGCTCCGGCATCCACTTACTGAATGAATCTGATCAGAGGCAACCAGGGCTCTGTGTCCTGCTGCCTGTGGCTCCCAACTTAGAGACTGACTCAGTGCAGGGTTTTCTCAGGCACGGGTTCAGCCACTGGAGGCTACTTTGGAGCCACTAGGAAGGCTCTTAACTTAGAATGTCTTTCCTTCACAGTGACGTAGGGCTTACATCCCACCACCGAAGAGTCATTCTTTCGGGCAAACACTGCTCTCCCAAGCAACGTTCCTCTAATGCGAGTACTGATGGACAGATTTATGCATATTTACTTTATGTACTTGCATATTTTCCTTATCTATTATACACCTAGGGAATGCTAATAGACCAGCCTGATAGATGTTTAAGTAATTAAACCATATCTCATAGAGTAAAAAATAAACTTGTGTTGTCCGATGAATAATAGTGAAGAAAATTAAACACTGTAAGTCATTGTATTCACCCCAGTCCCAACCTGGTCCCTTGGCTGACTCTGGCCGTCAGAGGAGGTTTTCCTTTCCTCTTGCTGGTGTAACGAAAGACCATAAACCCAGTGAGCTGTGGAATGGGTTCAGCCGCGTGGTGAGCTGGTGCTCTGGGCAGAGCGGTGCTGGCTTTCCCTAGTGGCCTCTGAGCATGGAAGAAAATGCACGGTGAGGCATCCAGTCTCTGGATGAGACTAACATTTGAATCCATAGACTGAGCAAGGCAGATTGTCTTCCTTACTGTGAGTGGGCCTCGCCCAGTCAGTGGGAGGCCTGAATAGAATAAAGAAGTCAACTCTCCTGCACATAAGGGGGAATTTCTCGTGCCTGATGACCTTTGTAATGGAGCAGGAGAGTCCTGGGACTCTCCCCTCCATGTCCTCTACCTGCCTCTTGTCTGTAGAAAAACTTAAACCTCCTAGGCCTTCCCTGGGTACCAAAGTGAACACTTAAACAGAGAAGTGAGAAAATGCAGAAAGAAAGGAAAACATGCAAGCAGGACAAAATAATAATAGTTCAGCCATTAAACAAAATCAAGGACCTTTAGTTCCTCCTCAAGGGCTATAGATAATATTCTGAGTCACATCCTCTGAGCTGTTGGAAGGTACTTGAAACCCCCACCAGGTGGGAGAAGTTAACTGCATGCTGCCCACCAGCACACAGACCCCAGACTGGTTGGAACCAGAAGGCTGGTGATGTTGACTCCCGATGACCTCACCACCAATCAATCAGAAGAATGTCGACGAGCTGATCACACACCCTCTACCCCACCCCTCACCTTCTCTTTAAAAATCTTTCCCTGGGACTTCCCTGGTGGTGCAGTGGTTAAGATTCCACACTCCCAATGTAGGGGTTCCCTGTTCAGGGAACTAGATCCCACGTGCATGCCACAACTAAGAGTTTGCATGCTACAACTAAGGAGGCTGCGTACTGCAACTAAGGAGCTTGCCTGCCGCAACTAAGACCCAGTGCAACCAAATAAATAAATAAATATAAAAATCTTTCCTTGAAAGCCATTGGGGAGTTTGGGTCTTTTTTCTTTTTTAAGTATAGTTGATGTACAATGTTGTGTTAATTTCTGCTGTAGAGCAAACTGACTCAGTTATACACAATTTCTGCTGTAGAGCAAAGTGACTCTGTTATTCACATATATACATTCTTTTTTTTTTTTTTTTTTTTTTTTTTGTGGTACGCGGGCCTCTCACTGTTGTGGCCTCTCCCGTTGCGGAGCACAGGCTCCAGATGCGCAGGCTCAACAACCATGGCTCATGGGCCCAGCCGCTCCACGGCATGTGGGATCCTCCCGGACCGGGGCACGAACCCGTGTCCCCTGCATCGGCAGGCGGACTCTCAACCACTGCACCACCGGGGAAGCCCTCTACATTCTTTTTAATATTCTTTTCCATTATAGTTTATCCCAGGATATTGGATATAGTTTAAGCACTAGCTGCCCATGCTCCTCACTTGCCGCCCTGGAATAAATGCTTCACTTTCCTTCACCACAGCCTGGTGTCGTGGATTGGCTTTACTGCATGCAGGCGAGAGGACCCAAGTTTGGTTCAGTAACACCTTGAGCTGGGACCTTGGTTCTTTCCTAACCTGAAGTGAAATGTTGGCTCTTTCTGGATCTCAGGCTTCTTGCTGACATTTGAAATGAAACTACACCATCGGCTTTCCTGGGTCTCCAGCTTGCTGACTGTGGATCATGGGACATCTCAGCCTCTATAATCACCTGAGCCAACTCCTTATAATAAATCTCTTTACACACATTTTTTTTTAAACATCTTTATTGGAGTATAATTGCTTTACAATGGTGTGTTAGTTTCTGCTTTATAACAAAGTGAATCAGTTATACATATACATATGTCCCCATATCTCTTCCCTCTTGCGTCTCCCTCCCACCCTCCCTATCCCACCCCTCCAGGCGGTCACAAAGCACCGAGCTGATCTCCCTGTGCTATGCGGCTGCTTCCCACTAGCTATCTACCTTACGTTTGGTAGTGTATATATGTCCATGCCACTCTCTCACTTTTTACCAGCTTCCCCTTCCCCCTCCCCATATCTCCAAGTCCATTCTCTAGTAGGTCTGTGTCTTTATTCTCATCTTGCCCCTAGGTTCTTCAGGACCTTTTTTTTTTTTTTTTTTAGATTCCATATATATGTGTTAGCATATGGTATTTGTCTTTCTCTTTCTGACTTACTTCACTCTGTATGACAGACTCTGGGTCCATCCACCTCACTACAAATAACTCAATTTCGTTTCTTTTTATGGCTGAATAATATTCCACTGTATATATGTGCCACATCTTCTTTATCCATTCATCTGTTGATGGACACTTAGGTTGCTTCCATGTCCTGGATATTGTAAATAGAGCTGCAATGAACATTTTCGTACATGATTCTTTTTGAATTATGGTTTTCTCAGGGTATATGCCCAGTAGCAGGATTGCTGGGTCATATGGTAGTTCTATTTGTAGTTTTTTAAGGAACCTCCATACTGTTCTCCATAGTGGCTGTATCAATTTACATTCCCACCAACAGTGCAAGAGTGTTCCCTTTTCTCCACACCCTCACCAGCATTTATTGTTTGTAGATTTTTTGATGATGCACACATATTTTTAATATATATATATACACACACATATATATGTATATTATATGTATACATACACGTTCTATTTCTCTGGAGAACTCTTGTTTTGTTTTGCTTTGTTTTTTATTGGAGTATAGTTGCTTTACAATATTGTATTAGTTTCTGCTGTACAGCAAATGAATCAGTTATGCATATACATATGTCCACTCTTTTTTAGATTTCCTTCCCATTTAGGTCACCACAGAGCACCGAGTAGAGTTCCCTGTGCTATACAGCAGGTTCTCATTAGTTATCTATTTTATACATAGTAGTGTATATATGTCAATCCCAATCTCTCAATTCGTCCCCCCCTCCCCCCCTTGGTAAACATAAGTTTGTTCTCTACATCTGTAACTCTATTTCTGCTTTGCAAATAAGTTCATCTATCCCTTTTTTCTAGATTCCACATATAAACGATATTAAATGATATTTGTTTCTCTCTTTCTGACTTACTTCACTCTGTATGACAATCTCTAGGTCCATCCACATCTCTTCAAATGGCAGGATTTCTTTCCTTTTTACGGCTGAGAAATATTTAATTGTATATATGTACCACATCTTCTTTATCCATTCCCCTGTTGATGGACATTTAGGTTGCTTCCATGTCCTGGCTATTGTAAATAATGCTGCAGTGAACATTGGGGTGCAGGCATCTTTTCGAATCATGGTTTTCTACTGATATATGCCTAGGAGTGGGATTGCTGGATCATAAGATAGCTCTATTTTTAGTTTTCTAAGGAACCTTCATACTGTTGGAGAACTCTTATTTGGAAATGGGGTATTTGCAGATGACCAGTTTAAGATGAAGCCATTAGGGTGGCTACCCAATTGATATCCATTGGTATTCAATATGAGTAGTATCCTTACAAAACAGAATAAATTTGGTACAGAGGGAAGACAGACAGGTACAGAGGGAAGATGATGTGAAGACACAGGGAAAACATCATCTACAAGCCAAGGAACTCCTGAGGCTGTAAGAACACAGGAGAAGCCTGAAATAAACTCTCCCTCACAGCCCTCAGAAGGCATCAACCCTGCCAGCAGCTAGATTTAGAACTTCTGACCCCTGGAACTGTGAGACAGTAAATTTCTGTTGTTTAAACTAGCCAGTATATATGCTACTTCATTATGGAACCCTAGCAAACTAATCCGTACATCTAATTCAGTCGTGGCAACTACTCTTTAAAAGACTTGAACTGGCAGAGCTGAGGGAGGGGGAAAGTCACATGGACCAAGCAGAAAGGATGCCCTCTTGAGTTGCATGATATGGTAAATTGCTGGTCCCTAGAGCTGCCTGGATTCCAGCAAGTAAATCTTTAAAATACACCCCAGGTCCCCTTCTTATGGTGACCTGGGTGGATCACCTTTCTTGTACCAGCAATACTTGGTTCCCAGTGTCTGTCTTGCCCAGTGCTTAGGACGGCGCCTGGCACGTGGCCACGTCCCACAAGTGCGCATTGAATGAGGTTAAGGTGCAGAGGCATGGCTGGAGAGAGTGTGCATCATGGCGACCACACTCAGTCCCTGGAGAGGAGGAAGGCTTTGCCCAGAAGTGGGATCTTGCAGGAAGTCATGAGAATCAGGGTCCTGACCCTCTTGATTGGAAGATGTGCTGGACTAGACTGACGACATTCCCAAGAAGTCTGCTCAGTAAGAAAAGCAAAGTGTGAGTCATTTTGAGGGAGGACATCCAGAGGGGTCCAGCATCCCATTCAGTGATGTGAGGAGCAAGCCCCCAGACAGACACCAGAGCTGATTTTCATATGCCCTCCTGCAAATTTCATTCTTGTCCTCAGACCCTCTGCTGGCATCCCAGTTCAGCCTTAAGGGATTCAGAGTCATCACAAGCTCAGCTCAGCTCAGAGCTCGGCTTCACTGGACTCTGCAGCCCAAACCCTTTCCTCCGGGACTCCTGGCTGAGTCCATCAGAAATACAGGTCAATAAGGGGTCCGGCTGAACCTCAAAATAGATGTGTACAGAACGAGGTGCTGTTCTAACACAGCACCTCAAAGATCTAAATATTTTGGTTGCTCTGACAGAGAACAGGGAAAATGGGAAGTGGGAATAGTCCCAAATGTTTTAAGACAGCCCACGGGAGCCCCAGCAATAACTACGGGAGACTTTGAGGGCAGAGGTCCAGGGCTTAGTTCGGCCAATACTTCCCACAGCCAATGATGAATAAGTATTGATGCTATGGTACCCACCTGTCCACCTGCAGCCTGGTAAGCACTGGGGAAGTTTATATATTCTACATATACAGGAGGTAGGGAGCTGTAGAGTCTTATACTGGACTGTACTTTCTACAGCAGATGCTCTGCTCTCTCCAACAGCCTTCTCTGAACCACCTTTGCAGGATTAACCAACATTCTCATGCCTTTTGCAAAACAGACTCAAAGTAGCCTGTAGCCTGAAGCCAATGGGCTGCGCTCTGATAAACCCCTCAAGCTTCTTTATGCCAGGTGCATTCATTGTTATAATTATGTGATTTAAATAAATACTACATGAACCTATGAAATATGAATGCCTAAGGAAAGAACTATGGCTTCAATGAAAACCCAGATGAATGTTCTGGAAAGACTGGATCAGATGAGTCTCTTTTAAAAATGTTTTTGAAAAAGTGTGACCAAGAGAAGAGTGAAAGTTTAGGGGATGGATTGGTGATTGTACAAACCTAGGATTCGACGGTCATCCTGCTTTCTAAGTATTCTGAAGTTTTTGCTCCATGAGAAATCATCTCTGAAAAAAAATTTTCTCTTGCAAGAAAAATGATGCAGACCCCCAATAAAGAGATCTCATTCGAAGAACAGAATTTGGTCCTCAGACCAAGAGTAGCCAAGAAATTCTATTTATATATCTTTTAAGTTAAAGTAAAATACTCTGTAATTCTGATTCCTTAACACACTTTGTTTCACTATCAGCTACTCCCCTCAATACATCAGATAAGAGGACTTACTTCTCTGTATTACTGTTAAAATAAGGAACTAGTCTCTCTGCCAAGACCTGCTCTTTATCGGGTCCCAGGACCAGGAGAGGGGCTGTATTCAGGAAAAAAGGCAGGTGCTCCAGAACATGCCACTGCTTGGAAGCTGTTTGGCCTTTGATCTTAGAAATTCCTCCCAAGAAGTTAGCATGACTCCTCACCTTCACAAGTTCTAGGGAGCTGTGACTTAGGAATGCTGACCTCCTGGGTGGAATTAGAATGGAATGCTGTCAAATTTCTGGTGCGCTAGAAAAGATACTACAAAAAAGTACATGCTCATCCTACCTTATCACAACTCGCAGAGTTGTTTCTCTTCTGCCCCAGGAGAGAAGCCACAAAAGCCGGTCACATTCATCACCCTTGCTGGTGGCCCGGGAGGGCTGCTATTCCGGGCAGAGTCCCACAGGGGTTCTTCCAGAGAGGGTCAGCCTGAGCCCTGTTAATCATTGTTGACAATGTCTGTGCTGTTGGGTATTGCTAAGATTAAAACCTAGTGGGCGTTATGGTCTCTGCACGTGTGGAATTGACAGTGTTAGCAACTGCAACACACACGCATTCAAAAATGTGTGCTCTGAAACCCCAGATGACACGCATTTCCTGACACACCATGACCTTCCCTCCTCCTTGCCTTTGTGTCCGCTGCCATTTCTTTTCAGAGTGGAAACCACCCCCCTTCCCCAGCACCCCAACACTCAGACCACCCATCCTCTCCAGAGTTCCAGTGTTGTTCAAGAGCTCACTGATGTGAGGGGAAGGTATCTCTCAATAACCCTAATGGGTATCTCAGTTACCAACAGAGGTCTGAAAAAATTTAAGCAATTACAGAGGAAGCTGGATTCTTCAAACAAACGCGAGTGGCAAAAATTTGCCCACAAAAAGTTTCAAGGTGTTTAAAAAGCTAAGTCATGCTTAATTATGCATTTCGCTCAATATATTTCCTGAATATAAAGATGACATGAAACATAAAAGTCAACAATAATACATACGCACGAATTCAATATTCGTATTGTTCACGCGTTACTGACGTGGAGACACTAACAGGCCCTGGATTGTCTAAAGTGCCCACTATTGTGAATTTCTTTGGGGAGGATAATTAGGAAACTTTTCAAGTATCCATTTTTATAATATAAATACCTCGGGACTGATGAATATTTCAACTTTCATCAGTCACTGGGATATCAGAATAAATCTGTCAGTCAGATCTGTTGGAATGTAGGAAAACTGCAATGCAGAAAAGCAAAGTTTGCCTGCAGGAAAACTCTCATGGAGCAGGACCCTTCGGCCAGAAGTCTCCCTCCTTCCTTTCCTTCCTTTCTTTCTGTCCTATTTTCTTTCTTTTTCTTTTATATTAATTTTTATTTTATATTGGAGTATAGTTGATTTACAATGTTGTGTTACTTTCAGGTGTACAGCCAAGTGATTTCGTTATACATATACACATATCTATTCTTTTTCAGATTCTTTTCCCATATAGGTCATTACAGAACATTAAGTAGAGTGTCCTGTGCTGTACAGTAGGTCCTTGTTGATTATCTGTTTTATATATAGTAGTGTGTATATGTTAATCGCAAACTCCTTTAAAGTTTTATTATTTCTTGCCTCATACTTATTTTTATGAACATTGCTCCAAAAGACAGAGGGCTTGGTCCACCTGCTGTCCCTAGCGGAGGAAACACATTGTCCTCTCTGAGCAAAAGCTGCCCGGGGTCCTCAGAAAATCTGGGGAAAACAAAGAATAAAGCTAGACACAAACGCGGAAGAATAAAGATAAGTAGGGGGATGCTCAGACAGGGAGCCAGTTCCTCATGTGAGCAATTTCAGAAGGAAAGCGTGAACCAGCCCCTCGCTGCCCTCCCCGCTTCCCCGGCTAACACCCCTGCCCCTTCTTCCCTCTGCTGGAGTCTTCGAGGGCAGAGCCTTACCACGTAAGGCTGGGTAAGTTCCCTGGGGTCTCATCTACCCCTCAGAGAAGCCAGGCGGGGCCTTGGGAGACTTCCAGAACTGTGGGGAATGTTGTATTGTGTAGGGTGTGCTTCTCCCCTCCTCCCCTGCCCTCTCCCCTCTCTTTCTCTCCCCGCCCCCTTCCAGGGCACTGCCTGATAAGGGTTGGAAACAGACCACAGATCCCCTAGGATTCTGTGCGTTTGCATCCACCACCAGTCACAGTAAGCGGAAGTTAGAAAACAGCATGGGGGTCACCTTGTCCAACCTCCCAATTTCTTTTCACCCTGCAGCCCACGCTCCCTGCGTGAGGGAAGGGAATGAAGAATGAACGGATGCGCTTCCTATGTCGGCTGAATTTTCACTCTTGTGCTTAGCGGTCCCACTTCATAATTCCGAGCTGGTAGGCACACGTCCCTGAAACAGTCCTTGGCTAATTGTGGAGACAATTAGCATTTGTTACTTGTCTAAATGAGCCAAGTGGGCAATTGTTTCTGACTGGAGCCGCTGGGAACACAAAGAGTCGCCTGTGTTCCTAATTTCTGGGTGGAATCTGCCAGTGGGTCACTCCTATAGGCAGCGAGCCTGGAATGCTGTTCTTAGAATCGAGATGCCCTGTCCAGCTGCCCAGATCACCCAGTCACGCCAGACCTGAGATCCAGCAACCTCCTTCCTTTTGGGGATGACAGTGTGCTCCTACAGGTTCCCGGTTCCTGGGGGAGGGGTCCAAGCTGCCCGGCCCACTGTGCCCACCGCCTTGCCCTGGTCTCATCTCGGTAGAGTGGGGACTTTGCTGTGTGCAGGCATCCTGAGCTCCGCCAGGCTCGCGCCATCTCTCGGCATCTGGCAATGCGGGCGCCTCCCACCGGACGTCGCCCGTCGGTGCCGAGATAGGCAGCTGCCCTGGTCCTCCTTGTCAGGTCTGTTCTCAAAGCACCAACTCGACCAGGACCAGAGGTCAGAGGTGCTCTGGCTTTGCAACATGCGGGATAAAACTTGTCGAAGAGCATTTTCTCCCAGTCTCTCCAGCTGTCCTGACGCCCGCAGTGTAGACTGAAGCCCTTTTCCTGGGTCTCCCTGCGGGATCTGCCACAATGCAGATCCGATGAGGCGGTGAGCTCAACAGGTCATCTGGAGAAAGCCATTACTGCAAGCCTGCTGCTATTTCTGGGTAAAGTTTGGTAAAGTTGCACGCTTTGTGTTGTTTTGTTTTGAAGGATTGCATAGGGTTCAGAATGTACCACGTCCAAATATGCCACTTTGGCACATGGATTATTTGGGGTTAAAGGCAGTGGGAGAAGCAGCAGACACAGGAAAAGCTCTTTACCTCCCCCGTATCAATTTCCCCTTTTGTACAGGAAATTTACATTTAGAAGGAAATTGCCGTTAGTAAGCATACCTGGAAGAGATCTACTTCCAGAGAGAACTCCCTCACCTGAGCCTGTTATCAGCACCTTATCAGTATTTACATCCATTTCCGCCCCTCACCTACCCCCTAGCTGGGCTCCTTTCCAGCGCCCCAACCCCCAAGTCTCAGCCCTCTTTCTTTCCTCACCTCAGGATGGTGTCTAAGCCTCCGTCATCTGAGAATCGCCTGGAACCTCATGTTTACGTGAATCCCCATGTTTACATACATATTTAAAGTCATTTATTTTCTCCTGTTCATCTGTCTTACATCAATTTAATTCTTAGAGCAACCATAACCTCAAAGGATGAAAGGGAGCCTTTCCTCACCTACAGTTTTGAGGAAGCCAAAAATACCAAGTCTTTCTTTATTAAGTAGTTGGATTATTCAGTTCTGCCAGAAACAGAGAAAAGGTTTGCTATGAATAACTTCAAACAACTGAATTATCGTTTTTCTTTTGTTAAAGTTGGCTGGAAGTTGGATGAATCAGGCACATGTGCACGCATGTGTGTGTAGAGGGTTTTTTTTTTTTTACATCTTTATTGGAGTATAATTGCTTTACAATGGTGTGTTAGTTTCTGCTTTATAACAAAGTGAATCAGTTATACATATACATATGTTCCCATATCTCTTCCCTCTTGCGTCTCCCTCCCTCCCACCCTCCCTAAAGTGAGGGGGTTTTGCTGCACAGATAACGGCATCATTTTCCTGTGTGTCTAAACCTACTCTTGTGACGTCACCTTGCCCTCCTCTCCGCTCTTGTCTGTAAACTGAATGTGGTGAAGAAGCCAGAAGGGGCGGCTCACTGCGGAGTGTGGGTGTCATTCGTTGTTTGAGTCTATGAACTTGTTTCTTGCATATTCACCTCCTAGAAGTAGTGGAAATGAGAGAAAAGGAGAACACACTTCTGGAAACACCTATTTTGTACCTGCCTCATCTCTGTGTCTCATTTAACTCTCAAAGAGCCTGATAAAAGAAATGTTCACGGGGAATTCCCTGGCAGTCCAGTGGTTGGGACTCCACCCTTTCATTGCTGAGGGCCATGAACTAAGATCCCGCAAGCCACACGGTGCGGCCAAATATAAATAATAAATAAATAAATAAGAAAAAGAAGTGTTCACATATTGAGGTCTGGGAAAGCCATTCTGGCTTATACATGAGTTAACTTGAATCGTGTGCTGACTACAACAACCTGTCCGTGACCCATTAAACATACATTGTACATCTGCTTTCATTATTAAAGGGAAGGGCACACTGACCAGAGGGAAAAATGTCCCTGTTAAAAATAAAGATTAGGGGATATATGTATATGTATAGCTGATTCACTTTGTTACACAGCAGAAACTAACACACCATTGTAAAGCAATTATACTCCAATAAGAGGTTAAAAAAATAAATAAAAATAAAGATTAAATGCCTCCCTTCCTGGGACGCCAATGCTGATTCTGTTTCCATGATAAGACTCCCTTCCTAGGTGCCAAGGCCATGCTGACTCACTGAAACCCCAAAGGAATGTATCCCTGGCTTACTTAATGCTCTCTGTTCTGACAAGATATAAAACTGTGCTGAAAACCATGGTTCTCTGGAGTTGTCTGAGTGGCTGTCCTCTGGGCTGCAGTCCTCAGTTTGACTCAAATACAACTCTTTTCTATTCTTATTATAGATTGTTTATTGATTATTTTCATCAACAAACCCCTAGATGCAGGTGTGAACATTCTCTGTTTAAAGATGTGGAATTTGAGGAACAGAGAGGTTATTTGTCTAAGATCACAGAGCTGGTAGGCGGTAGATGCAGAAGTTGAATCGAGGCAACTGGATGCTAAATGCAGGAGCTCCTTCTACTCTAAAGCTGTACCCCGGATGTCAGAGGACCTTCTAGGTCTCCACCGTTCCTGCAGTTCCCAGGGGCTCCCCCTTCATCTCTGCTGCCTAAGTGCCCATGAGTCTGTGTGAGCTGCTTCTGTTTCATCCCTCAGAATCATTGAGGAAAGAGCCGCCCCCGTTAGGTGAGACAACCGTCCACCAAGCATTTTGTGCGTTCACTTCAAGTGACAGTCAGATTTAGGGATAGGATCCTGAACCCACAGTCTCGGCCCTTTCCTCATCTCTCTCTCCCTCTTCCTCCTTAGTCCTTCTGCTGCTCAGCTACCAGGCCCTGCTTCAGGCCCCTTTCCCATGTTGGAGATGGGAACATGCCAGGGGATAAAGATGAGTCATGGGATACAGGGTAGCTGTCTCTCTGTGGGCTCCCAGACAGCCTCAAAAGAGTGAAAATCATCCTGTCTTTTAAGAAGAAACATCTAATGGGCTGTTTGTCCGAATTGCCAAATCTCTTCTCATCTACACCAACCACTACAGCAATAAGGTACTGACCAAGCTTCCTTTCCGGAGACTGTTCTAACTGGAGGTGAACGATTGCTTCATCTGGTGGGGAAATCAGGATGCAATATTTGGGACATAGTTATGCTAAAAACAATTGTGTTTATCTGGAGTTCAGATTTAGCTGGACATCCTCTATTTTATCTGGCAATCCTAAAATGGAAGCATAAGAAGGGCAGTCAAATTTCATGGAGCTATTTTTCATGAAGGGTGGATTTAGAAGCTCAGAACTGGATGGTTTTTCAATGTACAACTGTTTGGTGGGGGGAGTGGTTTCTTAAATCTTTTGAATTCATTTTCCATGAATTAACCATTCTAAAAGTATTGACAATATCGGGTGAGAAGTGTTGCGCTAATTGGAAACATTGCCATCACAATGTCCAAGCATCTTTTGAAGTGAGCCCAGGGAAACTGCATTTTCACAGTGCAGTATTAGCATCCATCAAAATGAGAAAAGAGCCCAATACCCAGGAAATGCCCTGCAAAGGCAGAGACGACAGAAAAGAAAAGGAAAATAACTAAATGGGCACCAGGCTTTTCTGCCTGGAAGCTCTCATCAGCTTTTGGTACCCTTCCCCTCCCCCCAAAAAGCAGGCTTTCTTGCCTCAGCACCCGTGAGAGCATCACGTGAGGACGTGGACCATCCGCATCAGCTCCTGAAGTGAAAGAGGAAAACAAACAGTCCCTGGGAATATAGACATTGTATAAATGTTTAATGGGGCTGCATTAACAACATCAAGAAGTGCTAATGCTTTGTGGACAAAAGAGTTAAAGCCTGATGCATGGCAGGAATCAGTAAATTAGTAACTCGTGCGAGCTCTCGTGCTTCTGTTTCCAATTTCCT
The DNA here is from genome assembly GCF_949774975.1 of Lagenorhynchus albirostris. Classification (NCBI taxonomy): domain Eukaryota; kingdom Metazoa; phylum Chordata; class Mammalia; order Artiodactyla; family Delphinidae; genus Lagenorhynchus; species Lagenorhynchus albirostris. Next base: position 6,066,263 of record NC_083100.1, read on the forward strand.
GATGCCATTAAATGGTGCAGAAGGGATCTTCACTTGCATTTCTTTCTTGGTGTCCAAAGCTGATGGGTTTTCCCATTCGCTTTATAAAATTCATGCACATTCTTTATTGAAAACGTAGAATGTTCAAAACAAAAACCTTACAAAAGCTAACTTGGAAAATGTTATACATAATCCTGCTTCCCCAAACACTCACTTTTAACCTCAGACACAATTTCTTTCTGGTTTTTTAAAGATGCTATTTTGTATAGTGTTCATTTTTTTGTGTTCTGCCCCCCCCCTTTTTTTTTTTGCACATTGTTAAAAACTCTTTAAACATTATCTTAGATAGCAACAGCATACTGGAAATGAAGGCAAAGGTGAGATTAGCAGAGAACTGTGTAACAGAGGATCCCAAATACTTGCTAGAGGTGAGCCTTAAATGTGCGAAGCCAAGGTGTGAGCCCTACGAGTTTGCAGGATTCATGTATTGTTCATTAAATAAAATGTAACAAGCTCTTCAGGGGAGAAGCATATCGATACCCCAGGGAGAATTTCCTCCAGGAGTGCTTTTAGGGAGGATCTGTTTATCCCGCAAATAAGCTTGCATAGAAAGGATAGGAAGACACTTTCATCCAAATTTTATTCTTATAACATGCCCCATTGTAGGTTGTCATGAGCTCTTGAAGTGAACCTTTCCTACAGTTGCCAAAACATATAAGAAAATTAGCATCATTTTTCTTAGGCTTCTTGTAAATATTCGGTACCCTTTTCTATCCCTACTCTTGGGAATCCAGCTTCTGTGCCTAAAAAGTCAGACAGCCACCAACTCTTAGCGATGCTGTTAAGTTAATTAAACAAGGAAGCTGTTAGACTGATGTGGTTCTGATGCCAAGGCCCCTACGTATGCAAACAAAATCTGAGCCTGTAAATGCCCCAAGGTTGCAAAATCCAAACGTTAAGGACGACCAGACACAAACAGCCAGGTAGGCTTTAAGCCGTAGCCAATAAACAGTTGCCTTATTTTGCTTCTGCCTTTTTCTGTATAGAAGTTTCTCCCTGGCTTCTGGGGGTGCAGTATTCCCAACAACTTCCGGTTGGGGGCTGCTCCACGCAAATCAATTTTTACTCAGATAAACTCTTACAATTTTTAACACAGTAAGTCCCCTACATACGAACCTTCAAGTTGTGAACTTTCAAAGATGCGAACGTGCATTCGCATGTCCAATCATGTTAAGTTAGTTCACATATCTGTTGTACACTGTCATGTGTGTGCATCCTCGACAAGTGGTTGTGCTCTTGTGTACTTTACTGTACGGTACTGTATAGAGTACAGTAGTACAGTATCTTTATTTCAAACCCAGGATGTCTGGAAGCAAGCAGTTTTATTTTAGGAGGCATTGTTAGTTTTTGAGGCACGTAGAACATAAAACATAGAACAGTACACAAAGGTTGCAGCAGCCGTTCAGAATGCAATCCAGTGCTACCGTGTCATCTACGATGAGCCCAAAAGAGCTACTACCCAGTCATCACTGGATCGTTTTTTCAAGAGGATGGATAGAATTGAATCCTGCAAGGAACCAGAACCTGTGCCATCAGCGACAGGCGTGAGTGACATTGCATCTGGCCCTCCGTCTCCTATTGCTGACGACCCTTCAGCTCTACCATCTCCCACCTCCTCTCCTCCAGTCAGTAACTCTTCTTGCCTGTTCACTCGATGCCAGCCCCCATATGCCAGCTGTTGTACTGCACTGCTGTACTTTCAAGGTACTGTACTGGAAGATTAAAAATGTTTTCTTTATTTTTTGTGTTTGTTTTTATGTATTATTTGTGTGAAAAGTATTATAAACCTATTACAGTACAGTACTATATAGCTGATTGTCTTAGCTGGGTACCTAGGCTAAATCTGTTGGACTTACGAACAAAGTGGGCTTACAAGCGCGTTCTTGGAACGGAACTCTTTCGTATGTAGGGGGCTGACTGTATGCCTCAGTTTCTCTTTTAACAGTGCACAAATAGGAATGTAAAAATATGTTCACAAAAGTGTTCTCTATTATTGCCAACATATAAAATAAAAATCACCTCACTGCTTAGCATTAAGCAGGTTGGCTAAGGAAACTACAGAAAATGCAAGCAATGCCCTCAGTAATAGAGTAATAGTAATTATCCAGCCATCAAAAGCAACCATTATGAAGAACATTGATTGATGTTAATTTTTAAAACCTAGATACCAAAGTTTATGGAAACTAGCGTTTAGATTCTATATGCAGATGAAAAGAAAAACTGGAGAAAATGGTTAAGATAATAATAGTCAAAATGATGAGGTTGTGGCTGCCCTTCCTCTTTTAGATTCTGGGTTGTCTAAATTGCCTTTCTTGTTTTAAGTCATCCTGGTTTGGTTTGTTTGGTTTGGTACCTCTCGACTGTTGGGTCAAAGAGTTAAACTTCCAGGTCCCTTGACAGCCAGCCCAGACTTTTACTCACCCACATCGAGTCTTCTGAGAACCTGACTGATTTTGCCAGTTGCAAAGCACTGTTTGTTCTTGGGCAAATTATAATTACTTAGAAAACCTGTTTGCACAAACCTCACTGTTGCAGCTCATAAAACTGACTCTTGGTAATTCGACATGGAAAAAGTACCAGCCCAGACGGGGCAGAATTGGAAACAAGCTCTCACCTCCGCAGGTCCCCCAGGGATGGGGAGGGTGGTCCCTCCTGCAGCACATGCTCCTTTATGGAGGACCCTGGGGAGGCAGACACGCTTAGTGGCAGAGACCTGCCCTCTTTTCTCTCCTCTCTTTGCTACTTGGCTGCACGGTAGGTTGGGACCTCACAGTGGGGTGATGGAAAGTTGGAAGAAGCTGGGAAGAGTGAGGACCATGGTAGGAGAGACTAGACTGGTCGTCGGTCCTGAGGAGGGATGAAAGTCAACAACCCAAATTCATGTATCCAGAAAGAAAGCTGAGCTTGAACTGAACTTGAGTCACCTTTTCGCGCCTGTGGGTAATTCTAGCCTTTGAGGCACAGTCCAGAGGCCGTGGTTTGTGGGAGGAAAGTTGGTGGTCCTAAGTGGTCCTTTACAACATGGAACAGCGTCCCACCAAAGGCTAGGAACCTAAGGCACAGATCTGGGAACAGAGCCCCGATCAATGAGCACCATGAAGGGTATGGAGAGGAAAAGCAGAGCAGTAGAAAGAGCTAAAACATCAGAGCCCGAGAGGTGGGTTCTAATGCCAGCCCCTCGGCCACTGCCATGCGGCAGCCTCCGCACTATTGATCCCCTTCCCCTACGAGCTCATATGGAGGCCCTGTTGGCTTGTGGCTATGCCACCTTGGCTGGGTGATGTCCACTTTCCATCCACAGGCTTGAGGCGGAGCTTGCTTTGGCCAGTGGAATGTGAGCAAAAGTGACCCAGCCTGCTTGTCCCTAGCTGATGCTTTCAGATCCATGGTCAGGTTTTGTTTTGTTTCTTTCTGTTTTAATGCTTTCTTGCTCGTTCCCTTCACCATGAGAAGACCTTGGCCCCCAGATCAGTTGGCCCCTCAGATCTGGTTGTAGACAAGGGGTAACAGGGCCAGAGCCAGCCCTCTGCCAACATGTAACTCATGCAAGAAACAAAGCTTTGTGGTTATAAGGGACAAATTTGGGGGTTATTTTTATTTATTTATTTTTTTGCCAAAGACTTACCTTTAAGATGCCATCCCCATAACCGGGTTACTTAATCTCTGACAGAGCATTTTATGGGGCTATTTTCTACGGCTCCTTTGAGGAATGAACAGGTGGATGGTAAGAATGCATTTAGAACAAAGAAATGAAGGAGAAATAAGAACTGTGCTGTCTCCTGGACACTCCGTTCTGGTGATTGAAAGAGGGGCCGGTGGCGAGAGTTTCAACGGCTGCTGTTTTGTTACCCCCTAAACTGTCATTTCTTTTCTGCCTTGGGAAACATTGATCTAAAACTGAAACTGGTAAAACAATGCATTTTTTTGATGTTTTGGAGAAATGCAATGTTCCCGAGGGAAAAGGCACTCATTGTAGTTGAAATTACCCTCTTTTTGCTAGCCTGACCATGACCTCTCTCGAATGAGAAATTGCACAGTGCTTCCAGGCTTCCCAAACTCAGATTTATTTTTCACAAATAGCTGAGCTAGAAAAAGCTGCTTATGTCCCTGTGTTACTGAAAGTGGGATCCGGCTGCTCGCTGCTCTAAAGCCAATACTGGAGAGGCAAGGTTGGTAGAGAGGAAAGTTTGCTTTATTTCAGAGGCCGGCAACTGGGGGAGGGGATGGACTCACAACTCCCAGACTTCCCTGGTGGCGCAGTGGTTTAGAATCCGCCTGCCAACGCAGGGGACACGGGTTCAAGCCCTGGTCCGGGAAGATCCCACATGCCTCGGAGCAACTGAGCCTGTGTGCCACAACTACTGAGCCCGTGAGCCACAACTACTGAAGCCCATGTGCCTAGAGCCCATGCTCCACAACAAGAGAAGCCACCGCAGTGAGAAGCCCGCGCACCGCGACGAAGAGGAGCCCCCGCTCGCCGCAACTAGAGAAAGCCTGCACGCAGCAACCAGTGCAGCCCAAAATAAATAAACTTATTACAAAAAAAAAATGAACAACAGGAAAACAAAGGCCAACTCCCCTTGACAATTGGGGGCAAGAGCTTTTCAAGGCGAGTTTCGGGGATATATAAGGTGGAGGGAGGGGGCTACGTGCAGAGCAGCACAGTCAGATCTGAGCGTCATCCTGAAATTGGCCATGCAGTGACCTGATCAGCGTCATCTTGATTGTTTTAAGTACAATTAGTCTTCAGTTCCAGGGTTGGTTTGTTCCCATTTCTTTGAGGCCAGTTCTCAGAACTGTGGCAGCTTATGTCATGGCTACAGTCTAGTCACCATGCAGTTAACTTCTTGCACCTGGTGTGGGTTTCAGTCTCTACAGAACAGCTCAAAGGATGTGGCTCAGAATATTATCTGTAGCCCTTGAGGAAGAACGAAAAGTCCCTGACTTTGCTTAATGACTAAACTATTACATTTTGTCCTGTTTGACTGCTTTCCTTTGCTTCTGCATTTCCTCATTTCTCTGATTAAATTTATTCTTTGACTGAAGTTTTTCTGCAGACGAAAGGCAGGCGGAAGACATGGGGGTGGGGAGGGACCATAGGGCCCTACTCCATTTCGCCTGGAGCTGCTTCTGTGACGGGCAACTGCAGCTTCCGTTGCCGATGTGGGGCAGAGGCTGGCCCTGGAAGAGCTGACGCCCCTGGCCACAGTGAACCACGATGGTTCCCTCTCCAGCCCCTTCCAGTATTTGACTTTACACCTTCATTACCTCCTACTTGGACTTGGGAAATTGTCTGAGGGCTGGTCTCTCCAGGCTCCGTTTCTCCCACAGCCTGCTGCTAGAGTCTTCTTCCTAAACCCCAGCCCCACCAGAGTCTTCCTTGGACAGAAATCCTTGGTCCCCATCACCCAGCAACACCTCCACCTCTTTCCCTGGGTCTCAGCAGTTCTCTCCAGCTTTCCTGCCCAGGCAGAAATTCTACCCATCCATTAGGAGCCAGACATTTTCCTGCCTTGCAATCTTCACTCAACCTTTTCTACTCTCTACTTAGAGGTGATTTCTCTCAACCACGAAAGCTATTTAGCACTTCACCTTTATTTTAATAAGTTATAAGATTACTTACAATCATGGTACAAAATCTGGAAACTAAAGAAAACAAACAAAAATATAACTGCCCCCGTGATAATCCCTGTAAATATTTAGTGTATTTTCCCCCCATAATTGATAAGGACTAAAAAAGAATGCTAATCCTTAGGATAGCAGAGGTATGAGAAGTAAAAACTATCGGGGAGTTGGATATATACATTGGGCTAGTGGCACATTGGAAGGCAACAGGGAAGTAAAAAATTTAAAGAAATCAAAGTTGAAAGATGCCCACATTCTCTGGTCCCGAAATCCTACTCTTTGGAATTTATCCTATAGAAATAATAGCATAAATATGAAAAGGTACTGGTTGGAGAAATCTCATTGCAACATTATTTTTATTTTTTAAATTAATTTATTTATTTTTGGCTGCATTGGGTCTTCGTTGCTGCACGCAGGCTCAGTAGTTGCAGCATGCAGACTCTAGAGCGCGGGCTCAGTAGCTGTGGCACGCACGCTTAGTTGCTCCACAGCATGTGGGATCTTCCTGGACCAGGGCTCAAACCTGTGTCCCCTGTGTTGGCAGGCGGATTCTTAACCACTGCGTCACGAGGGAAGTCCTCATTGCATTACTATTTTTAATTGCAAAAAATTTTGAAAAAAACCTAAAGGTTAGTTAAATCAATCATCAATGAGATACTATGAAGTTGTTAAGGAGAAGACGAATTGCGGTTTAGAATATATACTGTGGTCCAGTCTGCAGTATTGTGTGTGTGTGTTTTAAAATATGTGTGTTGTTTTACTTACCTAAAGCCAGTTCTAAAGTACTTTGCCTAGATTACTTTCACAAACAGAAAAGATTCCATAGGCATAGAAAATTCTTTGGAATGAAGACTACCAGTGATTAATGGCGGTTATCTCAGAAGGATGAAATTCAGAGACATTCTTTTTCTGATTTGTACGTTCCTATATTTTACAATACTAAATAAAACAGTACAGTCCCATGCTAGAATAACAATAGTAAAAATTCATGACTGGAACTGTTTAAGGGGATACTTTACAGGGTTTTTTAAAAAGACTTAATGAAAAAGTAAATGCCTCTTAGAAAATAAAATTGTATACTTAAAATGCTCAATTAAAACATGGACATAGGACCTGAATAGACATTTTTCTAAAGAAGACATATAGGCCAACAGGCACATGAAAAGCTGCTCATCATCACTAACCACCAGGGACATGCAAATCAAAACCACAGTGAGATCTCACCTCACACCTGTCAGAATCGCTATAAAAAGACAGCAAATTAGTATTGGCAAGGATGCGGAGAAAAGGGAACCCTAGAGTACTGCTGGTGGGAATGTAAATTTGTGCAGCCGTTATGGAAAACAGTAAGGAGATTCCTCCAAAAATTAAAAATAGAGCTACCATATGATATAGCAATTCCACTCCTGGGTATTTATCTGAAGAAAACAAAAACGTGAATTAGAAAAGATATATGCACTCCTGTGTCCATTGCAGCACTATTTACAACGGCCAAGATATGGACACAACCGAAGTGCCCATCAATAGATGCATGGTTAAAGAAAATGTGGTGTATACAATATATACAATGGAATGTTTTTCAGCTGTAAAAAAGGATGGAATCCTGACATTTGCAACAGCATGTATGGGCCGAGAATGCCATAGTGAAATAAGTTAGAGAAAGACAAACACTGTATGATTTCTCTTACGTGTGGAATCTAAAAAACTAAGCCAACGAACAAACATAACCAAACAGAAACAGAGTCATAGATACAGAGAACAAATAGGTGGTTGCCAGGAAGAAGGGGAGTTGGGGGAGGACAGAAATAAGTGAGGGAGATTAAGAGCTACAAACTTTTAGCAACAAAATACGTGAGTCATGGGGATACAATGTACAGTGTGGGGAATATAGTCAGTAGTTATGTAATATCTTTGTATGGTGACACATGACAACTAGACTTATTATGGCGATCATTTAAAAATGTATAGAAATACCAAATTCCTATGTTGTGTACATAGTGTTGTAGGTTAATTATATTTCAAAACAAAGTCATAGAAAAAGAGATGACATTTGTGGCCACCGGAGGCAGGGTTTGGGGGGAGGGGGAACTGGATGAGGTGGTCAAAAGGTACAGGCTCCCAGTTATAAGATAGATAAGTACCAGGGATGTAACGCACAACATGCTATAGATAATTAACACTGCTGTGTGTTACATAGGAAAGTTGTCTTGAGAGTAGGTCCTAAGAGTTCTCATCGCAAGGGAAAAATATCTCTTTATTTCTTTTTTCTAAATAAATGTATTTATTTTTTGTTTATTTACTTGTGGCTGGGTTGGGTCTTCATTGCTCTGCACGAGCTTTTGGCGAGCGGAGGCTACTCTTCGTTGCGGTGCACAGGCTTCTCATGGCGGTGGCTTCTTTTGTCGTGGAGCACAGGCTCTGGAGTGCCGGCTCAGTAGTTGTGGGGCATGGGCTTTGTTGCTCCGCGGCATGTGGGATCTTCCTGGACCAGGGGTCGAAACCGTGCCCCCTGCATTGGCAGACGGATTCTTAACCACGGCGCCACCAGCGAAGCCCTCTATTTCTTTCATGTTAGATCTATATCAGACGATGGATGTTCACTGAAACTATTATGGTGATTACTTCATAATGTAAGTCATAAAGTGGTACAAATGAACTTATTTACAAAACAAATGGAGTCACAGATGTAGAAAACAAACTTATGGTTACTGGGGGTAAAGCAGGGGGTGGGGGGCAGGGATAAATTGGGAGATTGGGACTGACATATACACACTACTATATATAAAAGAGATAACTAATAAGGACCTGCTGTATAGTGCAGGGAACTCTTCTCAATACTCTATAATGACCTATACAGGAAAAGAATCTAAAAAAGAGTGGAGATATATATATATAACTGATTCACTTTGCTGTATAGCAGAAACTAACACAACATTGTAAATCAGCTATACTCCAATAAAAAATTTTAAAAAGCATTATGCTGTATACCTTATACAGTGCTGTACAGTCAATTACACCTCGATAAAACTGAAAGAAAAAAATTGCACCTAGAAGTGAGGGTTAACGCAAGAAGTTAACGAAGTCCTGAGTGCATGTCCTAAACTATTGTGTAAATGCCTCTTGGGTTCAGCTCTGGGAACGCTGTGAATCCTAGTTTCACTCCTCTCTCCAGTACGGGTCCTGGCCCCTTCCAGGGCTGGGGAGGTGAGCTGGAGCCTGGAAGGTTCCATGCTTGTTCTCTCCTTCCCTGCATTCTCAGTCCTGCCACACTCCTGGAGACAGGGTCCTACTGCCCTAAAGCCGTCAAAGCCCCTTCTAGCCCATGACGGATCATCTTCACAGAAAGACAAGAATTTGCATCAATTTACTTGAAACATAAATACCAGCGTTCCTCAGTTACCTGCACCCCATGAGGCCGGCGGTAAGGAGTGGTCTGGACCTTCTCAAGATCCAGGCCTTATCACTGATATCTGGGCTTTCTCTCCGTGCTCCATCCTGATCTGCCATTGCCCAGACACCAGCTTTTCAGCAACAGAGACTTCAAAGAACAGAGTCTCACCAGCCGTGCTAGGGAAGCGGGTCTCTTCCACCTAGTGAGGTGCTCAGAGGCTGCCTGGGTTTCTGTGCTGCAAGCCTGGAGCTCTCATCTTGGCCTCCTTAGGGCGTGGGTGGGTAGGGGGTCCGGAGAGGGGCTGCATCTTTCTTGTGAAAGGAAAAGCCCCTTCCAGGTTGAGACGGAGCTTAAAACAAAGTTTTCCATCGCTCAGAAAACCTGAGCATTTGTCCATGAAATGACTTCTCACCCAGGACTGCATGTTTAAACCTGCTGACGTTTTCTGATGTGCTTCCTAGACAATAAAAGAAATATAATTTTCACCCGCAATTCTGCAAGAGTTCAGACTGATTATTTTCCGTGGTGGTCTTTCCTGAGTTGCCTCCCACCGCTTGGGACCAGATTCCTTCCTGAACTGTAGGTTGACTCCAAGGACGAAATTCAACATCCATTGCAGACTTTTCCAGATGCTATGGATGGTACAGCTCGTTAGTGCTGTTTCCAGTGTTTGCTAGAACCTAAGCAGAAATGAAGAGGAAGATCACATGTGTCCCCAGGCTTTCCCGGCAGGACCAGAGGCTACAAAATTAATGGTGATTTCTCAAGGGAGTTGATGACATTCCCTTTCAAGTTCCTGGGTTGCTGGGCATTCACAGATGCTAAGTAGGGCTCTGACCCGGCCTTTTGAAGTTTCCAATCCCACAGGTTAGAAAGGCAGTGCAATTTAGGATGGTCAGCAGGGGGGAGAGCAGTAAAGTCGACCTCCCCCTCAAACAAATAAACCAAGCCCAGGGGCTTGGGTAGCTTTTGCATCTGGTGGATCCAAGGGGGGGGGGTGTCCCAAGGGGCAGAAATTGACATGCTGGCGGGATGGCTAGTATGCCCTGGGATGAGAAGACAATTCTTTGCATAAGGATTAAAGCAATTATTTTTGTTTAAAGCTGCTCTGAAAGAAAAGAGGTTTTGGGGGCGGGCTTTTGGAAGGGGATGGGGGAAGAAACTCTATGCTCATCAAGCCTTGGCTATTTCTATCTGCACTTCCTTCCGTAAACACAGACAGGGATCCTTAATCAAAGCTCTGTCCTCTGCTTCTTGCTTTTCTCACTGCAGAGCAGGCTACTCCTGTTCAGATGCTAAGGTTTATCATCGCTCTGCCCTTTTAGAATAATAACAAATTCCTCAAAACTTCAGTCTTCCCAGAGGCGTTCTGTGACCTCCATGCAAACAGATTTAGGATGTTTCTGATACGGGACCTGGGTTAGCACTGTTCGGCTACACGTGGTAGCACTTCAATTTGAAAGTAGTTGTTATTGGGGATCCTTCCAATGAAAAGGAAAAATTAAAAAGCTGAGATGGAGTATATAGCATAGTCAATCCAACTTCACTTTCAAGGATCCAGGCAGAGAGAGGCAGGGTGCCCAGGGCGCCTGCTTGTTCTCCTGGAAGTGACTTCCTGGGCTCTTCTCTGACGTCCTGGTCCCTGGACGGGAGCTGCTGTGATGGGTGGACAGAAGCCCCAGCTCTGTCCTGGAGGTAGGGAACCTCCAGGAGCTGGTTTCCTCCGACCTGCTTCCCCTTTCCTGGGCCACAGAATATCTTGGTTACGAAAACAGGTACTAGTTAGGAAAGTTATAATAAATAGTTTATAATAAAGATGATTTTAAAAAATGGAGACTTGACTTAGGTTTGGTTTTTATTTCCAGTTCAGAAGCTTATAAATCTGTGACCTCAAAACACCATAAGCCTCAGCTTTCTCAACTGTAAAATGGGTATGTTTTTGAAAAAAAAATTTTTTTATTGGAGTCTAGTTGCTGTACAATGTTGTGTTAGTTTCTGCTGTGCAGCAAAGTGAATCAGTTCTACATATACATATATCCACTCTTTTTTAGCTTCTTTTCCTATACAGGTCATTACAGAGTCCTGAGAAGAGTTCCCTGTGTTGCACAGCAGGTCCTCATTAGTCACCCACTTTATATATGGTAGTGTGTGTATGTCTGTCCCAACCTCCCAGTTTACCCCTGCCCCTCACCCCCGCTTTCTCCCCAGTAACCATGTTTGTTTTCCACATCTGTGACTCTATTTCTGTTTTGTAAAAAAGAAATTCTTTTACACTCCTTTCTCCTCTGGTTGTTGTAAGGGTTAAGTGAGATAAAAGAGTAAACTGTTTTACCCAGTGCCCGTCACATAATGAGTGTTAATAAACGTAAACTACCGTATATGTGCTGCACGAATATTATGCATCTGACACAGAGTAGGAGCTCAACAAGTGCTTATTTCTATGTGTTTATGAGTAAGATAACGCTCATACTCTTTAGGAAAGGTGCCAGGATCCCAAATCCTCTCTCAGCCATCTTACCAACAAGTTTACACGTAAAGAAGTTCTCTTTGTATTGGGGGGATATTTTTGTATTTCTAACTTATGAATGGATGAAATGATCCTTTCTACTTTTTCTCTTAGGAAGCCAGCATTGAATTTGATGTTATGTTTACTTGCTCTGTTGTTCGTACGGCCCCCTGAATAACTGAGGAGTGCTTTGCCTGGTGTCCAGCTGCATCAGCACAGCAGAGCCTGGGGAACCAGTCTACCCTGTGAACACAGCCAGTGGGAGGCAAGACTATGCCTCTGGTTGGCAGACTTTCTCAGAGGCACGGGAGAAGAGCCTTCCGTTTCTTTGTTTTGCAGTTACTGTTTGGGGCTGTCTGGAGGCTACAGGGGAGACATGAAGGGTAAAGGAAGCGTCCCTTTATTATAGTTTATTTTAAGCAGCTTCAAGAGCTCTTTATTGTTTCTTTGTTTTGTTTGCTCCGGCCATTTCCAAGCTGCAGGGTCTTTCTTGGGAACAGAAGAGGAGGTTAGCAGACTCCTAAACAGATGAAGGGAGGGTGGAGTTGGTGAGTGGGCAGTGATGCTTTTTCAGAACGAGTGAAAGGAGAGAGGAGGGAAAAGAATAATCGGTGCTATACTTAACGGTGATGCTCAAATTCGTACCTCTGGAAATAAACCATATCACACTTTCTAGGACGAAGCAATCACCTGGATGGGTTTCTTTAAAAAAAAGTTCATTCACAAGACCCACCTCAAGGGGCACTGCTCATTCTGTACGCTTGTAAGAATCTGCATTTAAACCTGAGTACCCTGGGAGGCTGGGGCAGAGGATAAGGCCCACTTGATACAATCAGAGACATTCAGGGCTCTGGGCCACCACTGTCATCTGGCCACAGGCAGCTGTTAACTTTTTGTGTGCGACAGTGACTTTGCTCTGGACTCCTAACCCCCTGAGGTCTCTGGGGACTGCTTGCCCTGGTTAAAGGGAGATTGAAGCAAGGACGATAAAAGAGGCGCTGAACCTTTTCGTCCTTCCTGGAAAAATAGCTCCAAGCACTTTGGCAGATGGACTGGCCTGGGATGTTGGGCCTTGGGAACGGAATTGGTCTACTCAGGACTCTGGCCGCAGGATTGCTGGGCGCTGTTTAACCCTCCCCCAGATGGAAACACACCTCACAGAGCAGCCTGGGCAAGAACAGCCTCTGACCGGCCCCGGACCTGACCTGAGGGGTCAGGTAGGATGCACACAGCACAGATGTCCACAGGCAACACGAGTTCAAAGATGCAAGGATACCTGGAAATGTTCATGAAAACAACAAAAGCAGAGATGGGCTGAACTCACACAAAGGAAAGAGATATGTCTCCATAGATGTTATGAGGTCATATTTACACAGAGGTGGCACCAGAAACGTAGTCACAATTATAAATAACTTCACACGATCAACCTGAGGCTTCGATATAATGTTCAATTCACTACTTAACCAAGGAAGCGGTGAGACTCTTCTATGAGAAGTGGGGAGGGGGGCAATGTGCTTTTCATAGTGTTTTGCAGACCTGATACTGTTGTTAGGCAAGGAAGGGGCTATAAGATAAAAAGTTTGGAAGACTCTGGGTTAAAATAAGTGAAATATGTTTTTTGTGGTTTTTTTTATTGCAAGACTTCCCTTTGTTCATTGCAGATCTGGGGTTTGACCACTAGACCCTTTCGGCAAAGATCATCTTTCAAAATTAGTGTCTCCTGGACTGGTTGTGGGAAATGCTGGACCACATGGCTCCAAGGGTCCCCTCTGGCTCTTACAACCCACAGCCCACGTAGAAGTGAGAACGTGGGAAAACACACAAACGCCGCCGTGGGTGCAGCAGGAAGAGAGATGGCTCTCCAAAGCCCTGCAAGCAGCTAGTGCACAAAATAAAACACTAAACATTAAAAGATCCATACATACCACTCCCCAAATAATCGCCTCTCCAGAGAGCACATCATGTAGAAATAAAATTGCTATTGTGTGTCCTCAAGAATCAAAATGAAAACCAACCCAACCGTATTTGTAGTGTACACATTACAAAAGAAATTATACTACCTAAGAAAAAAGAAGACCCCCTTTTAATAAATGGCAAGTCTCATTGAGAGAGAAAATAAACGCAGTGACCTTCTGTAACTTTCAAATTCTACTGTCCTGAGCTTCAGCAAATCAGACAGACATGGTAACACCAGCAGCGACTGGACCCCAAGAGCAAAGGCAGTCCCTACTCAGAAGAGCACAACCTGCACCACTTTACCCACAAGAGCAGGAGCCTGAGGGTTCCAGGAAGGCCAGAGAAGGGAGATGAGAATGCGTACAAACAAGAATACCTTGTATTTTCCTTTTTTCTTTTTCTTCTTGTCCATTTTTCTTTCCTCTTTATAGGCAATGATTTGGAAAACTCAGAATCTTGGTCAATGAAATGTGATAAATAGGGATCATTAGAGCATTACTAAATTTTGCAAATTTAGTCCGGATAAAATTGAGAGAAGACAGCTTTAATGAAGGCAGAATTACTGCAAGGTTAATTTAAATTTAGAGAAAAAGAGAAAAGTGTAGACCTCATTTTGCCAGGAAACGAGAGTATTAGTTCTAGCTTGAAATAGGCCAGGAACTTCATTTTGCTGCGCCTCCATTCCTTCCTTTGTACTATAATGTCAGCACATTGTGGGACTTCAACAACTGGTATGCCTTAAATAAGAAATAATGTTTTACTGTAAGGGAGAAAGACTACTTTCTTTAAAGAACATGTAATATAAATCTCAAAGCAATAATTAGCATCATATTTTAAACTGAAATGCTCCAGGAAGATCCATATGAGATATGACCAGGAAAGAATGCTCATTATCACCACTCCTCTTTAACATTATTCTGCAAATTGTAGCCAATGCAATAAGACATGTGAGAGAAATAGTTTTAAAAAGAGAGAAAATACCTATTGTCAAGGTACTACGTAATCATCTACCCAGAAATCCCAAAATGACCAACTAAAACTAGAATTATAACTAAAAAATAAAACTCAGAAAGACATATATGATAATTGACTGTTATCCAAAATACACAAATGACTCTTAAAACTCAACAATAAGAAAACAAACAACTTGATTTAAAAATGGGCTAAATACCTTAACAAACAAACACCTCACCGAAAAAGATATACAGGTAGCAAATAAGCATATAAAAAGATGGTCCACATCATATGTCAACAGGGAAATGCAAATTAAAACAACAATGAGATACCACTACACACCTGTTAGAATGGCCAAACTCCAGAACATTGACAACACCAAATGCGGGGGAGGACGTAGAACAATAGGAACTCTCATTCACTGCTGGTAGAAATGAAAAATGGTACAGCCACTTTGGAAGACAGTCTGACAATTTTTTACAAAACTAAACATATTCTCACCATATAATCCAGCAATCCCACTATTTGGTATTTATCCAAAGGAGTTGAAAAGTTATGTCCATGCAAAAGCCTGCACGTGGATGTTTACATTAGCATTATTCATAATTGTCAAAACTTGGAAGCAACCAAGAGGTTCTTCAGTAGGTAAATGAATAAATAAGCTGCAGTACATCCAGACAATAGAAAATTCCTCAGCACTAAAAAGATATGAGCTAGCAAGACATGAAAAGACATGGAGGCATCGTAAATGCACGTCACTAAGAGAAAGAAGCCAATCTGAGAAGGTTCCATACAATATGATTACAGCTATGTGACACTCTGGAAAGTCAAAAGTATGGAGGCAGTAAAAATACCAGTGATTGTCAGGGGTGGTGGGGAGAGGGAAGGAAGAATAGAAGGAGCACAGAGGGGTTTTAGTGCAGGGAAATGATTCTATGTGATACTGAAATGGTGGATACATGTTACTAGAAATTTGTCCAAACCTGTAGAACGGACAACACCAGGAATGACCTCTAACGTAAATTATGGACTTTGGGTGGTAATACTGGGTCGGTGTAGGTTCATTTGTAACAAATATACCACACTGGTGGGGGTTATTGATAATAGGAGAGGCTGTGCATGTGTCGGGGCAGGGTGTATATAAGACCTCTCTCTCGACTTTCTG